>NC_138825.1:69497660-69874106 GCF_965183815.1 Platalea leucorodia | reverse complement strand
AGCACATCTTGCACATAAAAGCCCTCGCTCAGATTTACCCTTGCTAATTTTGTTTCCCCACCTCCCTTTTGACCGCAGCCTCCACCTCTTCCACACACATACACTCATGCACATACCTTGCACATCAGCTGCCTCCTCCTGTGCTTGTAGAGTGGTGAGAATATTTAGACGTGAGAAAGGAGACAAGAGCTCATGTAATCAAGTTTTGACTCTTTGAACCGAATGGAGAAAAATAACATTATTTAATTAAGGTGGAGTTCCTTTCTAGGGCAACACAATAATTGAAAGAAAATTGATTCTTAATGATATAGATTCGTACTTTAGAAAGACTGTTTTTTCACTGCAGGACTGGGCAAAATCAGCACAATGGGAAGAGGGTATGAATCATTGTAAAGTGCTAATTTAATAATGCTGTCGTGCCGTGTTAGCAGAGGAGCAACATCAGGTTCAGGCATCTTTGACATTGCCTCAGAGCACAGTATATTGCTGTTTCTCTGTTTGACAATAATGTTAGAGCATATGTCATTAGTGTTTTGAAGGATTACTATAAGAAGAGATTTCTTTATGCCTACACGTGTTATCTGTTGTTGCTTCTATCAAATTTTACCTGCATTTCTTCACTACTCCTTGCAGAAAACTGAATTATACACATCAAAGCATAAACGTTCTTTTAATGAGCAGGGAGCTTTGTCAGTAGAATTGTACTCATTCATTTCCCTAAAAGCTTCCCTTCTTAATGAACTGGGCTCATATAAAGCTAAGTTACATGATAATTGTCTGAAAACAAGTTTGCTCTGACTCAGTGGAGAGAAGTCAGCTTTAAATAGAGTTACCTGACCAATGCACATAGGATTGTCTCTGAGAGGTTTATTTGCCTGATGGAATGAAAGGTAACAGCACCAGCATGAGCTGAGGCTGGAAAAAGCAGTTCTGCCTCTCACAGATCCTCTTGCACTAGCAAAGGCAAACAGTGAATGTGATTTTTTGAGGGGGGGATTAGAATTGTGATAACCAGGAGCTGAACATTAGACTCATTACTTTGAGGCCTGAGAGAAGTTTCCTGAGAATTTGTTTTGACCATCTCATATGTATTCCTTCACACAGGGGACTCTGATTCTGGCTGACCCTGTAGGGTAAATAGTTATACGATACAGCAATGAGATTATGGTTCCCCAGGTTCAGTGCCTCATGGCTGTCCTGGGGCTATGTGGTGCTGTGCTGACTGGTGATGCTGGCTTGCTGACTTGCTTCCTCCCACAGCTGGGATTTAAATTATTCCTCAGTTCTGGTACTAGCACAGTCCTGTTACCATTTTTATGACACTGTCATAGCATAAGAGCTGCATGTGAACACTTTCCAGCTATACACAGGTCAGATGCCTTGGATTGGGGTCTTTTTACCTAGTTTTGGTGAGCCTCTACAGGTTTTTTATGTATTGAAGAGATTCTGGACAAAGAGCCTGGTCCACTCAATTTTCTTTCTCTACAAGTGAATTTTCATTGTAGAGAAACCAAATTACAGGTCCTTTAGATGTAAGAATAATACTAAGAAGAATAGCAATAACAATAAATACCACAAGCTTCTGTAATCATAAGTATTCCATTACAACATGTAATTAAACAAAAAGGAATCCCTTCTCATACTGAAAACTCATAGTCAAGTGCCAGGTTCACCAACCCCGTTGCTGAGCTGATTCTGAAGGTACAATAAACACATGAATGCTGCACCTTAGAAATATAAAAATATCATCCACAGTATAGAAAGACCTCAGTATCACCATGCTTCATATTCTTGCTGATATTACAGTACTGCCTTGTTCTGCTGTATACAAATGTGACAGCTATTATTTTGCCATTTTGCTCCACACCCCATAAAGAACCTCCAGTTCTGGAAGCAAGAGGCCTCACTTCATGAGTTAAGGTAATGCTTTCCAGAATATAAGAGAGGGAGTGATGAAACACACAGCCAGCTTCCTCACTTGGTTATGGAGAATAACGTATTTGCCAAAACAATGCAGAAAAGGCCAGTACTATGGCTGGTTTTCAGGTAAGGTTTTCAAATTTGTGCTGAAACTTGTATAGTATACTTTATATAGTATACTTCATGTTTCGTTTTTGTGTGCTGTTAGCACAGCTTCCTGTGCAAAAGGTGAACTGAGCACATGAAAGTATAGCATTATCTATGAAAATGTAGAATTACTTGTTTTGCAGCTTTAGTCATGAAAATTCTGGTCACAATACCATGGTTCAGAAATCTGGTCTGTTAAATTCACCAAAGACAATGTCAGCAACTGCAGCTGAACCTGTATTGAAGGTACTGCTCAAAGATAGATTCCTAAATTTCTATAATACAAGTCAAGTGCTTTTGGTAGAGCTAACTACCCCACTAAAAATACTAACTATGCCTAGAGAAAATGGAAATCTAGGAAGCATTTAGATGCCCCTTATCTTTAGAATGTGTAAAATAAAACCAATAATATTACATTATGAATTCTGTAACCTTTTCCCTCATTTTCTAGCACAGACAGCATAACAAGGCTTTTGCCTTCCAGAAAAAAAAAGTACCTAGCTTTCTGTGGCAACTGTGTACCCTAGGACCCTTGGAATAAGTGTCTGAAAAGAAAATGGGGGTCAGAAAACTGCTCAGATTATTTTTGATGACTGAAGTTTCTCATGCAATCTCAGAAGTAGAGCTGACTGGGAATGTTCTGAAGAAACATGATTCTTTTGGAAAATGCATCAGCCCTGAAATGTTTTGTCTTAACATAACAGTGTCAATGAACTTCATTTAAAGTGTAGGCAAGTGACGATTAACATAGTACCTGGTTTCCTGCTAGAGTTCTCAGTTGGCTTGCTTGGGCTCTGGACTTTCATGGTACATTTATTCTTGGACATGACACATTCTAAAAACTGCAACATCATTATCCATAATGTTTAACTTTTGCTACAGTCCCTGTCGTGCATTTGGCCCAACCCAGCTATCACTGTCCCAGACATTCTTGGGGCATAGGTGCAGGGGTAGCACAAACCAGGGAGCATCTGTGATAGCCAGTTGAGATCTGCTCTTCTTGTTCTGGGGGATAAAAAGAGCTTATTTATGCAAACACAAGCTGTGCCATACCATTTGGCCTCTAGGCCAGAAGACAGTCTCTGGGTTATTTCAGTTCCTACTATGTCTATATACACTTCTGTACATCCACAATGCCATGGCAATTACACATTTAGAGTCTGTGTTCCCTAGAATTGTAGTAATACCAACACTAACCAGGTCTCCAGCTAGTGTTTGAGTCATGCTGTGGCCCCACAGCTTGGAGTCCAGGAAAGGAACATGAACTGTAACCTAGTAATGTGGGAGGAAAATTTATTATTTGTAGGAAAAATCCTAATTTTTTAGTGCTTATGTAGCATGCAGAACAATGTGTGCAATAGAGAAAGATCTGCTGTAGACATGTCCTAAGGATTCTTAGCTCTCTGACTTCTGCAGTGCTGCATTTCTAAGGAGAGTAGAATCTGAGATAACTTTTTGTCATAAATTTGCTGAAGCTTCCACCTGAAGCCCAGATTTTAAATGACATTAGTAGTATTCATTAGTGAAAAACGTCATTGTTCCATCCAACTGAAGAAAATGACTCTCCCTTGAAATCAGGGGTAATCTGTTCTTTGCACATCTTCTCAGTAGACATCAGTCAATTCTCACCGTTTCTTTAATAGACGTTATCTTCAGCACTAGTTGGACAGGTAGAGAGCACATTCCTGCACCGCTGACGTGTTTGGGGGGGCTTTCAAGATGTGCTTCTTAGCAGCACCATTCACCTAAACTGCCGCACTATTGAGATATCAGTTTTTCAGTACCAGACTGCTTGAAACTGATTGGCATAAAGTGATTCATGTTTTCAAAACCAATAGAGCAGATTTTTTTCCCATCAGGCAGCATTCTTTTAACTCTACCCTTGAGTTCTGCCAACTTAACCTCCATTCTTTTCTGAACACGGTAAAGGAAATGGCTATTTCTTAATGTATACAAATTAATAATGAAATGTTGGGACTTTTCCTCTGTTTTATCTTATTTTTGGGTGCCCGGGTTTTCTGCAAACTGATCAGTCATGTATGCATAGTCACAACCTGATGAAAAAAAGCATCTGCAAAAACCCAGGAGCGTTTGTCTGCTGGTAACGATTGTTGCCATAGATGGGAATTCAACATTGACATGACAGAATTTATTTTTCCGTATATGTAGACAATGATCAAGTAGTGACATCTGGAATCTACCCCAGAGGTTCAAGTCAATAAAATATTAATAGCTGCCATTTCCAGCAAGGAGGGTGTGACAAGAGCACTGCAGAGGAATCACCGACATTTCTGCACCTATTGTTCTTCCTAATTAGTTAACCGTTTCCCCTTCCACATGCTCTTCTCCTAAAGATCAGGGAAAACAAATCTGGGACTGAGACACCATTCCCTGTCTCCGATTTAGGTAAACTGCTGTTCAAATAGCCCTGTTTTCTGTTGGGGCTCTGTTGGAGCTCTGTTGGGAAGTGGCTACTGACAAGGGACTGGATCCTCTGGTCCTCCTCTCTCCCACCGAAGCTGGGAGGAGTGTGGGCTGACCGCACACATCTGACTCACAGCGAAAACCAGGCACAGAAATCAAGGCAATACCAGGCAGTCTCATCTGAAGCACTCACTGTTTTACCAAGAGATTACCAAGGCTTTCCTTAGTAACTGAATTCAGTGTATTCAGTCATGACGAGCAGGGAGAGTAGGTGGAAGAGAAGGACTGTCGAGCCTTGCTTCAGACTATCCTGTTCTTCCCATTCCTCTCATTCAGTGAGTAAGTATTAATAGTCACTTATGCATAAGAAGAAATAATCAGGTTTAATGAATCTCCAAAGATCAGCTACTTCATAAAAGCAAATGCCACACTTTTATCAGTTAAAGGCCTCCAAGTCCAACATCAGCAGCAGAGGGAATTTTTATTTTAAAGCAAATTGCACCCAGTTTCGGTAAATTATCATAGAATGATTACTCGACTTTTATCCAGTCAATGTTATGCCTCCCTAGTGAATTGGTTTATTGTCAGTATGTCTGCTTCAAAACATGTCTTCCCTAGAAAGCACTCCTTCATTCAGCTTCTGCCGCTGGAAGCAGGCAACAGCTTGAAGCTAGCAGCTGCTCTTGAACAAAGCAGGTAGAGATGCAGAAAGGCTGCCGAATCCATAACAATAAGCACATCACGACATAATTACAGTAAATCTCCAGAGCAGTCTGTACACACAAAATGCCATATGTTTTGGGTAGAGGAAGCGTGCATTAGTAAAACCATAGTATAACATAAGCATTTTCCATAGCAGTCCTGTTAGCATGAAATTGATTTTTTATCTTGAAAATCAGCATTGACAGAACAGAGGATAGTATTTGAATGGTCAGCTAGTTAGACTGGGGGGATATAATTAATATCCTGAAGGGCAAGAGCAGGCGATAGAAAGGTTTGGGGGGATTTTCCAGTTGTATCTGTGCATAATCTAGTAGCTGGTACATCCATTTAACCTTTCTTTGATATGGTCTTCTTTCACCACGGCATGTAATAGCTGTTCTGTTTTCTAAATGTCTTCATTTGACTTTGAACAGGTTAATAGGATTTACTGCTTCTGCAGCCTGCCTATACAAAACAGATTGTCAATATGGACGATACTTTGTGGTCTGTCAGGGAATAATAGACTGCATTCTCCATCCCTGCTTTTAGGAAGTGATTTAGTTTCCTGAAGATTTAGATACAAATGGGAGAAGGGAGGGAGGAGATATTTTGTCTGTGTGAGTCTAGCATGAGCTGGCACTGCTAAATAGCCACTTGGCATTTGCTGTATCAGCTGGTGGTGCCTGCCTCATTTTCAGATGGCAGCCTCCTGATTCTCCATTAGGGATGTCTGCAGAAATTTTGCTGTGGCTAGATACCAACCGTACAAAATACATAACCCAGATACATTTCAAAGATTGCAGTGGACTCTTGCAAACATTTTCTGTTACAAACTGCATGAATTGATCTCGTCGTCAAAAGCATTAATCTCCTAAATCATTGTTTTGTGCTCTGTCTGAACCTGCATTTTAGGTTTCAGTGACTTTATGTTTTGTAAAGATGTTTCTAAAATCACTGTGTGTCATAAGAAAAGGATTTTTCCCCTGGCTGTTAGCTCTTTTTTGCCATGATTATTGCTTCCTGCTGCAACGATCAGAATATAATGATGCAGCAAATTTTACAGGAATGTAAACTGCATGAACTAAACAAATTGTCATTTTCTAAAGTATCAGGTCCTTTCCAAATGCCGTCTGCATGTTTACACCTTTATGAGTTGTGAAGCTCTGACTGACTGAAAGAGGTTAGTGTCATTAAAAATGATGATTCTGGTTATATGTAAAACATAGGTAAGCAATATGTGCTGCATTTTCAGTCTCTTTTTGATCTTGGAAATAGTACTGCTGATGGGAGGTTCACTGTGATTATGATAGCCTAAAAATTACCAGAAGTAGTAGTCATTTAATCCTATGATTTTTAAATACTGGAACAAACAAAATCACACCACATTACATTGTATCCTCTGTCCTGAAATGCTCCTTTTGTGGAGCTGTTCAGCTTCCTTAAACTTGCTGATTCATTTTAATTAAAACAATCTAGAAGAACATGAGCAAGAAAAAGGAATGAGTTTTTGTTTCCTCATTATGTAATTGTCCATAAACTAAAAAAACGCAACAGATTTGTTTACAAAGTCATATGAAGATATTATCCTTTTGCACACTTACTGGGAACCACCTTGGATGGTGGGAGATGTATAATCTCAACTTGGATACTAAGAAAAGTTGATGTACTTCCAGAATAACAAAACTAATCCCGCCTATTTCCAGACAAGGGACAGCCACAGATGATAATTGCCGTCAGTGGACTGAACTAGTGCTCTGCACTTGAACAATGTTTAAGCTGGGGACTTTGATCTCACACCACCTCTGAACTTTGGGCTGAACTTTGCAAAGGCTCCTTCTTCAGCACTAGCACACTTAAGAGCAACAGGCTCCGTTTGATCCACAGCTCCTTAGAGAGCTCAACTCAGCGCAGGCAGCTTTGAACAAGTCTCAGGGGGAATTTTGAAGATGGTATGAAAAGTGATTAGACCATTAGCCGCCTCATAGCGATTCAGTGGCATTTTTGAGTTAGCGTATGCAGCTGCATACCTCATTCAGGAGCTTTATAATTCTTCCTCTAACTTCAGGTGTTTAAACAAAACTTCACTGAAATTAAGAAGTAGCACTTTTCCAAAAGACTGTTAAAAGTTTTTTCTGTCCCAAACAGACTGCTGGCTGGGAAAGTACAAGCAGTGTTTGGAGCCTCTAAAAATACGGTAGGATCTAGAAGGGTATAGTTGCCATATCAGAACCTTTAGCATCTAATACCCACTAGCTTAATATTTTGTGTCTTCTAAATACTGGGTCAAAAGCTAAACTGCTGTAAGGTTACAGAATCTTAACTCCTGCTTTGTGCACTTGAACACAGAGGTTAATATATTCTCACATCTGAAAAGCTAACCCCTTTTTAAATTTTATTTTTAATACCTTCGGGAGGTGTACAGGAACATACCATGGTTTTCCACTATCTACAATTACCTTCAAAAATCCATTCTTCAGTTAATTTTCAAAATGGGTTTTAGGAGTCTCTGTGATTACATAGGAAGAATTTTTTTATACGAATCCTAGAATCTAGTATTTTTCTATACACAACAGTTAACAAGTCAAAGACTCAAATGGTGAAATTCATATTCAAGCTTTTTTTCAAAGAATGTCTGAGAGACATAAGATTCACATGAAAAGGACCTATCAGCTGGAAATGGTAAATATCTGAATTGTTAAACCATTCCACATTCCTCTCTATGGCTTGCCTACTGAAATTTAAAAACATTACCTTAGTTCAGTTCGCATTTTCTAATTCTAAATTAAAAGTTCCTACTAGTGTTGTTTGTTGCAGCTGTTGTTGCTTGATTGTTGATGCTGTTGTTGTTATAATTTGATTTTATCATGTACAATTATTGTTTCTCAATTTGATCACTTAGAATATCAAATATCACTCAGGGTGAAATCAGAAACTAAGTATCATATACTGCCAGGTTTTCTTTGTAGCACTGCCATCGTATACTATAAATTTATGTTTGTTTACCAAAGCTACCTTAGCATTACAGATATGTGACATAGCATCTATTGAACATTAATGAGCTTTACACGAGTTACCAGAATACAGTACATTTGTTTGATTTTTTTTTACCCTCATTTAACATAAATCGCACTTGTCAAAATTGCAACCTGTTAACATAAACTTGGGCATCATTCAGCCAGCCTCCACACACAAAGGCACTTTGGCTATACTTCATGCAATATGGGGCCTTTGTTTGCTCTCCTTCCTGACAAATGACTGCACTGAAGCTACAGAGACAGACAGACTGCCGTGGAAGAGCATACAGCAATTTGGAACATGCATGGGGCTGGATTTTTTCAATGCCATCTCTGTAATCATACACCTGTGACTAAAGCAGGTGATTGGAAGCGGAGTGGATGCATACAGACAGATGGATTAAGACAGTAGTAATTGTGCTTTCACTTGGTTATAATATTAACAGGCTCCAGGTGATTTCTATTTTTTACAGCGTCACTTATCTCGACAAATCCCAGCAGGCTTGGAAGCAGAGTAGAGATGCATCCTGCTTTTCACATGAACCTGTTTCCAATGTGAGCACTTAAGAGAGTTATTCTGTCGAAAAGCAATTAGCTTCTGCAGTCTAGGGTGCCATTTAGAATATCCAGGCTCATGTGTTTCATCATAAAATTGACCTTTTTAATTTTTTATGTCTGAGATTCCCCACTAAAAGAGTAAGCATTAAAAAAATACAACCCTAGAGAAAATACTGAAGGCACATGTAGAATTTATTAAAGGATGTCTGGCCCTGAAGTGCTGCAGATAGCAACTCCATCTGAATATAATAAATATGAAGTATGCAGTATTGTGTGCTTAATTTTTAAATAATTGGTGTCATTAGGTAGCATAATGATACCGATTACATAAAAAGCATAGGAAAGCAATATGTGCTACATTTGCAGGCTCGCATTTTTCCTGTGATAATTGCTTTTCCATACAAATAGTGTCTGTTGATACCTTTGAATAACTGTGTACTAATTATCCTAATGTTTCAGAGTTTGTTTTGCTTTTTAGTAACATTGCTTGTCTTGGGAGTATACTTTTTGACAAAAATTTTGCATCATTTTGATATAACAGAGACTTTCAAAAGACATTGACATTCAGGATAGGCAAAAAAATTACCTCTTCTGCCCAGACAACTTAAGTAAAAATATTGCCAGCAACAGTAACATCTTCCCTCCATCTCTGGGAACTATCAAGTTTCCATGGAGACATTAGGGAGTTTCAATAGTGCAAGAGTACTCAAGATTTAAAGTACAAATCAACGTTAAGCATTGGGAGTTTCTGACAGAAGCTGACATAGTTTTAGATCAGTCTTTCGGTACTTTTGCTCTAAAATTTAGCGGCAAGTTTTGCTCGCATCTCTACTCCTTAGAAAGAAAGAGGACATGACAGAACCTTTAGCTCTGCTTGGAAGTGGTTTGAGGTCAGCTACGATTCTTGATGCTGACATCTATTCCTACTTACGATCTAGTATTCAATATCCCTACAAAATGATCCTCTGTTGTAGCAGGGTAGAGACACAGTGCAGAGAAGAGCAAATTTAGAAGGAAGCAAGAATATACATGCATACAACATACATACACGTATATGTGTGTGTGTATGTATATAATGATTTCATAAATTTAACTTGGCTGACTGCCTCACAGCCACAGTATTTCTTAGAAATGAATGAAGCAGAACTCGCTGCAGTCTGTATAGAGGAGATCTTCAGACCTCCACTGCTGTAGAACATAAATATGACGTGTAAAGAAATTGTCAAGATTTATGGCTTCTGTCACTCATTTGGCTGTATTCAGCTTCAGACCCAGCCTGTGCTGTCTGGATATTAAGTTGTAGAAATTCAGCAAAGACATTGTTATATAGACATTATATAGACATCAGAATAACTCAGTGGCCCATCAACATCAAGACCCTACCTCTGAGACTGCCAGTGAACAAAGTTTCAGAGGAAGCCATAAGGTAACTCACTTCCTATAATGAATTAACTGGATAATATTGTACTCTGGTCTGAATGATGATACATGAGAAATAGTTTTTGCTTGAGGATGGGCCATCCTTTAAGAAAGCACCAAATTGTTTAATTATCCAGGAGGAAAGGGAAGACAAACAAACAAACAAAAAACAAACAACAAAACCCCCAAAAAAACTCAAGAAAACCCAACTATCCTGTGTCATTTGCTCTCTTGAATGTCCCCTCCTTCTGACCTCTGAAACTTTTCCATGCAGCACACTAGGTCACTTTTCTTTCTTCCTCTGCTCACTGCGGATGCTCTAGCTCATTAAATTGCATGGCCTCTTTCTCCTTTTATCATTTCCCAAGAGCCCAGTTTTGCACTTCTAAAACCAGTTTATACTAACAGCTTTATTTCTATAGCATTTCGCTTGTCTTCCTTGCTCTTCCTGCCAAATGGTGCTGTTTTTCTTGCACCCTCTTTTTGGACGTTTGCTGAATCACCCTGAAGCCTTCTTTTTTGCCTTAAAGCTTTTCGAACATTTGAATTTGTGTAAATGACTCTGACTACAATCACCCTAACCTTTTTCCTAGTCATGCAACTTATACTTGGTTTTCTAACAACTCCTCCTCAATTAGCAACTTTTCTCTGTTCCAAAATACTCTTTGAAACTCTTTGTTGCCTTGTTCTCACGGCAAATCCTTCTTCCTCTCAGTTTTTACCCCACGGTGTATTTACTGTGTATGTTTGTCTTGTGTTATTTAGACACTAAGTCCTTTGGGGCACAGGATGTCACTTTAACTATGTTTATAATACACAGTGTAAAATTATTGCCCTCTGTAAAGCAATAGTGAGGGCACAATTATTTGACTGATAAATCACTACGAAGGAAAGCTTCCAACGATTAATGAATCTGTCATATCAGCTAGGACACCTGCTAATTGTTTTTGAGGTACTGACAAATATAACAGTTGTTAATTATACCAGCCGTAGCCTGCTTAGTGCTTAGGCAAAGTTTTACTATCATTGCAATGGCAAGGAGTCTCTGAAAGTTACTTTGCTATCATTTCCTTCCCTTTGCAATACCTGCTGTAGTAAGAAATTTTGTGTTCTGGATTTTGCTTCTTAATGAGTTATTTAAGCTTAAGCTCCCACAAGCCACATTGTGAGGAGAAGGAGCACAGGCAAAGATGGAGGACTGAAGCAGCCAGCAGAAGAAAGCACTGTACTTAGAAAACTAATTTTCCTCTAAGTATGGTAGATTGCAGCTCCCTGAAGCAGAGTCCTTGCTTTCAGAAAACCAATTTCTGGCAGATTGCAGAGGTTATTCCCCTTTGGTTTTCCAGCATCAGACAGGAGATAGGAATGGAGGACCCTCTCTCAGGGGGCTGGCAGCTTCACAAAAAAACAGATGGGACCTGACAGGCTATTTCCAGGAGATGGAGTCTCTGAAGCAGGAAGCAGGGATGCCTGAACGACTATGGGGAAAGCTCCTGCTTTTAAACTGGGTGAATCAAGGACTCTCCTGACAGGAGGCACCATCCTTTCACAGGCTACCAACTGTCCTGTTTGTTATGTGTCAGTCTTATCAGTCAAAGGTTGTATTAAGAATTGTGAAATATTTGGCTAGAGTAATGTTTGACCTGTACAACACAAGCTGTCTCTCTTTGACAAGGACTATTTGTTTTGCTTTGTTAATTTGTGCCCCTCCCTTAATCTCCAGCCTCCATCATGTAAAAGATCCACCTCACAGATAACATCATGTCTCCTTACCCTGTGCCGTCACTTAAGTTTCACCCACAAGGGACTCAAAGCATCCCACTTTTTCTTATTTCTTACAAATCCTTTAAAACTAAACAGAAATTATTTTCTGAAAATACTTGAAATTTAAACAGTTAGAGGTCTGCTCGTGACAACCTTTGAAATTCTAATCTCTCATCTTGAAAATGTAATTGAGTGTTTGCAGAAGCTGCACACTACATCTGTCGGAAAAGGGCTGTCCCCAAGGACTTAGCTCTGTGCTTCACAGGAATGCAAGCAGGTACTCTTCTTCACCAGCTGCAGGAAAGCGTGCCAGCTTTTTAGCAACTGATGAGAATAAGCTTCTGCAGAAAAAAGACAGCTGGATGAAAAGGGCCAATATGTAGGTCCTGATCTAGTCTGCCAAACAAAGGTGCTAAGTTTGTAGTTATTAGAAAAAGATAAAGATAGGTACTCCAGAGTTCAGCTCTTAGGCACTCATTCTACTTAAAACAGAGATGTACTGAAAATGTGGACACGGGTTTGGGCCATGTGTGCAAGACAATGTGTATGATCTCTTTCTCAGTGCAGGAAAGGACCTGTGAACAGAGACTGAGGTCTCATATACAAGGGTCGTGTGAAAATCCACATCAGAACCAGTGCTCATCTCCAACAGTTGACTTGGAGCAGGTGCTTCCCATCCTCGGAAAAAAGGGAGATGGCAATAAAACCTCACCAACAGAGGAAGCAGGAATCTAAATATGGCCTGAACCCAAGGGGTGAAAGTTATAGCAGAGGATTAAGAGCCATGAGTCCATGCAGTGACTCTGCAGCTTTAAGTCACCTCATGTCTTCATGTCCCTGGGCTGTGGCAGGGTCTGATGTGACCCCTGCTGAATCACTGCTGATGCTATGGGTGCCTCTGAGAACTGGTCCATGGGTACAGCACTTGCAACTCTGTACCCCATGCTCTCATTTACAGCTAGGGGATTTTTAGAAAGCAACTTTATCACTGCATCTTGCAGACCCGTTCCTGGGGATCCCTTCCTCACCTTGGTCTTTGACCCAACCGAAAGAAGCCATTGTTATGGCCAGATGTCATTATATCTTGCACAGGCAAGCGTTTAAGCAGGTTACTGTCTTCCAGGAAAGGCACTGCATCCTAACACGGTTAATACAGTTATTGCTTGTTGCAATATTAGGAACAGGTTTCTAATATCTTTTGCCATCATAAACATGTATTTCAATGAATTTCAAATATGTAGTAAATTAAATTTGGCGTAATGTAAACGTTATGTAAAGTTGGATTTTTGATGCACACCAATGTATTTGTAGCTGCACACCCATTCACATAAGAAAGATATGCATATGTTCATCGAGTTTTAATCAATAGAGTCCTTGCCAATTCCTCTTTAGACCTTTATTATCCCTTTCTTTTAATGCACTTCATTCATCACTTTTAAAAATTAGACCAATTTAGTAACATAATTTGAATCCATAATTGAATTTGCTAGCTACTCTCAGACTTTATAAGTTAATCAAATGGCATAGTTTTAAACACATTTTCAGCACTTCGAAAAAACTATGTCGGTGACCAATCAGCCCATTTAAAATGGGAAACTCTTCTGTCTCATTCTCAGCCAGGTTCTGTACTGATTAAACTTTCTCTCCTCACGAATAATAGACTAGACTTTTTCCGTTCCCTGATAAAAATTAATAACATAAGGCTATGCGGAAGGATGAATAAAGTATAATTCTAGTTAAAAATGGGAAATGACAAATAAATGAAAAATGCTAAGTGAGGTGGAAGAGAGATGTGTAATTGAGCAGCGCTGGAACCATATGTCAAATGCCTTCACAGGAAGAGGCAGGAAAGGAAAATCCCAATAGTAGCTCTGTGAAAACGCCGGAGCAACTGCTTCACTTTCTTAGCGGAGTGCTGTGGACTCACCAGGGACACCTTACCTGGTCTAGGATTTGACAAGTTAGTGTCTCTGTTTATGTGTGCTGTCACCCAGACAATCTTTTTTTCCCCTTTCTCTCTCTCTCTCTAGGCCTAAAAAAGCTATTCAAATTAAGCTGCCAGAAAGTCGCTCAAGTAAATTAGGCTGGACCGACATGTGTCTTCTATCAGAATGAGTCAATATATCAGAAAGTTGGCTTGTTTTAAGCCCTGATATGTTTGAACTGTTGCTTCTATCAGATTTGCATGGATTTGTGTCAGACGTGATTTGAAAAGTCTGGCAAACAAATAATGTGTATATATATGTAACATGATTCTGAGGATGTGCATGTGCCTGGAATAGGAGAAAAGAAAATGTTGGATCTTCATGGAAATATAAGTGGAAAATAAGGATTTGAAAATTCATGCAATGCCGTTATGAATGTGTTTAGAACCCGTTCATTTTCCAGCTGTATAACTTTACCAGCAAAAGCATAGATGATCATGCCGTTATATTTAAAAATAAGAAATCTGAAATCTGCTCATGAAAATGGCTTAAGCTATAGCAGCAGAAAACTGATTGTGAATATATTCTACATCCCTTTTAGAAACCTTTGCTTGTGTGGCTGTATTGATTCTCAGTGCAGATATATGCTTTCATTTTAGTATTATCCCTTCCTTTGTTGGCTTGTGGGCAAAAATGTTGAGCAAATGATTCAATGCAATCAACATAATCCTTTGCCCTTCCTCTTGACAGAAGAAACATTGTTTGTAGAGCATAAAATATATAACTTTTAGCAACACCAGAGAGTCTTGCAAATTACACATTGTGGCTTCACAACATATTTAACATTAAATCTGTGAACTCCTTTCTTAACAGCCTTTCTGGACAACCCATAAAGCCACCCCAGCTAATGACATGTAGGCAGCATGGCTTCACTGGAAACAATGGGCAGTGAGCCCTAAATGGCAGAAAAAATAAACTGGAAAAGGAGAGGGCAAGTGCTGGCAGTGAAATAAGAGACGTTTCCTTCCACTGCTCGCTCTTTTCTTTCCTTTTTATTTTGCTTTGCCGTTAGCATCACCCAAATCTTTTCATGCCAATTCCTCTTCCCTTTCCTCCTATTGCCAATTTAACAGAACAAAACAACGACACCACAGCTGCCTAACACATGTGAAGTCAAATATTCACCCCATTTATGTGAGAAAATATTCAACCTTTCATCAGCTTTAGAGCTGTAAGACTGCCTACCTCTTAGAGCATGAACTTCTTTCAGGGCTTTGATATACAGTTGATACTGGGATGCAACAACAGTAATTGTATTGCTGAACAGTTGCTGGTCAAGACTCCCTCCTCCATGCATGCAGTTATGTTCGTCGGCTATCTCACCTAACTCAGCATTGTTGTGAGCTCAGGAATTGTGCTGCTGTTTCTTCAGCAGAAAAAGAAATTAGCAGAGCATCATTGCACAGTGATGTTTCACCACATTTTGACATTTCATTAATTTGGAAAATCCCTAGAATAGTTCCAAATCACTGTATTATTAATTTAAATGTTTCTGGATGTTTTTATCCTAAATAGAATATACAATTATGTTAGATATAATGAAGAGTACTGTGATTCTTTGTTGCTCTTATTTTCCACTAACTAATTAAAATGGGGGGGAAATTACATTTAAAATCCCTTTTCTTATTTAGTAGTTATTTTGAAGTCTTTCAGAATAACTAGTATTTCTGGCTCTATTGCTCCTATGTAGCCCATAGCAGAAAGAGGCAAACTAGTAAATTAAGTTAGTTATATTTTTCTAACTTATTTTCAGTCCTCAATTAGGATTTTCCATAAAGATCCTAGAAATATTGTACTAATTTTATCTTTAAATAGCAAGACGAAAAAAGTCTTAGAGCATTGGTTGTTATAAAAAAGACCATTTAATTCTCTGTGGGTATCAAAGTAAGTGAAATAATAGTACTTAGAGCTTCAATTAGCAACATTTGGCTAAAGGCCAAAGAAAAATTAACAAAGATCTAGAATATACTTCTCAGACGGATTTTTTTCCTGATAGAATTATACTTTTAAAAGTAAGTCCTACCAGACTCTAACTCCCCAAAACCTGGGCTCATTTCCAGATTTAAACTTGAAGATTTATTGCATTTCCACCCTCTATTCTGCTTCCCAGGCACTATCTGCTTTCAGCAATTAATACAAACGTTATGGGGTTTGATTTGCTTCACTGCAGCATGTGAACTCAATTTCTTTTCATTTGTAGCTTTGAAATAGCATAAGCCTCTTTGTGACAGACTTTCACATTGCACCAGTACTGCCTACTGAGCCATGGGCTCACACCATCAGTCAGCTATGCAGACTGCATCCCTTTTGTTTTAGTCTAGATACGCTCACTTTGTGCCATGTCAAGGCAGGAATTTAGACAGACAAGTGTTATAACTGGGTTGGAAATGGGTTTTTCAGTCATCTGACTAATGACACACATAGCTTTACATGGGTTAGGATGGAAGCAGAGGAAGACCCACAGCTAAGAAGATTACCTGACCACTCCAGGGATTAGAGCTTCATTTATTTTTATTGTGCAAAATGATATTCTTGCAAGGACTCTGACATGTCACATATCTCAGGTTGTTCCCACATTCATTTGCTCACACCCTCACTTACAGACTTGCAAATGTGTCCAAATAAACCAAACTTTATAATGATCAGCTCTGACCAAACTTCCACTGGTGTCCACTGCCAGCCATTACTGCTGCAAATTCTCTTGGAAATAGCTGGTGTCTTTGACTGTGGCTGGAGCAGATGTCAGCATCAGATTTGAGCTGGTATCAGTAAATCCTGTAGAGGCACATTTCAAACTTTTTCTCAGAATTTCTGCTCAGGAAGAAAAGTGTTGATCGAACACAGAAAGGAAAACTGACTGATCAAACGCAGTTGCGAGTACAGTCATCCAATGTAGACAGATGTATTCAAGACTCCTAGGTGATCTAGAGCCAGCCTGTTCCCAGCCACAACTGTGCTTGGCCACCAAGGTAGCTACCAACAGCTCTCAGGGCTGCAGCAGCAGCCGAGCACAGGGGCAGCTGGCCATCCCACAACCAAAGGAAGCATCTTCCTGGGATGGGCTGATAGGGTTTGACAGCCACTCTGTTCTGGCCCACCAGTCCCAATACATGCATCAGGTATGACAAAATAACGACGACACCCATTGTCCTTAAAATCGGTCTCTCATTCCTCTCTGTTGCACTTTTGAACGGGTTGCAGGAGTTGACTCCTGTTGTGTTGCAGCATCCATGGAGAATTTTGAAGATGACAACAATTCCTCCTTCATCATCAGAGTGTTTCCTATCTGTATTGACCCTCACAAGACTTTTCAACACAGTGAACAAAAAGTAACTAATGATGCTTAAGTTAGATTAATGTAGCTGCATCCCTTTGTACTCTCCTTTATAATAATAAAGTGATCATCAGTCCAGTGTTAAGGGAGCTGTAAGAAGGAAATGAGAAACTTCAGAGAAAAAGTACATCTGCCTCACACAACAGAAACCATCCAGAAATACCCAAGCTAGCCCTGAGCACCCTCGTTCAGAGGCTGGAAACACTGTGCTCTGCCTGAAATTACCTGCCTGCGAGACAACCATTTCTTTAGCCCAGCTGCAGTGCATTTTAAATTTCAAAGCTGTTACACTCAAAGTCTTACATGCTTGATAGATGCAGCTAAGAATTTACTGAGACCAATTAAAGATTTAACAGTCTTACCAAAACACAACAGTTATTATTAGTACAGTTACAATAGTGCTAATAGTCATGGTCTAGATTATCCAATTATTAGAGGAAAATCTGATTAACAATGCAGTTAAAATTGTTATGCAAAACCTTTCCAGTACGAACCCCTTTCTCTGGTGTTATACTCATCCTTCCAATGTTCTTCTGGGTCTTAAGGCCATAATGCTAGTTTTACTTGTACTGTATCACAGTCTGAAAGAATGGTAGCTGAAATGCAGCATCCTTTCTCCTAGACCATTCTGCTGTTGAAAAGACAGGCTTTGTAATTAAATCCACTGGAAATATGGAAAGATGAAGGAGTTATGCTTATTCCCAAGATAGATACTTTTTTTTCAGAGGTAACTGCTTTTCACAGCCTTTTTCACAGCCTGCTAGGGGAAAAAAATCTCCTTTTATCCTATTTTCTTCTGAAGAATGAAAAGGTAGAAAAGGCAAGAATGAAGAAAGCTGAGAAAGAAAAAAAAAAATTAAAATATACTATTTATGTGATAATATCTGTGAAGAAAATTAGACATTCTTGAAAATTAAACAAAGATGTTTAATCTTCCATTCATCTCTACCATTAACAAATATAGGTCTGGTGGCAGGAAAGACATCTGAAAATGTAAACTTTATCGAAACACAATAACCCAAATACCAGGGAGAGTTATCAAAGATGTAGGTTATTCTTATATCTAATCTCTCCTTATATTTACTTATACTAAATCATCTGAGTTACAAGCTTCCTTTTAGTACTATACTCTGGCTGTCCTCGTTGATACCACCTGAGAGTTAATGGGTGCACGTCTTTAGTTTATGGTAAAGATTTTTGCACTCACCTCAGCTAGTGTTGCTGCGTACAAGATTTGCCTCCGTACTGAGGGACTGTGGAGCTCTTTTGGCCGTACCATTTACAAGTCCTTCTAGTTAGAAAATATGCAACCTGGTTTACTTTTTGAATAGGTAAACACCTGCATACTCAAAAACTATAAGCATCGCTGCAAATATGGGTGTGAGGTGAAGAGCCAGAAAACTGTTCTCGTCCACTGAAGAGCCAGAACTGAAACTTGAGTTACAAGATATAGTAATATCCAAAAAAACATAGTAATCTCCCAAAAACCCAAGTATTCATGTTCATTGAGTTGCACAGGGAACACCTAAATGCAATTTCTATAGAAGCAATGTAAATGTCCACTTTTCAGGACTGTGAGATAGATCTCAGCTCCTGTACATATTTCAGAATATCCAGGCTGCTAGAAAAATGAGTCTTAATGTCCAAAGAAGTGTGAATAGGAGCCCTGCTGTGAAAAATTTTTTATCGTAGGTTGGAGCTGACATTTATAACAGCAGTAAAGCAATTGTTGGAGCTTAATAGCATGATGCATTCTCAGTTACTGCTATGTATACATATCAGCCAAGATAGCCTCCGCTATCAGCCGGTATCATCCAATCTAGGTTAGCAGTCAAGAGACAATGATGTGTCATCTTGTCACAGTTAAAAATAATTCTGTGAAACTTAGAGTATCACACAGTTTGTCAAGTATACTTAATTGAGTTAAAGCAGCTCAGCCACTGATCAAATCCCTGTGGTATCATAGTGACATAATAGGCAACAACACATGACAGTACGAATTATGGAGAGTCTTAAATGATAGGTAAATAATTTGAATTACAAGAAAAGAAGTGCATCAGAGGATGCTGGGAGTGCTATAATAAACCCTAAATGCAATGCTCCACTAGTATCGCACCTACTTGCATTCTTGATCTTGTTCACAGTTCCTTTTATGTACTGATGAGATACACATGAAATTACAAGTTCCAAATGAGCCAATTTGTTTTGTTCTTCTAAAATCTGAATTCACACTGGTGTGATTTCTGTGTGATGCCCATTTTCAATTTACCACAGATATTTTAATGCATCTCATTTCTGTTTCCTGTTTAATGAGACATATACCACACAGTGGTAAACTGTGAGCTGGCATTGTTTTTCAGGTTTTATTCAGCTTTTAAAAAAAAAAAAATACTGATCTGATTCTCCTTGCCTTGCTTTTGTATTGCCACTGTTCACTAATTCTCTACGGGGCTGGCTGGAATATTAAGACTTGTCACATTCAGCAGTACAGGGGGTTCTTCCTGGATTGCATCTACTCTGAAAGGCACTTGCAAGACCGGAAAACAACTGCCATCCTTGTGAGTTGTTGCTTCTCTGTAAGTTAGGAAGGAAAAGAAAAAGAGCTCTAAAAATTATAATGAAATCCGTATGAGTCCAAAGGATGTCAGGCGCACGTCTGGTGGGAGGAAACAGTTCCTAAGCTAATCTTACTATCAGCTTATGCAATTTGTGGTAAGTTACTATTCATTTATTTCAAGTCAAAAAGTCATTCATTTTTGACAACTTAGTCCAGCCCACGCATGGAGACGTATTACCTGACGTCTGGTGTAGGTCATTGATATCTGCATATCCAGTCGCATGACCTGGATATTTAAATCATCAAAGAAGCTACAGAGACTTTTCTTGATGTGCTGATAAACTAGGGCCACTGGCAGAGCAGGGTGGAGAAACAGCCATTTGTGCTTTTTCTTCACTGGGTTAAAAATGCTTTTCTAACCATGGGAAACTGACTCTCAGAAAATTGTACTATTTTAGGAGGACTGTCTTTTGGAGCACAGATAAATAGTATGGGAAATTCCCCCACTGCCAATGCCTGCCCTCATTTCAAGAAAACAAATGGTGGCTAATGAGCTCTGTAAATATGCCAACTTTCAGTGATATTAAAGACAAATACAGTTATATTGCCTTTCCAGTTGGTAGTAAAGCACTGTTAGTTGCTCCCATTTCACCCACAATGTAAAAAAAAAAAATAGAAAGAAATTTCTATGTCACATCAGAGGGCTTCTCACCTTCCAACTCAATGAGCTACTAAATCATCCAGATACTCTTTAAGAGCCTTCAGTTGGAGGTCTTGTAATTCCTCCTCATCTTCAAAAAGAGATATTTTTCTTTCATTTACTCTTAGTTTACTAAGTACAAAACTGAACTTTTATTTTCTGGTATAAGAAAAGGTTTTTAGAAGCACACACACCCAATTGATTGTGTTTCTCTCTACTTCTGTAGCTGGGCTCAGGTTTGATCTTTGAACAAGCTATCCTCCTGGAACAGCTGTATTTTTCTGTTTCTAGACTATCAAGTAGAATCAGGATGTACATCAATTGCACTTATTCCCAGGCTAGCTGTCCTCTAGCATAAGTAAAAAAAAAAAAAAAAAAAAAAAAAAAGAGAGAAACAGAGTGAGTGGTATAAAGGCAAGAGGATTTTTCTACTTGAATTTTATCTTGAGTGTGCATATAGTCTCCTCTTGTGATGACTCAAAAGCACAAGGAATATTTATCTGGTCCAACATCTGGCCTCATGACATCATAGTTTAGATTTTTCATTTGTTTTCCTCTAAGAAAGTCTTTTCTGACATGAATAAATTGTTTAGCATAGAAGTCCAACAGCTTTGTGAGATATTCTCTATTTTTCTTCTATCATTTGGCATTTGCATTCGATTTTCATTAAGGAAAGTTACCTGCAAACTGAAAAATAATTGCGTGCAAGTTTGACTGGTATCACTGATTTTATCCTAGTTCTTGTGCTTTTAAATACAGTATGTTTATCATAGTTAAAAATATTCCTTCTCTCACTTTTTCTAATAGGCTTTCAGTTATGACGTCTACTGCAACTTTTCATTTACAGCCTTCTAATACAACACTCAGAAAAATCACTGTCAGATTTCACTCCTCTTTTTTCAGTGTGTTAGAATGGCACAGTCTGAGAGATAACATGAATATGAATCATGCTGATAAATTATTATTTTTATTATTCCAAGCAAAAAGGTCTGAGGCACTCTAGACCCTCTCTCAATAGAAGTTTAGAGAAGAAATGATCTGCAGTAACAGATTGTGAACAGCTGTTGAACAAGGAAGCAAATCATGTAATCATATCAGCACTTAAACCAGTGATAGCTGGTTTATAACAGAGGAAAACAGGAGAAGACATTCCAAATACTAGGGACAGAAAGACATAGATTGCCTTCATAAAATCTTCTGTTTGCAAGGGTACTTTTGTACTTACTCTTTACATGTAATTCATCATCTTAGACAATACTGTAGGATGATATCAATACCTGCTACATTTTTCTATACACTTTCATTTTCTTCCCTCTGAACTTAATTTGTATTTTCATACTCCGTTGTTTAACATTTTCATTTTTATCTGTTTATCAGATATAGCTGGAAACAGTAAAAGGGCATAGCCACCGTGTAACGACTGATGTAGTAAAAAAACTTGGAGGATTATTTGCAAAAAACATAAGAAAAAGATATACGAGTGGAAATCAGAAGAAAACTTTTTTTTTTTCCAAAAACAGTAGGATTTTAATTTCTCTCTGATATGAAAATAAATTAGGCAAGGACAATGTTGCTGTCTGCAGACAGATTATCAGTGCCAGAGTAAGAAATATCAGATACAAATTCAAACTACCACAGTGCTGAAAAACAACTTTGTATGAACTGTTTTATCAGATGTTGAATAATAATTTTGCCAAATCCAGTGTAAGTATACAAATATTGCTTTATTTTCAAACAGATTTGTAATCACTGGTATTCTTTATTAGTATTTATTGTATTTGTTTTGGAAGTAAATGCAAGGTACTGTAGAACTTCCCTTAAAACAAAGATTTGCCCCAGGATACACACAGTGTACAAAAAGACAATTATCAGGGGACAGATCAAGATTATGTTTGCTGCAGCACATTCAGAATTGCATAGATGTTTGATTTTCAGGTTCCCTTGAAAGCCAAGAGAAACAAAAGGAAAATACTTTGTTTCATTCATAATTTTATTTATTGCTAAAATCAAAATACTCTCTTTAGAAAATAACATGAAAATTTTTTAGAAAATAATTAACTGAAACAAATTCAGTGAGCTTCACACAAATTGGCCAATAGTTTCAATCAGTTTGAATCTGTATTCTTCAGCAAATAAAACATGAGAATGAAAATATTGCTGAGCTCTACCACTCATCCCAACATAGCTAACAATTTTTGCTAGTGCTACTGGAACAACTACACCATCTGTTGATGGAAGGCCACAAGATCATTTTAGCGCTTAAGTACCTGAAATCATTTCACAGAAATAAACCTAGCATAAAGCTGAAGCATCACTGACATCTCCTAGGTTTGCACAAGTGACAGGGGAACACAGTCATGGGGACGGAAGAACATTCAGATGTCAGTCTCGTGCTGTGCCTTTAATCTTAGAACAGCCTCTGTTTAAATGTGATCCATTTAAAAGCATAAACTTGAAGTATTGTCTATTAAGCATCCAAAAGATAGTAAAGTTCAATTGGGTCCAGTACCATTCAAGGCTAAAAGAAGCCTTTTGCTTACTTCCCAGTAAAGGACAACTGTCTCTTGCAATTAAACTAAATTTTCAACACATTCAAGAAATGTTGAGGACCAGAACATTGATTTGAGCCTTAACCAATTTACAGCTGCTGAAGCGTATCGGGATGATTGCAGGCTCACTCGTCTACAATTTAATTGGCACCAGTTCTCTAGCACTGGTGGCAAGCAAAAAAAGGAAAAATTGCATGTTCTCAAGCCACATATTACAGAATATTGTTTATCAGTAAACAGATTCAAATACCAATATTCTGTCTTTGCCAGGCTCAAATCCTGGACACTGCATTGCTGTAAAGGTAATGCGGTACATACTTTGCTGTGCTGGGGAACAGTATACGTTAGAGATGGAGCATTTCAATAAGTCTATAAAAACCTCTAAAACAATTGGTTTTCTTTTTGCCTAATAGAGAAGATTTGTAGTTGCCATCAGCGAGTCTAATAAACTACAACAATCAGTGACTCAATGAATTATTATGCAATTTATTCCACGGAACCATTTTGAAGTACAAATACGATTTCTGCAGTCAACAACAAACAAACAAAAAAAAGAAACATGAATTTCTGTTATTGCTGCTTTCACTATTATTGCTATTTTCATAGGACCAGCTCTGGCAGTTAGATCTACAAAGATACTGATCATCTAAAAGGGGGCTTTGGCAGAGTAGGGATATTCACATTTGATTAGTGAGATTCAGACTATGTCAAACAAAATGTAAAATCCCTTTACAGACAGTGTAGAGAAGGCTCAGAGGTGATTCAGCACATCAGTCGGATGCCCATTGTCAGACAGCACGGTTAACTATTTGCTGCCTTTGCTCTGCTGATGTCTCACCTTGTGAGTGCCTGGAGCCTGCATTTGCCCGAGCTTTCACCAGTAGACTTCCCTTAACATCTAATATTTTGGTTTTGCTCAGAAGTATTGGTCTTGCTGCCATTGAGCTACCACGTAACTATATTTAGTCTGTGTCCCCCTGGCCTCTGATTTTACAGTTGCTCTGATTTTACAGCTAACTGCAGCGGATGTCTTGCTGTGAAACATGGTTCTGATCTGCTGACCCCACAGTGCCCATCCCAGGCAGATTTTTGAGCGCTGTGCAGCTGAGGAACAAATACAAGGGCTGAAAACTGACCCTGCAGAGAGAAAATGGTGGTGTGTTTCCTTCTGACTTCACAACTCCAGTGCTTACTAACGGTGGAGGCCAGAAGGCTGCAACGAGCCTGATAGCAGCCATGCTAGAATCACAAGGTGTGAGCCCAGACCCAGCTGGAGTCCAGGACCAGACCCTGCACTGGCCACAGCAGCTTCATTCAGATCGAGGGCCAGAACCCAGCTCTCTTCCCTCTCCCACCTGCTTAGAAAATTCATGTTTCAGAGGTGAACACTAGGAAGGAAAATTGGAATAAACTTTTCAATGCCTAGTTTTAGTAGGGCAGCAAATCTTAGCTTTAAATTGCAATGAGGAAGATACAGAAGCAGCATAGCACTTCTATGTTGAACATAGAAGTAGGGAGTTACTGGCATGGATCAACTAGGCTAATCAAACAATTGCTACCAGGGGAGATTCCTAAGACACTTTTCCACTCCTCCAGCAAAACACCTGTCAGGAACAATATAGGTAGAGCTGACTCTGCCTTGAGGTTGGAAGAGGCAGTAGATGTACTTCCCACCCTTTTTTCATATGATCCCAAGTGTTCTTCAAAAATTGAATATAAGCCTGAGAGGTGGGATCCAGGAAGCAATTCTGCACATATACACCCATGTGAAAGAGAAAAAGGAAATTTATGTGATTATCAGAGCAAAAATCTTACATCACCCCACGAGAGGGAACAGAGCAGGGTTTAGTACAGTGGTTGCCAGCTTTCTTCTTAGACTGCCCCCAAGTTCCTACTATTGCTTCACGAGGAGCTTTCTCCAGTCTTCTACTATTGGCTTTCTCTTCCACACCAGTTTTGGACACAGCATGTTACCTTCAGGACAGTCAGCATTGCAACCTGAACAGCAAATGGGTGAAGACACATGGAGCATAATCAGTCTGAGCCTTTCTCTGCCTGGCTTCTGCCTCCCATTAACTCACCGTTAATGGGGGCCTGGGGTGGGGGATTGCAGACTAAGGGGGACAAAAACAACTGCGGGAATCCATAGTGTGGATGTGGGAAGAAGCCAATTGCAAGACAGATTGTACACCTTGGCTGTACTCATTCCTTGAATGCAATCTTACTTAAGTTGAAGAGACAGAAGTAGCACTGAAGGGCTAGGGAAGATCAGGGCAAGAGATAAAGATGAATGGAGAACAATCCAATTTGCAGCACTGCCTCTTCCTTCCCTTGCTCCCCTTTGACCTGCAGTGCCGCCTTGCATTAAGGCAAACATAAAGAAAAGCATTGGCAGTCATAAAAGGGACAGACCTGCTACTACCACCTCTCCATACTTTCATATTGTCAAACCTCACTAGTTGACACACCTGGTCTAGAAGAAAATATTGCCTTTCTGCTGAAGATAACATGGAGTAAGGAACAAAAATGTTTAGAGTTGCTAAGGGAAAATGAGACAAGTGTCTGGGCTGGAACTAATGGAAGGAAGAGGAGTTCTCACCTTTCAAAGCAATATGGTGTCACTCACCAGGATCTGCACACAGCAGCCTGCCTGTCGTCACAGGGAGGGAGCAGCTCTCACGGATATTAAGAGAGGTGCTGAAGCTCTCTACAATTGCAATCGTACTGAATTACTCTAGAGCAAATCCTACATGAACTAGTGCCTGTGGTGCAAAGCCTAGGGTCCCAGGCTCTTGGTGCATGCCACAGCGACCAGCTCCAGTCCTGACAACCCCCAAAGCACCACCAGCTAACAGGGAGTAAGGCACCATGACATCTTTCTGTCCTTTCCCTCCTCATGGTTGGCAAACTCCCACCTGAGCTAGAATAGGACAGAGAACAACTGTAACGTTATATTCTGGCCTAAATTAGTCATTACTGTGTTGCAGTTAATTTCTGAAGGGAAAAATTTCCTCTCCTCAGTGTTCAAAATGAGAGGTTTGAAAGGAAAGAAGTGCTTGCTGTGGTACCTTTGAGGGACGTTCAAGGAAAAAGTTTTCAAGAGTACAGGCGTGGGACATGGGTCCCATGCTAAAGAGAAGAGATGATGGTGCTGCAGTGTAGCTAGAAAAGGAAATGACATTTTGACAATTGGATTCAGTGTGTACCATATGCACTTAAAGACGTCATGGCCTTCTTCCCTGGTATTCACACATACACACACAACCTGCAACATGGCCCATTTATTTTAAAGCACTGCTGCAGTTTAACACTGATTCCAACTCCAGTGGAGCAATGTTAAGTAATAGAGTGTTGATTTTAAATGTACTACACAGGAAATATGTCCAAGGGATTTATGTATATAACTCCTCTGTACTGCTTTAAACACTTTGTCCCTAAGGGCTCTTACTCACTAAACTGTTTGGTTTTTGTGCAGCACAGACATTCAAAAAACCCCAACACTGTTAGCATGTTTATCAAGTAGGGTGGCCAGATGTTCAGAAACACCAGCAAAGACTGAGGTTAAATATCTCCCTCAGGGGTTCCTCTTCTGAAAATATTTTGTGACTGTGGGTTATTCTGAAGATTATTGAACTGCCTTTTTCTGTCGCCTTCCTGCAGCATCACACAGAGCACAGGGAAACAGGCAGAATGACAAACAGGGAAGCTGAAAGATCAAGAAAGGGCAGTTCTTTACATTTCAGAAGCACCCTATCATTTCTATTAATATAAAATGATTATAAAGATATATCTTTATCTTCTGAAAGAGAAGATAAGGAATAATAGTTTAACATACAATATTGTATTATAATGTAAACTGTCTCTTAAGTTCAATGCTTAACTTTGTTATGAGGTTTAGCTTAATGAGATTCAGCCTAAATTAAAAAAAGATTAAGACAGCTAATGTGAATAAGCACAAATTATTTTAGATGCCCTATTACAAAATCAGAAAAAAAAAAACCCGAAAAAACAGTAGGTCTTTCCAGAATTGGAAATTTTGTTTTGGTTTGGGGGGGTTTTGGTAGTTTGGTGGCTAGTTATGTATTTTCTGTCTTCACATATGTCCTTTATATGTGCCTGTACTCTCTCCTACTCTATTATTCACATTTTCACAATCAGATATAGGGTGATCATTTTGGTGTGGCATAGACTTTCTGGCTGAGAGCAGTTTCAGCCACGGTGAGACAGCCATCCATTAGGAGACTTCCTTCCTGGTGTTTTACCTTTAAAACATTTCCAAAATTATTTTATGAGAAAAGAGGTTTGTTTCTCTTTTTTTTCTTTTTTTTTTTTTACTCCTGTGCTTTGGGGTTTCTTCCAAGAATGTATTTGCAGTCATAATTAAGAAATGTGTTAAACCTTCTGTCAATTAGCCTAATTGATGTAAAAACCTGATTGGGTCCTGAGAGAAATGAATTTCCCCAGCTGAACCTTATCAAAGAACAGCTTAGTGCAAAATGAGGAAGAAACCAAAACATGCAAGACTGCCAGAAAAAAAACTTGTGATGCTTTGAGATAAGGTGAAAGAAAAATTTCTGTGTGCAGACTGTTGTGTAGGTGTTTTAAAAATAAGTTGAGTGTTTTTAAAATACTTTCCTTTTAGTGCATAGGCCTAATATAAAGCCTTTAAAAGCGAGAGTAGAAATGAGGGAGAGATGCCTGTGAGATAAAAGTTTTACCAAGAAATAATATCAGAATGTGGAAAGAATGGGGGCTGTAAAAAAGCAGTTGTTAATAGGCCAGAAAAGCAACTTGCTTTTTTGTTTCGTTTTTTTTCTGGAAATGCCTATTGCAGAATACAGCAAAAACAGAGTGCGTACGGGGTGTGATGACAGAGGCCTCAGCCATATGATGCTATCGCAGAACTGTATGTAAACTGGTAAAACTACAGGTAATGGTGAGTGCATGAAGCTCAAACCTGAATGAGACAGAGCTGCTGCAAACTCAGGTGTGCACATGTGTGGTGGAAAACTCTTAGCTAAATAATAAGCTCAACTGCCAAAGTCTTTCTAAAATATTCCAAGTCTCCCCTTCTTTTCCTTCAGGTCTGATGACCTTGGCTGGGAGCCAGATACTAATGAGTTCCAATTTTGCTGATAAAGAAGTTTTATTTGTACCTAAAATTACACAGAAATTCAGTCTCTGAGTCAGGATTAGAGCCTGTGTTCTTAAATTCTGCTCAGAGTATGAGGACACAGTGACCTCCTGGTAAACTGCTTTATCTCACCGTATCTCCCATTCCTCACTTGAAAAGGGACATAATAAGCTACCTGCTACTCTGCTATAACCTTGTTGTAAATTCCTTGGCTTATGTGGAGGGAAAGTAAGAAACTCATTAGAATTACTTATTTTTGTTGTCTATGTGGGAAAGATAGTTCAGATTCATCAATTCTGATGAAGAGCTGGACAAGTGGTGCTACATGCAGACCAGCTTCTACTGGGCAGCTTTTACTGTATTTAATCTAGATCTCAAAAATGGCTCAAGAAGTTGCTATATTATTTTCTGTGTTCTGATTTCTGCTAGTGCACTCTTTCACTGCCATAAAATGCCTATGTCACATCCATTTACATTTTGCTCGTATTGAGGACAGAAAGGTTAAGCAGACACAGCAGGAAACATTCTGTTTGATGCTACTGTCTACACTGAGCTTTCCTTGACCCTGTGTCTTAATATTTACATAACTAGTTACTAAACTAAAGCCAGACATAAAGCCTAGATGACATTAATACTCAATGTTGGTGTGCCATGATATCAGAGCCTTTAAAGAGTGATGACTGGATGCTGTCAGGCTGTGTTTCCCATAACATCTCTTTCACCACAGTTAGTCTGAAGAGGAAAATACATTCCCTGTATGTAGAAACGCATAAACTGTAACAAGCAGGGAGAATGGAGCAACAAGTACGGCCTGTCTCTTTGCACCAAAGTCTCTCCTCCCTCTTTCACACACGTGCACGTATGCATGTGCACGCACACACACACACACGTCCTTTGTAGAGAAATATTTTAAACAGCAAATATCTAGCAAGTACTTTCACCATTTTTTCATCCTCTGTTGAAAGGTGGCAGGGGCAAGAAAGGGAAGGGGTGTCTGAAAGGAAATCTTAGCATCCCTGGAAAAAAGAAGTGGAGGAAACACTATGATTTATAATGAGCACCATCTATGTTATGCGCTGTACAAATGAGTGAACAGCTCACAGAGTAGGGTGAATGCAACTGCTGGAGACCTAACTTCTAACTGAGAGAAGGGGTACGTCTCCACACAGATGCAAGGAAGATCTTAAATGTGGATAGTGGAAAAATGTGAAGGGAAGCTAGGCTCTTTATCTGTCTGATTGGTTCCAGTTGTGCAGCAATTACTTGCACTAGTTTGGATTAATATTCAGGCGACCATTAATCTCAACAAGGCTGTCTGTGGGAAGTAAATACTGCTGTAAGCTTGGAGATTTGGAGAATAATCATAATAATCACACTAACAATATGTGTTTCGAGTATGTTGGTGTCATGGTTTAACCCCAGCCAGCAACTAAGCACCACGCAGCCGCTCGCTCACTCCCCGCCGGTGGGATGGGGGAGAGAATCAGAAGGGTAAAAGGGAGAAAACTCATGGGTTGAGATAAGAACAGTTTAATAATTGAAGTAAAATAAATTAGAACAGTTAAATAAGCAAAGCAAAAACCGTGCACGCAAACAAATCAAAACAAGGAATTCATTCACTACTTCCCATGGGCAGGCAGGTGTTCAGCCATCTCCAGGAAAGTAGAGCTCCATCATGCGTAACTGTTACTTGGGAAGACAAACACCATCACTCTCAGTGTCCCCCCTTCCTTCTTCTTCCCCCAGCTTATATACTGAGCATGACGTCATATGGTATGGAATAGCCCTTGGGCCAGTCTGGGTCAGCACTCCCCTGGCTGTGCCCCCTCCCAGCTTCTTGTGCCCCCGGCAGAGCAGGGGAAGCTGAAAAGTCCTTGACCAGTGTGAGCGCCACTTAGCACCTATTCAGCAACAGCTTAGCAGTATCATTGACATTAGTGTATCATCGACATTGTTCTCATCCTAAACCCAAGACACAGCCCCATACCGGCTGCCAAGATGAAAATTAACTCTATCCCAGCTGAAACCAGGACAGTTGGCAACCCTTTGGATCATAGATGTTGAAAGACTTAAAAATTGAGTGTACTCAAAGGGTACACCTATGGTCATAATAACAGAGGGCCAGAGATGGAGCTAAAGTACTGGACTCCTGATAAATTATGTTACTTATTTTTTAACTTACGCCCTGCCTCTGTTTTGAGTACTCCCACAAACATTTTCTATGACAGTACATGCGCACATTTCTGGAGATAGATAGCTCCTTTCCGAGACCTCTCCCAAAAGGCATGATGGATAAGACAGCACCATGTTCAGCTCCTTCAAGCTTACACAGTTTCCCAGTGTCATCCCCAGATGTGTCAAACCCTCAAGCACCCCTTCATACCCTCCTGCCACATCCAAGAGACATGACACAATCCTCAGTTTTGTGTCCAGGAGTAATTTGCAGAGTTAAAGACAAGACAAAATCAAGGGAACATCTCAACGCAGACATCAATATCAAACAAAAATGTTTTCTGCTATCTCTCTTTTGCCTTGCCACCTTCACTATATAAAAGAAAGACTTGGATGGGTATAATATGACACAGCCATTTTACAGTACAGGAACAGTATATTAGAAGGCAAAACCTCTCTCTGTTGGGCTGCAACATAGCCCTCATTGTTTCAGACACTTTGAACTGAAAGAAAAACCAGAGAAGACGGCATTGCCTCAGAGCTGTAAGTCCCACCGTGTAGGACTCATAGGAGTCTCAATTAAGTGCTGCACAGCCTGCTCACAGCCCCTGTGCTCTAGCTGGAGCTGCACCAAAGCAGTGCAGACAACAGCCAGTCTACACAATTTGGCCTTGAAGCCAGAGATTGGCCCTTGGCCCTTTCCTATTTAGCAACATATCCGTAGCCAGTGTATCTTTCCCTGCATCATTAATTACCCAGGTCCCAAGAATGTACTCTGTTTGATGAAGATAAAATATTTCCAGTTCTTTAGGCAGTGCGGTGCCTCTGCCTCATTAGTGTGGCCCTATTCCGTAAGACACTTGATTTATGTCACTGTACAACTTCCTGTCATTGCCGGCTCTACAGTTCACTTCTTTTAATACGTTTCATGAAGGCTACTTGCTGATGAGGGAGGGCTCCACCAGCGGTGTTCTGCCTCGGTGTACTCGTAGCCTTCAGTCTCTGCACTTGATCATTTCCTAAGAGCAAATGTCTGGCACTGTGGTTATACGGTGACTGGGGGAGAGGAGCTGTGTTTGCCTCAGGCAACCTTCTGCCAGCGGTACAATGGTTATTTTGAAATTTTGTCCCTCTGCACATTTCATACTAATCCACAACCCTCTGTAGAATAGAGAAGTCAGAAATATTATGCTCTGTAAAAAATGAAAAATTAAAAAGAAAGGAAGAAGTGAAAGAAAGAGTCAAGGTGACATGTTCCCTCACTCTCTTCTTGCCCTACTCCCAAGTGCTCTTTACATTCTTTAAATCCTAAGAATTTTGTTTTGGAGGTATATTTTAAGATATTACTTTCTTCCTTTCTGGAGATTCAGATGCAATTCCTGACATAAGCGTTGAAGCTTTTGAGATGTGCCTTCTTTCCCCACAGTTCCGTATTAAATATTAAGCTGAGGTCTGGAATAAGTTGGCTATCCCCTCCTCTGGGATTCTTTGGATTTAATTCAGCACTTATATAAATAGCAATGTAAATTGCATATCTAGTGAATTAGGTGTAGTAATAATGGTGTAATATGCACCATGTTACTTATTACTGAATGTGCAAATTGAAGTTAATTTACTCAAGAAGAAAATAGTAAAAGAAATCATAATACAGTTGAAGGTAATTGTACTCCGCTGTACCTGAGTGATCTGGATACTAATTGCACATACTTTACTATCACTACAAGTTTCTCTGCTATTCTTCCACTAAAGCAAAGTGTTCATTTTTCCCCATTTGTGGAATTAATTTCTTTCACAAATACTACTATACACTAAAATTGTTGCATACCAATATTGCATGCACCATATTAGAGTTGAAAATCATGAAGCCAGAAGAAAATGCTGCGATTGCCTAGTTTGACCTCCTACATAACACAGGGCATAGAGATTCCCTGAATTAATTCCTGCCTGGACTACATTTAAAAATACTTTTAATCTTGATCTTAAAATGTCGCACAATGGAAAGCTTACCACCTTCTTATTAGAATTTACCTTTAACTTGTCTAAATTTCTAGTTTTCAATGCAGATGCTTACAATACATTTAACTGAAAAACCGCATCATCCTGTCATTAGCAACATTTTACTCCCTGTTTTTATGATGTGATGAAATTTAACCTCCTTTGCTTAGCTAACCTGCTTAATCTTCTCCCCCTAGTCCCCTAATAATTCTCACAGTTTTTCTCTGAACCCGCTCCATTTTTTCAAAATTCTTTCTGGAGTGTGGATATAGAAAAATATTTTGAAAACTAGTATGAGTGGTACCACTGTTAAGTACAGACAAAAGGTAACATCCTTGTTTAGACTCAGAATTCCCATTTAAATAACCACAGAGCGCACGATCTGTTTAACCACCATGTTAAACTGGGAATCCACATTGAGCTAATTATGCACTATGAACCACAGGTCTGGAGACACTATTCCACAGGCATCCCATCTGTGAGCCAGGCTTTCCTGCCTCTCCGTGTTCAAACACTTTATTTTCTTGAACTTGGAATAACAAGAGGTCCAGATTGCTCTGAAGGAGTGTCAGGCCTCTAGTCTTTGCATATTCTAAATTCAGTTGATTTTTAAGGTTGTAGGCAGACAGAAACTCTGAACCTCCTACTTTGTTCTGCTAGAGTACAATTAACCTCAAATCACCAGGCTTCAGTTACCTAAAAGTTAGTATCTAGATGAAGCTAGACAGCAAGGGGACTTTTTTCCAAGCCATGGAAAAAAACCAGACACTTCTAGAGAGATTCATCCCAACCTAATTTAGAAAATTTAGATGCCTGAAATAGGTGGGAAGATGTGTTCGCTCTATAGGTGCCTGTCTCTCATCACTTACTACACAGGAAAGCTAGACAGCATTTGTTTTCACATTCATGGGGGAAAAAGGAAGATAATTATAATTGTCATCAATTATGTTCATGATTCTGGAGGTGAAAATTTCAGAAGCTGCTAGAACAATGCTAAGCAAGTGAAACTTGAGGGCAAAACTGTGGTCTGACATTTCTATCACGGCTATTCCTCTGTGTCACAAAGAATGAAGCAACGAGCAAGAATATTTGGCTCTTAAAAGAAACATCAGTACATTGGTATTCCATTAATCTCGCACTAAGCACAGGGCTTGCCTTGATATTACCATGCTGTTTTTGGAAAAGTGTATAATTCATGACAAAGAAGGTGTAACTGGAAAGTATTTCCAAGTTAGTATGCACACCACAGTCATTACATTCAAACAACGTTACGATAAGGTTAGCTGTAAATGCTGCTGCTTATTCGACATTACAGTATCCTTGTGACTAGATCACATCTTTCCACGTGTGATAAAGTGGTTGACTGGGGGAAAAATGGAGTTGATGGAAATAGCATAAGAATTCAATAGATAGATGGTTAATAGAAACTATATGACCACAATTTTTGCTGCTTGATAGCAGGAAACAGAGTAGTTGACCTATGGAAGGCAAAAGATATTATATTAGAATATAAAACCTCCCCATGATAACATCTGTGAAAAACAAGATCAGTGTGAAGAAGCCATAGATAATGAAAACATGCAAAAGGGTGCATGTGAAAGATGCAAATGATGACCCTAAACTGATTGAAAAAATATTGTTATCAGGGAAGGACCTCAGTGGTGAAGGACTGTGCCTGACTGAGGCAGCAACAAGGACAACGAAGACAACTGCACTACTTAGTGGGCTCAATAAGACCTCAAGGTCAAGTAAATCAGTATAAAAATAAAGAAAAAAATATGCCATCATCAGGAACTTCTTATTTGGTACAAAAATTTAATGATCTAAAAAACAAGGCTAAAAGGAATTTAGAAGGATATCTCCAAAAGAACACAGAAGAGTGTTAGGATGACTCTGTCAGATTCAAATCAGATGGATGGGGACTCATTATCCAGATTCTGTGTTGAAGTTGCATGAGATGGCTTGACTGAATATCAGAATGAGGAACAAAAGGATCTCAAAGCAGGCTTTTGTGCTAGATGCCATCCTCCAGATAAAATAGGTATCTTCACGAACCATGCAATTAACATCTCTCTGAATACCAGTAGGGCTTCACATCTGTTTGCTGCCCAGTTGTTTAAAGTCTTCCTTCATGGCTAGATTGCTGCATGCTGAAGATCAGAGTGAAATTCAGAGGCAAGCACCTGCTAATCAGGCACATACTAAGCACCAAGTCTAACACCTTGTTGTGGAATTATGCATTTGGTGGCAATTTTGCAGACTTTTCCTGAGAAACTTGTGAGCACCCAGGCTTTCTGGGCACATAAACAGCCACCTGCCTCTGCAAATTTGCTGCTTTCATTGCAGAGGAACAGCAGGCATCTGAAAACATGAACAAAGGACTATGAAAGCTGTGAAAGAAAGATTCTGCTCTCATATGCCCAGAATGAGCTCAGACCTAAGCACACACTTATCTCCTCCTTCCTGATGCCCTGATTTCCACAGAAAAAAAAATCTGGCCACACACGCTAAGCAGGAGCCATGCTTGTCCCAACCAGGTCCCCAGTCATTCAAGTGAAGGGACCGAGACCACTAGATTACAGTACCTTAGCCAAACTGGCCATTTAGACACAACCTGTAACACTTTTGAAAATGGGACGTTTCTGCCCTAACGTATTTTGGGCTTGAAGTCTGTTGGCATTTTCAACTTTAATTTTAACCTATTTCTTCAGTATTATTAATGTATCTGATCTGCCTCAGTACTCTGGGAAACAGAGACCTGCTTATTGGACCTGTGTCAACTCTGGTTTGTAGACATCCAAGGAAAGGATCTGTTTTATTTGGGTAGCATATTCATATGTCAAACCTTGCAAATTGTACCTTTTCTCTCTGACAAGGCCCACTGCCACTCCAGTCCCTGTTCACTGAATGTTTGGATGCTGCTTCATTTGCCTTGGCATGAAATATTGGGGTTTTTCAGACTCTGTTTGCTTTTCCTCTATTTTCTACAACTTTAAATTTATTCTGCAATGTCTCTGGCCTTCCACTGGACTTGCATACCGAATGCGTTATAACTTGTACATTTCTGTGTTCATGCTCCAGACTTGTGTTACTGGGACTGATGATTTATTGCCTGCTAATACTGTGTTATACATTTTCCAAGAACTATGTATCTTTTTGAGCATTCAAAAGATAGTATTAGTGTTTTACTGCACTAAACACGAAAAATCAAATAATCTATGAGTTTATGAAACTGTAACTCATCTATAACAAGAATAACTTTCACAAAGATAAGGTGGTTTATTTTAAATCTTAGGTCAAACAATATATTAACGCATATCTTCAGAATTACAATAACCTTCCAGTGGTGTGCATGGCATTTAACAGAGTAATAAAACATAATAGGGATGGAGTTGTTAGAAGACAATTGTTTTCCTCCATAGTGAAGGGTTACAGAATCTGTTCACCCAATTAGCTAGGATTATCAAGAAATGTTATGATTTAATTGAAATTTTCTTAAGTTTGTGTGGACAAAATACAACTATCACTTTGCATTCACTGCTATCAAATAGGATAAAATAGATGCCTAAATTGATATTATGTTTATAAAAGATAAAATGTAGTCAAAAGCTCCCAGATCCCACTTTCAAAACTCATTCACACACTTCTCCACCTAAAGGACATCAACCAGCTCCTAAGTCTCCTGGTCAATTTAAAAATAGGGCTTCTACATCAAGTTTACTTTATATAAAATATTTGTCCACTCTGCCCAATTTTTTTCTCCTATGTAAGTATAAGTGTGGAAGAACTTGCTAAACTTTCTGTCTAAATCACAGAGCAGAATTTGGTAAAATGGATTGCTAGTTTCCTGCAAATACATGGCCTATAGGAGTAATCACTTTTCACAGTGATTCGTAACCGCAGGACATACACGTTTTTGCTTCAGTTATCATCTCTGGCACCTTGTCACTGTGGAAGGCAGAAGTCCAAAGCAGGTGGTAAGGGCTGTTCGCTACCTCAAAGGGAGGTTTTTCCACAGAGCATCATCAACTGTTTGTCAGATTCTGTCTTCACTCCTCCTAACAGAGAGCTATTTCCATATCTACCTGGCAATGCCAAGGTATTTAAGAATGATATTTGTTGGACATCATGCATTTCACGTGATTAAGGTTAGGTCTGGGTTGGGTTTTCTCTACTATTTATTTGTTAACTTTACCAATTATGCAAAAAGGCATGATCCATGGTGCTCCAGATGTGACATACACAATGGCACAAGGGAAGAGGATGCTGAGAGTAACCAGTTGGTGAAGGCACTTAGTTTTGTCTATTCTGTAAAGCAGGGCGATTTCAGAAATAAATATCATAGCTCAATAATGTTGTCATTCCCTAGCTATTGACCTAATAATTGCATAATCATTCCAAATAACTAAACCTCCTAACCATGAGTTTTGATGAAGCAGAATGTCTTTGTGTTCTACCAAACTACATATCTAGAGATGGGGCCAAACTGTAGTGTCTCTTGTGTATCAGTAGGTGGTTTAAGGTGTCCATGATTAAAGCAGATGTAACTGACAGGTGTTAGACAGTACAGACATACCTCCTAATTCTCAGTACTCTCTTATTCACGTTAGACGATATACTCTATCATTAGGGCACCAGTGAAAAAGGAAGGGCAATTCGGCATGCCTGTGTGCACCTCCCTTTTTCCATCTGTGCTGGAAACTCTTCCTTCCCCTCTGACAACACATTTTATGCCTTCAGGTACTGTTTCATTTTTCTCCAAGCAGTTCTCCAGTGCATTATACAGCAACTAATGGTTTTTATCTTCTTTTGGAACATTCTCCTGATGTGTCCTAGTAGATACAACTTTGCTGCTGACTAACATCATGTATCTGGATATTTGAAAATGGACTAATCATAGACAACATTCCAGATGAAAGCTCTTGAATTGGAAACATGATTAGAACTGACCTGCGACAACAGATTTTTTGTTCCTTCTTCTGAGAAGTCTAACTCAGTCACTATACATCTCTTCCTGAAAACTCTTATACCTCTTTCATTAACTTTTAAAGATATCAGTAGAACTTTGCCCACTTACAGTGGATATGTAAGAGACCAGGGAAAAAATATCTGATTAAATATGACGTGTTTTGGCTTTACACTATGTTTAGTGTTGTTATGCAGCTGCACAGCTTGGCTGTCTTCAAAGATGGCTGTGCAAATTGGACCTCATTGCACAGTGTCGTATTGCATTCTCTCATGTCTTGCCAATTAAATTATCCTCCTTTCCCTTTATTCTGCCAAGGCAATAGAACCAGATGAAATAAGGTCATACTTCTCAATTTTGGCACTGAACTGGTGATGTAGGAGAACCAAACATCAAAGAATCATTTCTTCTCTGACCCTCAGTAAGATATAACATTGTCCTTCATTTTTTCAAAGACTTGGTGCATCTGTTCAAGTCAATAACACCAAATCTCTATCTACCAAAGATTCTCTGTCAGAGCTGAGTCTGGGAATTAAAAAAAAAAAAAAAAAATTATAAACAGTTGGAATACAAAAATTAAATATAAATAAATATTAAAAATAAAGCATTAACACATTGCTGTTATTCTTCACAAAGTACTCTAATATAATAGATCAATAACAATGTAGAATAGAATACGTAGCTGTAGCACTTTTCATGCTTCCCATTCAAAATCTCAAACCAAAAGTCATAATGATGACTGGAACCTTACAGTGCCCTGGTGAAACAGGCACTATTATCTCCATTTTACAGATTTTGTAAGAAAAAAAAGAAAAAAAATTATTGGCTCATGTTAGGGAGCACTGTGGCTCTGCATCACAGAAGTGGGAGCTTCTGGAGGCAAGAAGAAAGGTAGAGCATTTTCAGGGACAAAGAAGGAACACAGCTGCTGTACCAGCATGGTGGCTACTGTGTGTGCTGCTGCCAGAGCAGAAGGAAAAGGGCTATGGCTTTTTCTCTCACTTCATGCAGTCCACTGCCAGTGGGGAGGTTGGATGGAGATTGTCCTTCTCTGCTGGTGCAGAAGCTTCCCCTCATCTCTCCTGCAGGGGCCAAGGCATCCCAATCTGCCAGTGGATGGGTTGCCCTGAGTGACCTGTGCCCGGAACAAGTGACAGAGCTGCAGCCTTTACCACATGTGGGTTAAAAAACCCACAAACCTCACATTTTTCATGAAGACTAACATGTCAAAGTACTGCTGTTGCTTGTGCTCTTCCTACTGCAGCAGCTTCTGCAGCAGCACGTTAAATAGCCTCTTACCAAGACCTGGGAAAGAGATGTGTGCAGGCTACTGAGAGCCACACAGAGCTTCAGAGCTTCAAGCTGACGATCACTGCTTTAGAGGATAATGAGAGATGTGCCCGGTTCAGATGAAACATTTAGTTTTAAATGGGCATCTGATGTCTGTCGATGGCAGAGGTCTAATTTAGACTTCCTTGATCACCATGGCTGGCACACTCCCAGGTACTGCATTATATTAACAAGGTTCATAAACTGTCAGATATAACTCATCCACTTAACTCTCTGCAATGAGGCACAGACTCTGAGGACACGGCCTTTCCGAGAATGTTCTCTCTTTATAATTCATCATTCCCCCCAAATGCCTCATGTGATATGATGTTACTGGAATCTTCAGCTAAAAGGATCAAGTTTTTTTGGTCACACATAGTGCAGAATTTATTCATACGTCTTCTGCCACCCCAGGCAGTGACTGGGACCTTTGCCATCAAGCTATTTTCATTTGGGCCAAGGAGATCACCATTTTTCATGCTGAATAAACAAGGGAGTGATCCCCTGCCCTTCAGCAGAAGGGCTGTAAGAGGAAAGGTGCCTTTGGCCATGGAATTCAAACTGTCCTTCTGCTTGGAGGCTCTAGAGGGTAATCTCTCTTCGTACCAGCCTAGGCTGCATGGTGTGATATTCCTTTAAACTCTCCAGTGGTTCTCCTTTTGCAGGAAAGGTTTCACAAAGCACTTTGGCATTTCCTTTTTGAAGCCTGCTTGGCTGATTTTGCTGAATGGAAAAGGTAGCGCTGAAACATCTCTTTTATTATAGATCACAATGGTGGAAAAAGCCTGCAGCAGGCTAATGCTGAGAGGAAAAATAGCATTGAAACATGAGCTGAGTTCAGTTACTTTAAGCATTAGAGGCCACAGGAAGAGGTTTTATTGACCTTGAAACCCCCCTGACACTTGATGCTGTTATATTGTGCATCTAGAGCAAAATGTTTGTGCTAAGCAATGCATTTGCTAGATGTATGGATCCTAGGTAGGTGCAATGATGTGGAGCACCCCATGCAGGCTGCTTTGTATTTTCACTGAGATACCTCTCTTTCCTTACTCCAGAGCATGAGGCTTGAGGGAGCTATTTGGTTAAGATAAGTTCATTCTTCCTCATCTTCCTTACATGCATTGCCAGAGAGAGAGACCATCCTGTCAGATATCCCACCTTCCCATCTTGTGCACGGGCACAGACAGGCAAAGCCTCCCCCTGACTTAGTCACCTTCCTGGCAGCTCTGTTGCTGATGGCGTTGTCAAAGAGATCTGTCTGCTAACTGTCACTCTGATCTGACTAACTCTGCTGTTAGTCCACAATTCCTACTGGGCTTGTGAGTGACTATTACTGTATTTTAATAATCAATAAATGTTCAGGTTTTATCACTTCAGGCCCTATTCATCTAAATCACACCATCTAGAGCTTTTCCTATGAATGCTTTACTTGGTTTTCTTTTTGTAAGTGAAAGTAATGAACTTGACTGTTCAAGTTGCTGAAGAGCTGCTTCAGCTGAGCTGTGCACTTTTCATACCGTACATCAGTCTGCCTTGTCAACACCGCCATCACCAGCCATTGTAGGAGGACTTTGATCAGAACATTATTAGGCTGTTACACCATGACCACCACCGTGAAGCCAGTGTAGTGCCAAAGCTGTCATGTACCATGAAGATTCCTGACCCCACGACTGCCATCAGAGCCTTCAACTAAAGAGCAATTCATCAGAGGGAAAATAAATAGCACCACAGGGAAAGAGTCAGACTGGAAAGTCTCTCTCACCTCTGATGAAATGTTCTGGCTCTTGCCATTTATGTGACAGCATTGCTCTAACTTAATCTAACATGTAATGATGGAGAAGAGCAAATTACCTGCACTTGCTTTCTGAACTTCTACTCTACGCAATTTTCATCATTGGCCACAATCCTGAGAAACTGGCAGACACAACAACGTATTACTCCCTTTCTCATCCTCTACTCACTCTCCTCTGAATTCTTCTGTTTCCCAGATCCAAGGACCCAGTGTTCAGACTCACATCATCGAGTTCACTTGCCATATGGGTGCCTCAACATGGAGGGATGGGTTTTCACTGAACAGAAGCACTCATATGTGTTTGTTTATCAGGAATTCAGAGTTCTCTTGAACCATCAAAATATTTCCCCCTATACAATCTGCACAAACTTCAAATATGCATATTTTTTTTTCCTACTGCCCCTCAAAAGAGTGAGTAGCATTGATAATCAACTGTTTCATCTAATGCAGTCCAATTTAAAATGCTAGTCATTCATTTGGTGGGCTGTGAGCAGTCTGTGGCTTTGTTAGATCTGCAGCATAAAGAACCAATTTTTCTTATCCTAATCCTATGGCTGTCTGGAAAAGGTGACACACAGTTAGACATAATGATAAGAAAAGCTACTGCTGCCAAAGGCAGTCAGATACCAAAGCCAGATGATTAAACCATTCCAAAGCATTCCCAGAAGACAAAAGGGGAAAAAGGTGCAAAGTTTTTTTCCATAAAAGTTTTCTTGCTATAAAACCTTCAGAGCAAAGCCCACATACAGACATATATACATTTTTGCTTTAATAATCCATTCCTATTATTAACAGAATGACCAGGGTGATACGTACTTTAAAGCCTTTTACTTTAGTTTTTTTTGTTTCAGCCTCATTCTTTGTTTTGTTGTTTTGCTGTTGCCAAGTGGATAGAGGCAGCTGGCCTTGTTTTAAAAATAAATGGGATGATTTTTCCAAACCTACACAACTCTAATGGCTAAATCCCTTTGATGTGAACAGCAGTCACTGCACACTGTTGACCCTTGTACAATCAGAGCTCTGTTCTAACAGTGACAAGTTGGGTTTCAAAGCTACACTGTGAGAGGAAACAGAGCAATAGACTTTTCCATTTTCAGGACTTCCCATAGCCTCAGTTTGGAAGGAATTAATGAAAATATGTAACCGAATATATGCTTTAAACCTCATCAAGTGAGAAAAGGTAAAGTCGAAACAATTCCACAAAAGCAGAAAAGAGAAAATTTAAAGTTCTCTATTTTTAACAGGATTTTTTGCAGCACTAATGCCTTCAGCCTGCACTGAGCAACACGCACTTGAGCTGCACCCAATACCTGCTGAATGCAGCTGGTGGAGAATTTGCTCCTGGTTTCCCAGCCCTATCATTGCTGTAAACTCTGATCTGGGGATTAACACAGGTCAGCCTGCTGTGGCCTCCCCTCTGCCCCTTGAGACATGCCTGCTTCAGCTTCCTGAGGGAATCCAGCAGAGTCCCGGCTGGGGCATTTCACCTGTGGGAGCAGGAATGTGAAGTTCAACACCAAGCCTGAATCTACAAGATGCTCCACAGTTCAGTTAACACAGAGATCAGCAATACGAGATCCCTAGTTCCATCTCGTACAAGCTGGTAGCCCCTGTATTTGGGGTTGTCTTTGATGTCTGAAGCAGGGAAAAGGACATCCTTCTCTTTAGTGGTGACATGAAATAATGGAAAAGCACCAAATATCATGTGGTTATCAAAAGCATAAATCACACTGAAATACCTAGGAAGAGGGAAGATTTGTAGAAAGTTTTAGGTCAGATTTGCAGAAAAACCTCGCTCAACTTTCAGGAAATTTGGGTCAAGCTGAGTGTCTGTAATACAGCTTCAAAACAGGTAAGTATCTCTTGCTTTCTAATGTTGTTAAAGGTTTGCACAGCTCTTATCTGACAAGCCACAGTGCTGTGATTTTCAGTGCCCCTGTGGTCTCTTCAATTCATCAGGTGAAAAAGCTTGCCAGGGAAGACGTTAAGGGAACAGCTGCCCTGAACAAGACAGAACGGCTCTCAAGCGCCCAGCAGCATTTCAAACTAAAGCATTCTAGCTGGTCTTCACAGTGATCTTCAAATGCTTATACAAAAAGGAAATCTCCAGAAAATTGAATAGTCTAAGAAATAAAGAAAGACTTTATGCTAAGCACCTTCTAGACAGCTGATATAAAAAAGATTATGATGTACTAGTTGAAATAAATGCAATTTTTATCACACTTCTATTTTCCCATGTGTTTAGATTTATCTATATTTATGATTCATGTTTTTACTGTGCCTACTGAAAAAAAATCATAAACATCTGGGGCAGCTTTCAGCTTAAGAAAGAAAAAGATTTTGACAACTGCACATGCTAAGAAATTATGGTTTTCTTTTGGTTTGATTTTAAATTTCATGGTTGTCCCCTGGGTATTATTGTGGACGTGGTAATTTAACATTGGCTTTTTTAATAATTATTTTAATGCACAGAATATTTTATTTTTAATAATTCTTTTATTGCACAGAATAAAGCTACTTGGCCATAATAATAAGTTATTCTTTTCAGACAGCACACAGATAGATAGTTAATTCTGTAGAATAATGACCGCAGGGCCACACAGTCTACATTCCCCATCAGGAATCTGGTCTGATATCAGTAGTTTTCCAATGCTCCTTTTATGATGAAAGATAGTGGAACTTGGAGGAATGACAGAGTTCTCATAATGGTAAATGTAAGCACAAATAAAAGCGTACATCAACAGAGTAGTTTCCATGGAACATAGCTTGAGTTTTATATGAAACTCTAGCGATGATGTTCACTCACCGATGCTGCACTGCTACAGGCAGTGAAATCATGCTTGAAAGGGTTTTTGAAGGGGGCAGCTTTAGAACCCCCATGGCACTGACTTAATTCTACAGATATTGAGAGAAAGGTCTCTGTCTCACCTTTTCTGCTAAATAAGGAGTATGATTTTTCTGAGAATCAATACACTGGAAGCTTTCTAGATAGTAATTCTCCAATTCTTCAGTTGCTCATAATGTCCGTATATATATCCAGCCTCCAAAAATCCATTTTAAAGAAACACTGTTCCTTAAACGCACAGCATTACAAAGGCTTTATATGTGCAGCCCCTGTAAGCTTCAGAAATACGATTAAATTGCACATGGCTAAACATGAAATATCATAGCTTTGCCATATAAAGTTCCCAGGGCCAAAATTAACCTCCGTGTAATTCTGTATTATTATTGCTTGAACTAGCCCTTTTTTTTTTTGCTAAGCTCTTAAAACCAGTGTTTGTAGAAACCTGCAAAAATTTAGTAATAAATAATAAACACACAAGCCTCAGCATTAGCTCTTTCAGAAGATACTTTAACATCTTCCCATAGGAAAACACAATGGTTTTGTGTTTTTTAAGTTAGAAGTCCATTTCTCCCGACAAAGACCATTCATAGGATAAAACATACTCACTCAGTGAAGCCAAGACCATGTGCTATTTCAGTAACCCTTAACTCATTCATCTTCATCTTGAGCCTTCTCCTCATCACCTTATCCCACTCAGATCTTACCCACTTTTAGTTTTGTTTCTTCCTTGCTGTCATTCTTTTGTTTCAGGTGTCCTGCTTAATAAGGATAACTCCTAATAATTATCTATATAGATATTGCTTTGAAAGAGGGAAAGGTGGGGCCCTTGACCAGGAATGATGGGTTTTCATATAATAGCTTTTTTCCCAGATCTGGTGCTATTTGCAGTGTATGAAAACATTCATCTCCATAAAAAAAAAAAAAAAAGTGAGAAAAAATAGCAAGACAGGATTTTGATCAATACTGATTCTGATTGAGCTTGATCACAGCACTTGACATTTTGAGCAAGTCTGGAAGTACACTCGCAGAAAACTCAGGATCTAAGAGTCTCTAGCAGTGTAACAGGACACTGCTGACTTGGTAGGGAAAATTCCGTCAACTTTTTTGTTTGCCTTATATGGCTATAATAAGGCAATAAGATGCATTAACATAATTCTGTAATTAATTTCATTGCCAAACGTTCGGTAGTGCTGTTATATTGCTGATTTATTTTAGGCTTTTGCTTGCCTTTATTTTTAACTTGGCAGAAGCAATGATGGTCTTATCAAGGTGTTTATAGAGGGAAAAAAACTAAAAAAATTTTAAAAAGTGTTTGAGATTATTGTATATAAAAATGGTCATCAGATGCCATCAAAGTAACACCCAGGGAGTTGGTGCAGGGATGGGCAACGTGTCACTTTTAGAAAGAGCAGTGTTCATTTATACTCTCATATGGTCATATCAGGGAAAGTTGTAAAGAGCAGATTTTTTCAAGCTGCAGAAAATGAGGCTCATAAAAACATGCATTCACTAATCACTATATGTCTAAATGAGCAGGAGTGTTGTTAACGGTTCGTTCTCCTCTGGAGGCCCATACCACAGCATTAAAATATGAATGAGACAGATGTAGACACCTAATCTGGATGGGTCTGGGATCCAGATCCGATCTTCTGTTCATTGCACCTATTTCTTTTTATTGCTACATGGTTTATAAAAGAAAGCTCTGTTAATTTAAAAAAATATTAAAAAAAAAAAGGATGCAAAGAAACAAGAGTTTCCAAACTAGCTTTCCTAGTTTCCTAGATTTTCTGAGACAGCCAGGCTCCTTCTCTTCTTTACCTCTGAGGACTCATTCCCTTCCTTCGCGTATAAGACAAAAGTCTTTCTGAGATATGGAATCAGGAAGACTCTGCTCAGTGTAATTCTCATACTGCACTCAGCACTGCTGTGTTTGAGGGCTTCCCAGGAATATATTAAGCAATGTGACCAACCTCTATCATTTGGGCTTGTTTCTTTTTTCTCTCATCTTCTTCTCCAGGGGAAGAAGTGTGTTCAGGGGAGTGTTTTGTTTGGAATTTATTTTATTTGTTTTGTGCTGTACATAGGTACATTGCAGTGTGTTTTTCTTAGAGAAACAAGGTCAAAGAAATGCATCTTGTACTAAAACAAAGGTGGTAAATTTTGTGAGAGCCCTTCATCTGTGTGGGAATTCATTAACTAACATATTAATTAGTTGACTGGTCCCCAAGAAAGTTCTGCTACATGCGTAGATGAGCTGCACCCTTCCTACAGGGACTCTGAGTCTACCGGGGAGGAAGTACGTTCCTGGTCTCCTGCCCAGAGGTCCCTGTAGTCACCGTGGGCTCGGGCCATTCAGCATCCTCAAAGTAAAAACTGCCACACACACCTCTGTTGCTGATGCAATTAGAAGATAAATCTTGAATAGCTATCACTGGATCAGAACTGATAAATTGCTTGGTTAAAAAAGATAAAAAAACAAAAATCTAATGTAATGTTCAAATTAAAAAAAAATTATTATGTGTACCAAGCAAAGGGTTGGATATATCTGGGAGAAGGGGAGGTTTATTTTATGAACTCTGATTATCTCATGGGAAACCAACTTCCATTTGTATTTAGAACAGAACAATTTCTAGCTTTAAGGAACTCTCTTAATCAGCAAGCTCATCTGATGAAATGCTGTAGGATTTACTTACATATCAAAGGAGTTCCCTAGCCATTTAAGGGATGCAACTGAATACAATTAAAAAATCAGTTTTGTGATACAGTTTGTTTGCTGTGCTTTGTGAGACAAGTTTAGTTAATAATATGTGAACTTGTGGTGTTTTAGCAGATAGTAAAGTATTGAACTGTATTACAAGAAAAGCTTTACCATTGCGATCGCCTACTAGAGATGCAACTACTCAGCTATCTTGGATCTGATGGTCTGTAAAAAGAGAACAGAGAAACTATTAAGCCAAGGTTCACATCCAAGAATTTATGAACAACCTTTCTGGGCCTAATTCATTGCTGAATTAAACCTCATGTAATGTCATTGAAGTCAATGGCGTTATGCAGGGCATAAGTCAGTGGAGCAAATTAGCCCTCTGTCTTGAAGCCAAGAAACCAAAGGAAAGAGTGATCCAATAAAACAGAGATGAAATGCTGATATTAGCTGAATGCCACTGTTCTTGGTACAGTGCGTTCTTTGTGTCCAGTGGTGAATATTTCATCCTTCCCAGGTGTAAAATCTTCCCAGCAGCACTATAAGGCAGATTTATAATAAATGGTAAAATTAATGATTTAGTCCTGTTGTAATGCAGCTCCTGGGCCCCCAACAGGAATCTATGCTGGCTGCAGTGTGATCTCAAAATCAAGTCTTGATCTCTTCTGAAAAGTCTTGGGACTGGCCTTTTTTTTTCCTTTGGCTGTATCTCACCCATACAGATGTTAGAAGTTAGCATTTGTAGGTATGGAGAGCTTTCTACACAGAAAACTGAGAGAAATACCAGGAATATCTATGTAAGAGCTGGAGTATATTAGTCACGGTCACTGCCTCAGGTATGAAGGTGCTAGGAAACAGAATGGATTTATTTACCTTTCATGTATACGGGTAATATTAAGGGCTCTAAGAACCCACAATATTGCAGTGATTGTAGGTGTGCCTTGGATTAATGAAAAAAAAAATCCATTTGCAATAACCAGCATTCATAACAATACATGGTCTTCTCTCAGATGTCACCCTTTTTACTGTCTGACCCACTGATTACTTTGTCTGAAATTAAGATCATCATCTCCCTCAGCCAGAGATTATGGGTTTTGCACCATGCACATAGAGAGCTCAGTCATGGCTGGAGCCTTTAGGCGTTTTTATTATCTGTATAAAGAACTAATTCCCAAAGTCTACAGCTGGGTTTTCAGCTCATTAAAAGATCTCTGTGAGGTGACCTGTACAGAATAACACATTTCGACAGCATGGCTCACTTTTCACTACAAAGAGCTCAAACAACCTGAATTCTTTTGACGTCCTACCACGCAAGCTTCAGTGATGAGCTAAAGGATATAGAACGGTTTGTTGGCAATCAGTAGAGAAAACTCTCCAGATCTACATGTAAGGGAAGCCACATAAAGCATGCAACACGTGGCACATGCTGCTGCTCCAGTACTTGTTCTGTTGCTTCTGGTGTAACTTCTCAGCGATGACAGAACTTGGTGGAAGGACTAGCAGAGGACTCACAGGATACTTGGCCCGTGGCATGTCTGATATTGGCCATTTATTCCCCTTTTTTATTTTTTCAGGTGATAGTGTAAGATAAGCAATCTGCCATGGTACTTGAGAACCACTCCAGATTTTAATTTTCTTTAAATCCTGTTGCTTCTGTTTACAAATCACTTCTGGGCATGCTCTGAGGAGAGGAATGAAGGGAAGGAGATACAAATTTGCCAGCTGCAGCATGAGACGCTGCTGGAAACACGTCCGGAGCTATCCAAAGTGCTGGATATGTCTTGAGGCTTGGGATTATTGCAGACAGGGGAACAAGTCCCACTAATCCACAGCCCTAATTTCAAGTGATAAAATATCACTATACAGCTGGTTTACAAGTGCATTGAATTCATCCTTGGTTTAGCGGCAAGGTTCTGCTAAAAAACAGAGTTCTGCTAGAGGGTCAGGTTTTGTTGGATAACCGATCTGATTTTGACAGAAATATTTACATTTTCAGTGGCTAAACATCCATCCATCCAACCACCCATTTGGTTTTCTGGTTTTCAATAGTTAAAAAGAAGCCAATTCTGTAATGGAAAAAAAAATTATCAATTTTTGGAAGTCTTACTGAAGGGTGTGTTTTTCAAGAAAAATGCAAGATTTTCCTGACTATTTCCAAAATAATCACATAAAATAAGAAAGTGCACTTACTATTAAAATTACGGAACTGTTGTAAAGAATTATCATTACCTCATCAAAAAAGGTCTGGTGAATTTTGTTGTTTCTGTTTCTGTTGTTGCTTTTCTAAAACCAGCTCTTCTTTTTCTATTGTATTTGCTTTACATCTAACACTATTACATTTTGTTTCAGCTGGCGGGCTTCATCTATGCCTGTTATGTTGTGAAATGTATTACTGAAGAAGAGGACAGCTGTAAGTACTAAAGCTTTATTACATACAAAATGAATTCTTTTTTTTAAATCACCCCTCCACTATGCTGGCTCTTGCTGACTTCAACCTAAATGCCTTATTATACTTTAGCCAGAACATGCTGTCTCTCCATCCTTCTTGATCTAAAATTTGCAAATGCCTGAAAGACAAAGGAGTCGTGAAATGCAGCTTAAAAAATACATACTCATTTCTTCTGAAAAAATCATTGCAGATTTTTTTCCTCACACCTTAAGACAAAAAATTTAAAAAAGCAAAAGTCCTAATTGGCAAACATGAGCTTTTTGTGGTTTGGTTTTGGTTTTTTTCTTATTCCAGATTGTTATTAACTATCTTCACAATAATTGGTTACCACTGAGGGTATAGCTCTTCTGCATTGACTTCTGTGTTGGCTTGTAAAAGCACTTCTGGCAAAGAAATAGCTTTAGATCATTGCAGGACCTTCATTTATGAGAGGTGAAACTGTGGATCTCCTCTTTGTTCCTGCTGCTCCCAGGGTACAATTACAAGGAGAGAAATGATTTCATATAGATGTATGTTTGTGTTTCTTCTGCTTATTTATATCAATAGAAGCCTGTTGAGCAGAATTTGCTCTTATTACATGCTATTATATTTCATTTTTTCTCTACTCTAACCTTGATTCTTAAAAAAAGGCCACTGCAGCATTTCAGTACATCTTGGGATTCATACTAAAGCACTTTTGAGACAAGTATCAGAACTGCATGTAACTTTGATAAAATATACATGAATCCTAGAGAGAGCTCTGCAACAGGAAGCTAAAGGGGTTTTATTTGATTGAGAGCACTGCCAGGGCTGGTGGGGGTTCCTTTGTGTGTTCTCCTGCGTAGAAAATAGCTGCAACCCTATAATCTATTGGCAATACAGTGCCACTGTGAGCCGTCAAGGGGAGATTTAGTGCTGAAATCAAACCACACTTCGAAGGTCTTTCCAACTATGCTCATTTCAGTTGTCTTTGTGTTTCTGTGGAGGCGAGGAAGGCATGAGAGTAAACAGAGTTTGGGACGGGTGTGTGGAGCAGGGGTATATCACAAACAGGTTTTGTCTTTTTAGAGAAGGACCCAGTCATATGTACTTTCTCCTACTTTCCCACTAAGTGCATTCGCTATCCACAGAGCTGGAGGAGAGTGATTCCTTGCCCCACAAAACAAAATCCCATTTAATACTATTCTGCCCTCTCTTCTAAGGGCTTAAATCTTATTTTCACTCTTCTGTAATGTTTTAGGGCACGATATAAGTAAAATGCGAGGAAGGGACTTGTGACTTGGCTCACCAAACGAGCACAGAAGTCAGTGCATGTTTGAGAGATTTCTCCTGTGGTCTGTAAAGTGGCATTCCTGGCAGCAAAGCGCCACGGCCAATATGGTATTGTTTTCTGCTCACTGCGGTGGGAGCTCCCTGTTGTTCAGAAGCCACAGATTGTCATGCTTCTTTGAACCTTTTCTTGCTGTCGTCTTGCCTATTTTAAGGCTTTTATTACTTTGTTAGTACACTTCAGACAGGCCTTCTCTTCTAGCCAAAAAGTCATCTTACCCATCTGTGAGCATCTCTCTGAAGTGCCAGGGCAAATCCCCACTGAGTGCAATGAAACCAGCACAAGCTCAGGCACCGCAGCTTCACCTCTGGTGAGGTCTGGAAGCATGGCCAGAAAAAAAGAGAAAAAGGGAACTTTGGTGCGTGAGTCATCCCAACACTGCAATAACATTCAGATCGGATTTAGCCCCTCGAGGTATCATAAAATTAAAGCAGCTTTAATTTCTACTGAGAAACTGCATGTAGCAGAGAGTAAGAATTATTCTAGTTCTTTGCTCAGACATCCACTGGTATGTGTGCCAAGCACTCGCTGCGACAGCCAGGGGCCACAGTCTGTACAGATATCCCCTGGTCAGGTTTAATTTTAGATTCTTTTATTTCCATTTAGATATGTTTTCTTGCCTTTTCCCTCCCTTTTGGAAACACATCCGTCTATCGGGCTCCTCTGAGAAGTAATATCTCCCTTATGGATGCCATATTATTTAGTATTTATATTGCAGAGGAAGATGCCTAAGCATAACTTGCTCAGTACTTTCACAGATGGGGTCATCTCATGCAGATCGAGTGAGTGCAAAGGAGAAAATCTTTCGGGAGAAGTGGAATATGTCCCAGAGCCATTGCTAGAGCTTCCTGCATATGTGAGTCTCTGGTCTGAGGTCACACAGATTCCCCAGCTGTGTTTCTCTTCCCATAGTCTCTTCTTCCACTTTTTCAGTTCCTCACCCCTGCATGCTGCTATGGAGCAAGCTCAGTGGCACAGAGGGAAGAAGACACCCCTGCTGCCCATGGTGTACTCACTCCCCCAGACTTGTTGGACATCTAGCATAGCAGAAAAAAGCTTTAGTCTGCTACCCACCAACCCCTGCCTAGCATCCATACCTTGTAAGAGGTGAGGCTGGGCTCGTGCTTGCATGCAGTTTGGCAGCTGGTGTTCCCTCTGTGTGCTACAGAAGTGTCAGCTGTGAAAGATCCTCTGGTAAAACCAGTCACCACAAAGTAACTGTCCCACACCACAGCCCTGCTTTCCCAGCTTCTGAAGTGGTCTGTGAAGAACAGAGGGACAGTACTGTCTTCTTATCCACCTCCATATTCACAGACATCCCAGGAGAAATCTAGATCTCTGGTTTTCAGGACCACCCATACCTGTAAAAATGGGATGCCTCACTGCCAATCACAAGGGATCATAAGGATAACCATACTGGGTCACACCAAAGGGGCATTTAACTCCAAGTCTGATGAAACAGAAACAATAGAAAAAGCCTTTCTGATGAGACAGCGCCAACAGAAAAAGCCTTTTACATCTCACAATGGACACAGTGAACACCCATACACTCAATTCCATTTCTTCTGCTTTGTTAATTGGTCATGGGAGCAACAGCAGTCCAGAAAAGGAGTGAAAGAGGCAGAAACACTCAGCCTGGCAGGAGCAGGCGGCAAGGCATGAGAATAGAGAAAAATTTGTGCAACATCCAAGAGCCAGACAGGGGTATATTCCAGATTTTAACCAGAGGAAAATATCAACACTGCTCTGGAGCAGAGAAGGTACCTCATCTTCTGTTGGCACATAGCCTCAAATGTAGAAATACAATCAAGTTGCTCTTAAGCTGCTTCAGCTGAATTAGCTTTGCTCTCAGAGTAATTGGAACAAGCTGAAAGAATTACTATTTCTCCATTCTTTATGCAGATTTTATTAAGAGAACAAATGAGTGAGCATAGAATTAAGCAAACATTTCACTAAGATTAACCTGCTCTAACCTCGCTAAGGGATTAGGAACAGAACAATACAGTGATCAAATCAGGGTCATAACTAGGGCTGAATCAGCAAGTCTCGAGGTTTTAATTACTCACACACCAAATAAATCCAGCAGCAGGCCCCCTAAATCAAAGCACAAGTCCGCGCTACCTTTCATGAGAACAATCTGCTTTGGGTTAATTCTGTATCAAGGATTATAGAGGAAGCTGCTTTCCCTCCTGGTACAGTCCCAAGCAGTGCTCTAACGCTGGGTACACCGGAGCGAAATTGCAGCACCCGTCTCCAAGGGTCAGACAAGAGTGGCTTTTCCCCAGCTACTTCTCTTGTCGGTGGTTTGTCACTCCCAAAGGTCCCTTCTGCATCGTGTTCCCTGTGGCTGCATAGGGAGGAGGAACTCTGAGGCTTGGAATGCCTCGGGTCTCCATCTGGGAAAAAGGAGGCAGGACGGGTGCCCAGCAGGGCTGCTGCCGACTCAACGCTCTCCTCTTCGCTATTGCCACTGGTATGCCTAAGCCATTGTCATTCTTACCTCATTAGCATTATTAGCTGCAGCAATTAAAAATAAAGCATGAAAATGTCAGCAGCGATCATTACTTGGAGGCATTCAATGGCTGTAAACTTATTGGAGCTCCTCATTTGTTTTCCAAAATCGTATTAGGCCTGCATTTTTCAAAGGCTGCACATTATTTTTAATAACATTGAAATGTTTGTTTAATGTGCATTTCCTCACTAGCAATTTGGCTCCCTGCTATAAGCTGTTACTGCCTTACTAAAAGAAAATGCAATGTGCTTTTGAAAATGTTATTAAATATACAGATATTTTGTGGAAAACCCTGGAATGTAAGCAATAAAGCAGCATCCTCCTGGGGCTTCTTGTCTGTAAGCAATTAAAAAAGAAACCTGGGTTACTGAAGTGGGAATTCTGCACTTGCCTTGCAGGTTCTGTTGAGGGAAAGGGGACTGGCTTGTTATTAGAGGGACAGCTATCGCTGGGAAAGAACCCCAGCCTAGAGAAAATCACCAATTCAGTCCGTGTCCCACGGTGAAATCCTAATCCAGAAGGCTCCCTTGCAGACCCAGACAGGGAGAAGAAACAGCATTTACCTACCATAACACAACGGCAAGGCAATCAGAGAATAAATATGGCCTGGCAATCAGAGAATAAATACAGCTTGTCTGACTATTCCCTGAGTACCATGAGGTACAACCTTTGCACTATCTCACACTAGCAGGGATCCAAGTTGCACATAGACTGTCTTATTTTCTCTTGGCATTGTTTCCAGGTAAACTGCAAAGCAAAAGAAATTGCAACTGGGTTAAATAGATTTTTGCTGCATATTCCCTTGAGGCCAGCTTTTGAGGATGTCTGGCACAGAATTAAAGCTCTAGATAACCCTTTAAAATTATTTCACACCCCCCATAAAACCTTGAATTCAAGATTCTATTTGAATTACTGAAAACGTCCAGGAAGACAATAGCCCAGATAGGAGATATCTACTGGTGAGCAATACAGCATAGCAATTATGTGCCAATAAACTCAGTGCCAAACAACAATCCACTCTGGGATCCTAGGCCTGACCTGGGAATTACGAAGGTGATGACAAAGATTTTCTTTTAAAAGACAATATTAAATTCATTGGTTGTGAGAGATATGAAATTTTGACAAACATATGGGATAGGTAGAAAGGCCTTTTATTTTTAGCTCTGTTACGGGCTGCCTTCCACCTCTGGGCAGGTTATTTAACCTCTCCATACTTCTGTTTCCGATATTTAAAATGGGAAATAATGACAGGGACAAACTCACAGGCGTGTTGCTTCATAACTTTGAGCTTCTGGGATGAAAGACACTATTGAAGTGCAGAATATGCTCAGGTATCACTTTATTTCTGTGCCAAATGCTTTTCACAATCTGCTTAGCCAGACATTACAGAGAAATAATACCTCAGCTTCCATCCCTGCTTAAAAATCTCTAAAACAAAGGCAAAGAGAAACCAGTAGCAAACGTTCAGCTATTAATTCTGCTTCTTTATTTCCCTTCCCATTTTCTGGTGAATATGTCTGTAAATTCTGAGACTACCAGGACAGGAGAAAGATAGGAAGGAAACAGAAACTAAGGCTGAGGGAGATGGCTGAAGATGGTGGCAACCATCTTTCTGCATCAAGCCTGGGCTTGAATGGATCTCTGGAGGTTGCTGTCCCGGGCAGCCTGGCAGGTCTCTTCCCCTCCAGCTGCAAGGTGACACACAGCTGCAGTGTAAGCTGCAGCCCTACCAATGCAGCGTCGTCTGTTACACTTGTGTAGCACAACACAAGACAGGAGGTACCAGGTCTATCCAGCCCAATATCTGATATCCAACAATGAAGGACATCCGATGCTTACTTCCATATCTGTTTGCCTTATAGGCATGTAAGAACACAGCAAGTTTGAGGTTCCTCAAAAATTCTGTCCATAATTTGCAGTTCAGGGACTTCCTTAGCCAGAAGCGGTCTCGTCGTGTTTCATTGCCCACAATGATCTTTTCTTTCTGAAAGTGTACTCCTATATTTGAACTAAGAACGTTTTTATCAAACACAGCCTCCCAAGAGAAGGAGTTCCAGCACCTCAGCTATACATTTTGTTAGCTTTGCACCTACCATTTGTGTAATGTGTCTTTCTCTGGAAAACAGTGGTCATTCCATCTTCACCTTTTCCATGCTGCCACAGGTTTTATAGACTGTCATCAACTGCCTCCTTCAGCCTATGTGGGAATATTATAGCACTTGTGATCATTTTTTGGTAGGTGGAAGGGGGTTTCTGCATCTTCAAAGCCTCTACATCATTGAAACCATAGAAGTGGAATCTGTCATAAAGGAATAGCGGTACCATGAGGAGAAACACATTTACATTTTTGAGTCCCTCACTGATGCCACAAAAAGTCAAGGATGGTATTCATATCACATGCCTAGAGCCGCATGTAATCAGGCCTGCAGTTTAAAGTAACAATCAAGATTTCCACCATAGTCAATGGAGGCAGGGATCGTAGAATCATTGCCCTATCTGTGGTAGACACCCCTCTCACAACAGGGTGAATCACTGATCTGACTTCTTTGGTTAATGCTAAGGACAGCCTAGGCAGTCTGCAGAGGGAACACAGGATCAAATAAGTGTAGGAACAAATACAAGCCAATATTTAAAACACAGTTTTTCTCCAACTGTTGAACAGGTTATTCATGGATGAGAATTCAATGAACAGGCTACAAAAGCTGAAGCTGCAGCTTGTTTTTGTTCAGCTGCACTCTCCAATTTACAGCCTGTGGCTAAATTAGAAGCTTTTTCCATTTACTTGTTTCATTTAGTGTGGTGACTGCTACGTGAACTAAGTAAACCAAAGGGAGGGAAATGGGTTGCCTTCGGCTGTCAGGATGCTGATGGAAGCGTGGAGGGAGAGAAGCCTTTGAAATCCCATGGCACTGCCTCATGCTTGTCATCCTAAAGAGAGCTGTCTTGGAGAGCCACGGTGCCACCAGGAACATTTAGGAAATTCCCTGAGATGCCTGTACAGCATCAACCTTTTGCACATATCAATAGCTGGTTCCTGTGTCATTATTTCCAGTCATGTCCTGTCTTGGAGGGGACATTTCACAGAGCAGAAGGCTGGTGTTGAGCATCCCATTCTCACCGGTGCAGAGCACAGGCACTCCGCATCCCACAAAGTGTGCTCGCTGGCTAGAAAGCACAGGCTGAAAATGTCTGAGCTGCAGAGTGCAAGGCTGAAGCGCAGGGGGGAAGGCCTAGGGCGGGAAGATATGACAACTGAAACTGGCTGCGTTTGAGATGCAAATGGACCTGAGCAGTCCAAGGTGTCACAGGGCTTGGCAGACATTACCCAGCCTGATCTGTGATCGTTTGGCACTGCACTGTTGAGAGAGAAACAAACTTAAAGCTCAGAGGAGGTACAGTTTGTTTAAATAATAGCAAGTAATTAGTCTGAAGACAAAATCAGTGATGGCATTTTATAATTACAATTAATTTAAAGGTTAATTTCCTTTGGTGCTAAAATCTTATTTAAAACATTTGCCAGGAAAGGAAATTAGGATGTTACTATCTAGATGCATAGAATGCTTCTGGGAATCCATGCCTATTATCACTAGAAAATTAGGTTAGACTCAAAGTGGGAATTTCAATTCATTTTAGTGTATAATAGATGGTGGTCAGGGCCTTGAGTCAGAGGGTTGCTTAGGGTAGACTGTACGATTTGCATTTTCTTTGTTTGTGGGATTAATTGCAAATGTTTCCAACAAAAGGGCTGGGTTTATACATGAACAAGCTTGACATGAAAAGAAAATTGGTTATGGATTGCTGCCTTCGTAACTAATGAAGTTGATGTTCAAGGAATCCCTAGGAGACAGGGCTGTGGTATGAGGCAAATATATAAATAAAATTGCACGGGGGAAAATGGTGGTGTTGCTGGCTCCATCTACGATAATTTCTCTTCTCCCTCACTGTCTTCCCTGCCACTCCCCTTGCATCCATCACCGCCTCCTGTGGTGATTGTCAACCTCAAGTTTAAAAAATGTCTAAATAACATAATGTAGAGCTTGAAGGAAGTAACATTTCCATTCCAGCAGCTCAACACAATGGGATACTGCTTAATAAAATCAATGCATTGTAACAGCCAGGGAGATATACTTACCTTGCATCATTTTTTTTAACTATTCACCACCCATGTTTTATCTTTTCAAGAAAGGCAAGTTGCAGAAGTATTGGAAAAGATCTGCACATGTGAAAAAGGAATGAAGAGTTACCATCTCTTTTACGAAGAAAGATACGTTTCATACCAAAACATTTTGAAAATATTACTTGTCATGAATTAATTGTTTCAGGAGAGGAAGACAAAGAAGTCCAGATCATGAAACAATGTCCCACACGGTTGCGTCAAACTGTTAGCAGAAATGAGGTAGTAACTAGTGACGGTTCTGACAACAAAAGCCGCAGATGATTTGAAGAGATGCTCAGGTTGTTGCCGCAGCTGAATAGGACGTGGTCTTCCTGGCCATGGAAATGTTTTGACATTTAAAAATAAACAAACTCATATGCAAAATCAGGAAAAATCAGCAAAATCTGAGACTCTCCACAAGCTGAAAATTGCATGGAAAATGGTTTCAGGCAGACCGTCGTGGTTTTTTTCGATGCCGGTGAAAGACTTCATTTTGATGCGAGTCATTTATTGCTACTTTCCACTGAATGTGGAGGGCAGGTTTTGGAGGCTGGCCCTCCTGTGCTGTGCCTGGGGGTGCATCTCCTCCTTCGCCCTGACAGAGGGAGTGCAGCTCGGACCCCATTGAGCGCAGGCAGGCGAGCAGCCCACATGCAGCTGTGCAGGGCTGCCGGCCCCCTTTCCCACCCGGGTTTCCCAGCTTCTGAGGGCAGCTGGCTGCCTTCTCGGGAATTCAGCCAAAAGGAGTGGGTGTAACAGAACAAGTCCTGGCCAGCCAAGCTCAGTCTGGACTGAAGGACAGCAATATCTTGGAAAGGAGTGGTGATGAGCTGCTGCAGGTGGACTAGACTCATTAACCATTTCCAGTGGCCCTGAAAAGGACACCTACCCACAGCCTCTTTGTGTCTTCCCTGCTGAGACAGTCAACATGAGCTCCTCACAGTTTCTTACATGCCTGGGACATAGCTTTGTACTAAATTATTTTTATCAGCATGCCTTCTGTTAAAGTTTTCCTTATTACTTTTCCTTTTAAATATCTAGATAGGTCTTCATTAGTATTGCATTGTTAACTTTCATAGATTTGGGCCTTAATTCTCCACTTTGTTGCACCTGCTAATGACTCTTATTCTAATTTATTAGTGTGGTGGTCACACTTGGAGGCCACTGCCCCAGGCATTTTCTTTTTCCTCCTTTTTTCTTTTTTCCTCTCTTTATTGCTTGCCCTTAGCAATGATCTGGCTAAGAACAATTTTTCCTAATGATTCATTTGATAACTTCTATGATAGTTCAGTCTACCTCACATTTTCTTTAATTCTTAGAATGATTTGTCAGTCAAAAACTATTTCAGGGCTGTATTTTTTTGTTCACTACACAAGCATAAAAATTTGAAAGCAAATGGCTATTATGCAGCAGTGTCCAGGTCTGTCCAGTTTAGAAAAATAATATATTCTCATAGCTGAGTGGAGATCTTTTACAGACTCTTTACTGAGCGTTGGACAAGTCCCAGTGCAAGCTTGGGCAAGCCTTTCAAAGCCTCGCAGGGGTCAAGCAGCAGCCTACCCAACTGCAACCCTATTTTCAGGTCTATAAGCTTGACAGGTGGCTTGCTGCATTTAGCAGATATAAAAGGCAGTGCTGACCATTTCAGTCCAGTATTTCTCATTGCTGCAGCTATGCTCCAGCCATTTCTTCCTGGCTCTTGCTCTTGCTCTTGCTCTTACCTGCCCTAACCCTGGTCCCTTTTTCTGCCTTCAGCTGCCAAAGCCTTGCTCGTGCCTCCCAGCCCTTGCTTGGTTACTCCTGGCTGCTTTCATCCTGGCTCCTTTCCACTCAGCCATGACCCTGGTTCTCACCTCCCTGACACAGTTCCTGCTACTGGCCAGCCCTGCCTTGCTGAAGCATTGCTCCAGAGCATAGTCGTCCTCACCTCCTGCCTTGAGGCTCTGCCTCTGACCCGACCCCTTCTCCACCTGGGGGTCTGAGATGCATTTTAGCTTCTGTAATTTCTGGACACTCAGCATCATTCATCCTGGTGTTTTCTGCTGGGTACAGCCATGAGCTGGGCTCACCCTGAATGCAATATCTGCATCCCTGCTTGGTCCTAATTATAGGGAGTATCAGGCTGAGATCCCTGTCAGTAGCTCTGTAAAGGTGGTGACACCAGGTAGTGTTTATCTGATTTTACAAACCTGCGTACCTCGCCAGTCCTACATCTTATCTCAGAAGGGCTGATAAAAGAATCTGGAGGAAAAGCCCCTGTGAAACAAAAAATTACAGAATAATTTTGACTATTATAAATGTAAATAGCATGGAAACAGTGGCAGTGGGGCAGAAATTTTGTTGAGAAACTCCACCAAAATTTGTGTCAGGGTTTCCTTTTGCTCCTCCTGTGGACATCGTAAGGCTCAGAAATGCCTGAGGTTACAGTTTAAAAATCTGTGGTTTTAGTTTCACCTTGCAAATGGGTGAGCTAAGAGCACTCACAGGCAGTTACTAGCTGTTTGGCAGAAATGCAGTTCATTGCACCGCAAGAACTGGACCGACTGTCCAAGTCCTTATGTCATTTCTGAACTCTCTTGCACCAGCAGGAAGGGCACAGCCTCACGTATTGGCAGATGCCCTCCTTCCCCTTGCTTTGCCTGGGCTTGGCTCTATCCCATTTTGCGAGTCTAAATCACTGTGCACTCAGCACAAAGACCAGTAACGTTTGATTATCATTATAAACAAACTTTATTGAGATTGTATTCAAGCAAACCTCCTCCTGTGTGCTGTATTGTGGAACAGCCACCAGGCCATGCTCACAGCATAAAAAGACAGCAGCACTAAAGTGTTTGGAAGTGTCTTCACCAAACAGCAAGGCGGGTAGCAGGATACTGGCAAAGCTGCAGGAGCAAGGGTGTCCCCATATGTTCTTTTATATTTTTTCCCATATGTCATTTCCAAAGTTATTAAAACCAAGCCTAATTTTAATCCCCTCCATTTTTTCTGAGTTTGGACAGTTTTTAGCTACCAGCATTTGTGCACAGCTCTCTCTTGTCTCACATACATACACACTTCTGCACCAACAGTGCTTCCAGTGATGTTATCAGCTGCAGTTTGTTGCCGTCTCTCCTCTCTTCCAGCTACTCACTGCACCTCTGAGGCCTGAGTCCAGGGGCCCAAGTCTTTGACCTCCGGAGCCAGTGTACATAAGTTTAAGACCTTACGTGTCAGATGTAGCACATGTACACCACGTATTCTCTCTCTACTATACCGCACAGGAAATATGTTCAGTCATGACATGCATGTGCAAGATGCATCCATGTGCACATGCACATACGCTTCCCTGGTCATTAGCACTTTTTAAATGGTACCATTTTTATCATGGGTAATTGTAAATTTTTAATATTATTTTAGTGTTTTAGATTCCTGAGTATATTTAAGGACTACCATGATGCCAAACACTGTACAAACATGAGTGCCAGCCCCATTTCTTGGAGCTTGCAATCTATGTATTAGACAACAGGCAACTGGTGGGGACAGGCAGAAAGTGAGCACAAAGAAACCATGAGCAAATATTATTCGCTATGGTAGACAGGAATATAAGTGCATTGGCAACCTAATTATTGCCAACAAAGCAAAGAAATATTTTAGGAAAAATAATGAGAGAACTGTTTTTGAAGAAGTTCTTACAAGAGAAAGTGTTTGGAAACTTTACAAGTATGGAGGTCAGGCTGGCAGCATGGGGGCAGAATTTAGCTTTTAGAAATGGAAGGAGGAGAGACTAATGTGGAGTCTCCACAAAAAGCTTTAAATGTCAAAAGATTTAGCTTCTACTTGATGTAATATGGAAGATAAAATCAGTAGAAGGATGCAGAGAGAGAGTAACCTAAGAGTAACCTAGCCAAAGAGATGAGTCCTGCAGCTTTCGTCTCCTTAACGCCACATTTGGTAAGTTCAAAAAAAAGGAACAATTGTGGTGTTTGACACCAAGAGCCCTGGGTAAATGTTATAGCTGTGTCAACAGATAGAAAAGTCTTCCTCATCAATATGCAAAAATAATCTTCAGAAATTAAATCGTGAGCAGCTCAAACCAAAGTTGACATCTAATTTATATCCTCAAGTGACAGGCAGACTTGAGGATAGAAGTGCCGTCATTCACTATGAGAGGTAGCAGAGAAGGTTAGGGAGGAGCAACTAAGAGTTCTGGTTTTAGCCATGGAAAAGTGGAATTGATGTTTAATTATCAATGGGTAAATATCAGAGAGAGAAGCTAAGATTTCAGTTTGTATAGAAGGAGCAGAGTGAGGACAAGCCAGGTACTCCGTGACACCTCAGAGAGCTCACGACAGCAGAATTTGCATTTGCAAGTGCGACTACCCAGTTTACAGGAGGTGGAGAAAAATAAAAGGCAGAGGTTACTGCTCATGGAACTCCAGGCAGCATGCTGGAGGGAGAACCATCAAGAAAGGAGATGAATGATGAGAGGAGGAAGGTGAGCACCTGCAGAGGGGAGAGCAGAGGCCAGTGAGGCCAAGGTTTCAGGAAGAAGGGAGCAGCAGCTGTGCAAAAGGTGGCTGGATGACCATGAAGAGGACTGTGTGCGCTGGGATACCAGTACCCAGATTTGGATAGGAAGAGGCCATCTGGCTGCAGTTCCAGCTGCATGCAAGGGACAGAACACAAGATGGGAGAAAATCTTCTGCAGAAGAGGAGGAAATTAGCTCCAGAAAGTGTTTGAAACCATCAGGAGAGCGAAAGAGAGAATGGAACAAGCACGGATAAGGGTGGGGTTGATTTTTTTATGAAAGGAATTTACAGGTATTTGTATTGGGAGGGAAATGTAAAAAAAGAGATCAAAAGAAGAGTCTGTTACTGGGACAAGCAGAAGTTTTACAGGGCAAAATTCCTATGACTGTAGTAAGAGAGAAGGGGAAATGAACTGTAAGAGGAGGACTGAAAAAGGCTGGCAAACTGCAGAAAGGAGGACTACTTTATCAGTTTTCTCATACAAGAAATGGGAGAGATGGTGTGGAGAGAAACAAGTGGAGATGGGAGGAAGGAAGCAGATGAGGAAGTGATGGGCGTGTCTGGGATGGAACTAATAAAGCTGGAGGAGTCAAGCTGCTTCATCAGGGAGACGGACAAAGGGAAGGAAGAGAGGAGGAAACAGTGACAGACATCACCCTTATTACAGAATTATTACCAAAGACGCTTTTCACTTTTAAAGAAGGAGCCACAGGCAGGAAGTGGATGCTGTGGTGAAGACAGGGTTGGGTGCTGGCGGTACATTCACCACTGTGAGAGGCAGGGCCTCATGCATCAAGGGTAAGGGTGAGATAATCAGCAAAACAAACAATAGTAGAAAAGGAACAAAGTAAGGAGAGGGTTTGAAAGCAGTCAGGAAGTCATCCATACTGCAGGTCACAGGCTGGCCAAGTATGTGGCTGCTTCCCAACCTTTTCCTTTCCTTTTCTTTGCATATAAAGCCACTCATCTCCCTCCCCATTCCTAAAACCTGTATCCTTTCATGTCTAGTCTACATTGATTTTTGCATGCCTAAAATGCAAGGAAAGCCATAGCATTAGTCATGTTTCTATACACATATGCCCTAAATGACTCTCTGGGTCAGATCCTAAGCTAATGTAAATTATCGTTGCTTCAATGAAGTCGCTGAAGCTGTAAATATATATATTAGCTGTGGACCTGAATCTTTATGCTTCTGTATTTATATCTCACAGGTGAAAATTTCTGTAAGGAGAATAGTGTCTAGTCTTCTGGTTTCTATTCACTATCTTTCCTTTTGCTTCCTACAGGAAGATGTTTTTTGCTTTTGTTGCACACTGTTTCCTTTCCCTTTGTCCATCTGTTGATTTCATCAGTCTCATTGTTTCTCGCTGCTGGTTTTCTAGAGAGTCTCTTCTCCCATATGCACATCCATGCTAATGGGGTCTTTTTTGTGCATCCCAGTTTAATGGTCCCTCTATGCACCACAAACTTCCAGAAATGAAAAATGAGAAACCCATTTATGCTTCTCATCCTGTCCTGATATACAACAGAGACAGTGGAGACTGGGACTGTGAGCAAAGGCTGAAACTTCACATCCTTGTGGGTACTTAGTAATAGAAATTATGTCCCTGTTTTGAGATATATGTCCTGTTTGTGTTACAGTTGTAACCACAGTCATATGCCTGACAAGCCCCTTAACACCAGCAAAGGAAGAAAACGCTCTGGCTGAATTTCTTGTAAGATATTTTACAAATAAATAGTACTGTTATTGTCCTATTCAAGTCCAGCTAGGAAAATAAGCATCTCAGCACCCAATATTTCAAAGGAATGGGATTCTGTGTTTGTTTGTATATGCACATGTGCTTTTACTAAAGTAAAACATGACAAAAGAGCCACTTCTGATAACAGTGACATGTAAGATGATTGTAAAATAAGATAGTCAAAAATGTGTTTGATGGATGGGGTTAAGGATGGAAGCCTCTGTAGCTATTCATCTAATGAGCCTTGTTTTATTCATCTCATGTTACTGCTGCCAGGAATGTATCAGTCGTACGACACTTTTAGTGACCTTTCAGGCACAGCCAGGATAAAATGCCTGCAGAAAGGGCAACATTTTGCATGCTTTAAGAAACTAACTCAGAGTCCACAGGGAGCTTTTAGCACAGCCTGGACACCACAGGCTTTGCAGCGTTGAGAAACCGCCACCATCAAGAAAACTTGCTACAAAGAAATTACTGAAATAATTTTGTATTGGAGTTCACTTTCTATTACGTACCTTTACCGACCTTGCAAATTTTGTTGTTGTGTGTAAGAAGCCATTGTATTTCTACAACAAGGTCATAGTAATATCCTCTGCCCTACCATCATTTGGTTACCCACATGGGAACCTCCACTGTCAGTTGAATGCAGAAATGTCTCTGCAAGCTTGCCTTGTTTGTCACTTGAAAATCTGGCTTGTTAATACTCTGTGTTTACTCTGTGCAACAGGGCAAAGACACAATGCATGCAGAGATATTCGTCGTGCATCTTTTTCTCATGCCCAGACAAACACATTTTACTCAAAGAAATCTGTTTCTTAACATGTTGGTTTAGCTTTCTGAAAACAACCCTAAAATCATCCTTAAGACCTTTTGCCCCATGGCTCCAAAACAGAGTATCTATGTCTGCAGCCTTCTAATAGTGGTTTACCAGTTGCTTGAAGGGTCTTGGGAAGTACACAAGAAATGCAAAGCCGGACAAATGCATAGAAGCAATGTCCATAAAGTGACACGTGTTGCCACCAGAGAGACACTCAGCCCAACACAGGTATTTTCTGACTTGTGTTGTTAGAGGTCAAGAGTGAGAAAAAAATGAAAACTGGGCAAAAGAACAACAAACCATAGCTACAGCAAAGACATATCCATTCTTTTTGCTGCAATTTTTGTATTTGGTCCTCCCAGCCTAGCCCTTCACCCAACGATAGTCCTACTCTTATTCTTCATTCTGTGCCTATAAATCTAGTATGCTTCCAAAAACATGATCACATTGTAATAAAGTTATTCTGATGGTTACAGACAGTGAGTAAGTAGAGAGCAACAAATGGCATTTATCTTGATTTTAGCAAAATTTTGACCCTATGAAAGATTTGTAAGCAGGCCAAGGAAGCACTGTCCAGATGCAGTCATCATAGGTTGTGCACAGAATTGTTTAAAACTCTGCCTGAAATTTAGTCATCAACAGCTGGGATGACATTTCAGATGAGATCCCACTAGGACCTTTGTTAGAGAAATAATTCTCTTCATTACTTTTGCTAACGGCAAGGATGATAGAGGAGAGAACATTTGTAAAAATTTCAGATGAAACCAGACTGGGAGGGGTACGAGCACTTGTGAAGACAGGATTAGAAGTCAAAATGATCTTGAGAAGTGGCTTGAAATCAAGAAGATGAAATTCAATACAGACAAGTGCAAAAGAACTCCTGTGGGGAAGAATCAATCAAGTGTCTTCAGATAAAATATGGACTACTTGGCTAGACTACAGTTAGTGTCAAAACATAAAAATAAAGATCTGGTTATTAAGCCTTTGTATGTTGCTGTTGAAAAAAGAAGGAAAAAAACCCAACAAAAACCCCACCATGTTATTCCAGGTAATGTACAGAAGACCTACATGACAGTTGTTCCAGTTAGTCCTGATTTGTGCACCACACTGTAAGAAAAATGTAAGCAGACTGAAGAAGGACCTTCAGGCCTGGAAATTTAGAGGCCTGGAAAACATGGGCCATGAGAAAAATTTGAAAGAACTAGGCATGTTTAAATCTGGAAAAGATGGATAGCACGAAAATACTTTTTGAAAATGCTTAAAAGTAGTTATAAAAGAAAAAAAATGGCTCATTTATCTTCATATCCATAGGGAGAAAAGGCCAAAATGTAGAAAAGTAGTTTAATTTGCAGGAAATTACATTTAAATTAGACATTAGGAAGTTAGGCATAAGGAAACGCAACACAGAGAGATTATAGAACCTCCTCCATTAGAGATGTCAGGGTTTAATTCAGTAAAACATCATTCTGGGATAGGAGTATATGTAATGTTGCCACCGAGCACAGAATCAGCTGAATTTTTTCTGCAGGGGCCGTTCTTGCCAGGGAAGAAGATGGATGACAGGTTCAACATGTCTGTGGTTGCAATGGAGACATACTGTACTGGTCCAGTCTAGTGTTTCGGTGGCTCTTTTCTTGCAAAGTAAATGATGGACAGAGGGGTACAAGAATTTGATTTTGTAACGTCTGGAATGCGTGTGACTGCATTAATAAGTGTGGCATATGTTGAGGGGTACCTTAGTATAAAACAAGCTCATAAATGCAAGTTTGAAGGACTCCAACAACTGTGAAAGTTCTCAAACCAAGGGTTATAAATTTACATTTTGTGATTTTTATATGAATGTTACTGCATTTTAGATCCACAAGAAGCTATCCTCTATCAAAGAACTTTTTTTTGCTTTTTTGCTTTTAATGTACACAGAGCCAGCCTGTCAGTAGCAGTGCCCAGGCCTGTGAAAAATGCGCTTCCATACCTGAACTCTTTGGCCCTTATCTATCAAAGTAAAGTCAGATTCACATCTGCTATGTAAAAGAGTATTTCAGGGATGAGAGGTGCCCACAAGTAACCCCCAAAAGCCAATAGTTGGGTGTCCTGGTGCAAAGGAATCAAAGGGTGCTCTTTTACCTGTGTAAAGAAAGTGTTATAGCAGAGAAATAGGGGTCTTAGGCTCAGAAGAGATTGAACTGCCCTGGAAATTGTTTAAAATAAACACGAGAAGACCATTGGGAACTGGCAGTCATGTGAATTAATAAATAACTCCCAACCTACAACCTTCCTGCAGACCCTCAGTGCCTTGAGAGAAATGCTGGTTTCCTTAGATCTGTGAAGCCTCATGTCTGAAGCTCAGATAAATTGTTCCAACCCTCTGTTCATGCATTTCAACCCAAATGTCAAAGCAGGGAATCAGAGAAACTTCTGTCTCTCAGACAGAGTCAGAGCAATGTGCTCTCTCCTCTACATCACTGAACCACAGTATGACAGCAAGGCAGACACAGTAATCACAGTCAGAAACAATGCATTCATGCCAATAAATAAATGTTTTTCAGCATTTGTAATATTTGAATAGCCATGTTCTTTTGCACTCCAGTGAGGTGGTCTGCTTTAAAAATAAGGATGTGTGGCTATTTCTGATAGACAGATGGCTGCTATAAATCCCTCATTGTCTTTCTGTGATTTTAAAATTAATTTGATTTTAAAATTTAAAAAGGGACTTTGCCATTCTCTATGTTTTTTTACCCTTTTTCTACATCTCCACTATTAGCTGGTCTAATTTTAACAGATTATTAGGGGGTCCGTCAAAAGTAATCTGTGTGCTGGGTGGTTCTTGAATGATAGTGCCTATCACTTCTGAAAAGATGTTGCTAATGAAAGCAATTTTCCCCCCTTTCAGTTGATTTCATAGGTGGATTTGACTCTTACGGCTATCAAGGTCCACAGAAGACATCTCATTTACAGCTACAGCCCATGTATATGTAAGTACTTAACTTCCGAGATATTCTGCAGAGTGGCAGGCTGATATTAAAGGATCATTAAGCTGAAAGATGACGTGACTTAAAAATTCAGAATAGGCAGAAGCCTTTTTTGAGAGACTGAATTCATGCTACAGTTAAGCACCAACATTACTCTTCTGTTGAATTATGATGATGTCTTATGGCAGGATACAATGTGTCACAGTTGTTTAAATAACACCCAGCTCTCACCTGATTTTCCCCCATTTTCATTCAAGTAGTTTCCACTCAAAGGCAATGAGAATTCAGTTTAGTAAAAAAATAGTCAAATCTGACAAAACTTGGTTGCAAAAAAATGTTTTTTATTAAATTTTATCAAAAGTTCAGCAACTTGCTAATTTAGTGGATGAATTTAGCATTTGTCTTACCAGCACATCTGTTCACTGAGGCACCTCTGTACCTCATTTCCAGTCTCCACATTAAAAAAAAAAAAGAAAAAACAAAACCAAAACAAATGTAACAACATATGGCTTTTAAAACCAGTTTGAATAGAAGACAGTATTCTACCTAAACAGTGAGAGTGACAACTCCATCCACTGCCTAGAAGTGCAGCCTGATATATTTGGGGATTAAGTGGGTAATTTAGCACATACAGCACATACACACAACTGGAGTACATTCACACTAGAGCTAACACCCAACCATAGACCAGTCTAGGAATAATCATCTCGAAATATTTCTTGTACTGATGCCAACTGCAATTCAGAACAGTCCTGACTGCCCAGATAAATCTTACCTCACTGCCGCAGCTTTTTGAAATGTTTTTTATTTACTATCACTGGTCTAGCACAGAACAGCTCACAAAGGGGCAACATTTACTTTTTTCCTTTGTTTCTCTTCTGAGCATTTCTTTTGAGGAAAAGAACTGAGTACAGGAAAACAATATTCATCCCAACATACACTTCCATTCACCCTTGAATGTAATTTCATTTCTTCTGATTAGTGGAAGCAAGCCTGCTAATGGATTAGTGGATTTTTGCATGGAACTGGCATTTACTCCTTTACCAGTGGTACAATCAATTCTGCGGTAGTGCTTAGGATTGGGCCCTTTGGGAGCTTTGCTAGGAGCTTTTTAATAATCTCAAATTACAATAGTGCATATCTCCAATGCCATCTTAACTTCAGCTTCCCATCTGTCTGTGCTCAAGTAAAGATTTTTCACCTGCACTTTTGGCACAGTGTTGTGCATTTAGGAAATGTTATTTCCTTCCTAGTATTATGTGTGGCTCATAGGTACTTAGAACAATTCTAATCCTATTTCTTTCTCAGTATACCATACCTTGTCATCAACATATGGAGCCCTCTAGCTGAGATATTATCCCATTCTCTTTATGCTCTCAGTGTTTCTTCCAGAACAGCAGATTGCATTTGCTGAGCATCTTCATACTGACTGGAAAGAAAGCTAGATCTGTGGAAAAAAAGACAGCAATGTTTTTAAGCTTGTAGCTGAGACGAAGAGATATATGATTAATCCATGTAAACTGCTCCACCTTATTTCAATGCTGCATTCTCACTGGAGTATAGGTGATTTCTCTGTCTTAACTGAGAGACAGAAATCAGTATGTAAGCTGACATTTTGTCCAATCAACCCACAAAAGTATTGCCATGTCTCAGCCACAGTCAAACAAAGACACTTTGTGTTTCCCTCTGACTGTATAGTATTTGACAAGGTTCTCTGGAATTGCTACAGTCTGTCCTTCAGAGGCTTTTACAGCATTTAGTAGTACCTTTCTGTTATTTACAGCTGAGGTACACTAGGAACATATGCATATGTATTCACACTGCAGTTAGTCTGTAAATGTAGGCAGACCATTAGGTAGCTGAGTGACAAATGCGAATGTCAAATTAATCAAGCCGTGGTTTGATCTGCTTGTAACACTATTTACAGCAATATTACATACTGGAAATCAAAACACACTGATATGATAACAGCAGGCCATACTCGATGTTTTAAAGCTTTATTTGTTGGGAGGAAGGGTTTGGTTCCCTAGGGATCTTGTTCACCAAAGTACATCAGTGTTAGCCTCCATAGTATTCAAGGAGAAAAAAAAATACAGGACTTTACATTACTCTCTGGCCAATGTCACCTGCACTTTACAATGCCCAGCATCTCTAGGAGATGAGTAAAAGATAAGAATCATTTAACACAGACAGGGAGAGGATAGACTAGACTAGACTAGACTAGACTAGACCTTCTGCTTTGTGGACTCTATTGCCATACTCTCACCACTGTCCAAGGTATAATCATACCCATCCAGGATACAAGTATACCCATATATATCCAGATAGCTGTATTCATAACTATTTCCACAACTGCTACAAAATGTTTGAATCCATAGGCAGTGGGGGATATATTAAGCATCATCCTGTCTAATTCCTGCAAAAGATCAAGAAAATATAAAGATAGCTAGTTGCCACCTCTGCGACCTCTACTCTTCAGGTTCACATCGGGTGCAACTCAGGTGGAGCTCTGGGTTTATGAGAGAAACGGGAGATAGTTGCCTTTAAATCATCTGATTACTAAGTATTTCTGAAGGCACAATAGCACCTCTTTTTGTTGTCTATGGTGTGGCAGTACCTATAGGTGTGCTAGGCATGCTACAAAAGTGGAGGAGAACATATGGCCTCATCTTTGCTTACCAAAACAATATCAGCTTCTAATGGTGGTACAGATTCTGACAAAATGCAAATTTCAACATGTACTTCAGTAATAAGCACAGAGAACGCCCCATATATTTCCCAGATTGACTCATATACAGAAATAGTACAAATCTTGAAGACTTACAGAGTTGTGTGGTAGCTCTCAGTCATGATCCACATACTGCTTGCTGACGTGAATTGATTTAATGGATTGCAATGACAGAGTTCCATCAACACCAACTTTTATTTCAATTCAAGCCAGACAGATTTACATCCAAGTGATTTAAATCAATTTTAACTGTTTTATACATGCACAGTTTAATTATTATCTTGAAGGAATGCTGCGTTTAGTAATTGCTAACTGTTAAGACACACTGTTTTGCAACCAGTTTCCTCCTGTGTGCTAAAGTTAGCACTTCATTTTGTTAATTTGGAGGTTATACTGAACCTACACAAACTTACACGTGCAATTAAATAATTATACTGATTTAGTCAGGCTCCTCATGTTTACATTTTTATTGTGTCAGGACTTTTTTAACTAAAGAATTATTACTTTCTATGTGTGATGTCAATCAACCTCTACTTATAAGAACATTCGAACTCATTTTAGATGCACACAGTACATTTGTATGGAACTTCATCAGTTATGCAAAACTACCATAAATGAACAGGATACTTAAGGAAAAAAAATTTTGATTCATGAAAAGGAAGCGTTATCTATAGATAGTGAATTGAGGTGACTATCTCTGGCTACTGTTTCCTTAAATAGTGTAGAATTATTAGATGCAGGCTCACTTTGTTTCTTTTCTTTATACTTTAGGCTTTGAATTCCAATCACAATTCTCCTTATCATCTCTCCCAATTTCACATTTAATTTAAGCCAGCTTATTTTTTAAAGAGAAAAATAGATTCAATTTAAAATTATGTTTTAAACAAAACACTGGTGTTTTGGGGGAGAACTCTTATCATGACGTTTATCTACCTGTTATAAATGGCTTTTTTTATTATTTAAGTGCCAACAGCGTGCTCTATGCTGTACAAGCCAAGAAGCCTAGACAGCCCCTTCAAAACGAATACGCTTTTTAAACAGAACGGGACAGAGCCGGTGTTCAGGTACCTCCTTGCAGTGTGGCCACAGCTGATGTCCTAAAAAGCAGCTTCCTGGCATTCTGTGCTGGAGATGCCAGTGCTCACTTCCAGACCATGGGACAGCACAATAAGATGGTGGAAATCAATTGTCAAGAGAAAATTCAGCTCTTGGGATGTGATCGAGAAAGGTGACTAAACATGGCACTGATTCTGATGCACATGAAAAAACACAGTTATGGTTGTGGAACAAGACTGCACTGCATGACCACTGCTCTAAAAACAAGAGGAAGGAGGGAGGGGAGAGAGATTTTTCTTTACGTTTTTCACAATAGACTTGTTTGCTCAAGAAAAGAAGTGAAGCAAAAAAAAAAAAAGCATGCATGTCTGATGCTGATGCCTAATGCACTGGAGAAATTGCTCAAAAGCAGTTCAGCCCTGAAGTGAAGCTTGCTTTCCTCATATTCTGCAATGTCTGAGAATCTTTGCATTTTACATATATATATATGTGTGTGTGTGTGTGTATATATATAAACACACATACTATATATGCATAGAAACACACACACCTGTATGCACACAGACCCCTTTATATATGTGTGTAGACATACATACACGCCCACTTATGTGCATTCTGTTACACAGGACTATTGGTAGGCATTGCTTTTCACTAGAAGGCACTTAGGATAGTTTCTGGCTAATAGGATCCTACCTTTCACCAAATGTTAGAGGGAATTTGAGTCAATAACTCAGAGACGAAAGGGTGTAGGAGGGCTTAATGTATTTGCCTTACTACCTGTTCCCATATTTTCTGTCTGTTGTATTTACATCTGAATTATGCTGGCCATGGTCTCCTAGCCTAAAGCTGCAGGTATTTGTCTAGATAATTTCTCATACTGAAGATACTTACTTTACCATTCACTTGAAGTATAAGTGAAACATCAGCAAGACATGAGAAACAGCAGCTAGAGTATAACCACTGTGACACTCAGCAAGTTCACGCAGTACAAATCTGCTGTGTTATTATCTCCTCATGTTTGTGGGATTCAGACATTACTGGCAACATTTCATTTAAATAAACTACCAGCTAAGCCTTGTCTAGCAACCAGCATCATCTTGTCTGTTTTAGGCTGAAAGCTGGAGTTATAAAACACGGGTTTGGGACAGGACTCTTTCAGGTGTACGGGACTGCGACACTCGCACATGCACTCTGCTTTGCGAGTAAGCCTTGGGCGACTTTCCCAGGCACCTTCGATTCAGCCCTTCTCTCCTCATACTGCATCACTTCTTGCTTTTACAAAAACAGCTACATTTCTGATGGATTATTATAGGTCAGGTCATCTTTCAGTTGATACCTGGATATATAGTTAAGACTATAATTAAATATCACTCCTGCCTAGAAAGGTTTAGAAAACCTGTGCTGACTTCTCTGACAATGATGTTCCAGAGAGAGCCAAGCGATCACCTGAGCAAATACCTTGCCTTTCTGTCCTCTTCGTCCCATGTGCAGCTGAACTGTTACTGGTCGGTGGATTACACTTGCTTGCAAAAAGGCACCAGAGCAGCAGGTATATGGTGGATTATGTATCTTTCTTTTTCTGTCTTTCTTCTAGGTCAAAGTAAACATGGGGACTACTCAACATGGCCTGGAGGACCTGTCAATGAAACTTTCAGGATGGCCCCCCCAGTTCTTCAAAGAGAAAAAAAAAAAAAATCCAGTTTTTGTGCTAAAAAAAAAAACCAACAAAAGGCTGATTGAACAGTGAGACAAAAAAACAACAGACACCTTCAGCCCCTCTTTCTAACAGGTACTAAGGGAGATGCCCCGGACCCCCACCTTGGACCTCCTGCCTCCCAGCACCAGAGGGCCAGAACAGAGGCGTTGATGCCATCTTCTGGCTCTTCCCTACCCCAGCCACCGCCAGCGCGGCCCATCTGGATTAAGACATGAACCCAGCCAATTCGGTGCTTTCGGAGCCACCTCCGCACTCCTGGCCGCGTTGGGTCTCCTTAGTCAACACAACACTAAAAATGCCGGGATGACCTTGCAGCAGAAGTCAATAGACAGCACGTTGTTTGCCCTGAAGGCTGTACAGTTCATACTTGCCTTAACCCAACTGCGTTGCACATCAGAGAAACTCAGTGCAAGCTTTCTGAAGTAACGTCCTTTAGGCTCAACATGCTGCTGTTAATTCTGAACGATTTCTAAGTCAGTGGTTTTCTTTGGTTTGGTTTTGTTTTGTTTTCATGTCAGGGAATAAGGCTCTGTTGCTCCACAGCTCCAGAGCGACTGAGTAGAAAACTGCCAGCTGTCTGAGAAGTGCTTTACTTTTGAGGCTCCACAGTGGTCAAGAAACAAACAGTTTATAATGGTTAAAAAAAAAAAAAAAAAAAGAAATGAGACCTTTTGGGGGTTGGGGTGGGGAAAGGGGTAACATAAACTACTAATTGAACCTACTGGAAATAAGCAGCAGAAACAGCGCTTCTTAATCCCGCTGGTTTTATTTATCGCACTCTAGGTGCTTTTATAGCTATCTCTAAATGTCTTTTACTAACTACAGAGACATCTGCAGATTTCTATCAACAAAGGCCAACTGAATATGTACTAGCTACGTTTACTCTTTTATATCTAATTTCAACTGAAAATTCTCTGTAAGTGAGCTTTTTTTTCTAATTGCACCATAAGGGTTCCACATATCTGATTTTTTGGTTTCAGTTGGGGAGGGCGGGAAGGGACTAGTTGAGTTGAAGAAATATTGAAGACCTTTTTGTGGTATATTTGGGGGATCTGTTGTGTGTTAGAACGTGTATTTTATCTTCCTGTATTATTGTGGCTGAAAAAAAAAACTGTGCTGTTACGTAGTTGGCAACAAGATGCCTTTGGGAATTTTGCTAGTAGGTCAATGTGTATATGAAATACTCTGAACTCCTAGGAACATATGTTTTGTTCTACATCTGGTCTGTATTTTCAAGCACTTAGGTGGCTTTCATTAGGAAAAACCCAATATTTTGCTTTTCAGAAACTTGGATTGTCATTGTTTCTTTGCTCAGACCTTGCATAGGCAAAACTCACACACTTACAACACCTGAGGTGACCACGTAGCTTTTGAGGGCAAGAGGGAAGGTCAGTGCTTGGAAAGGCTTGAGCTGCCCCCGAGCAACTCCCTTTTCCCTGCTGACCAAACCCTCGTACCCACACGGGTCCCGAGCTCCCACGGCCTGTGCGCTCACGCCACTCATCCATCCCTGTACAAACCAGTGCCCTTTGCTGTGTCTGCATGGATGTACAGCGTCACAAGCAACAACTCTGGACAATGACAGAGGAACAGGCATTCACCAGTGAAAACAAGATACGGGACATGTTCAGGAACTATATTTGCATTTATTCAGTGAGATTTATATATATATATATATATATATATGTAAGTGTGTGTGTGTGTGTGTATGTCTATGTATATAAAATACACAGGAATAACTATCAACAGTGGCTGCATAACCAAGGAAGCACCTGATGTCAGGGGCCAACGGCTCCAGCCTCAGATCCCGCTAGGGATTTCCTGCGTGAATTAGGCACGTCCCCTAGGCCTGATCCCATAAAAAATTCATTGTTGATTTGGATTTCAAATCTAAATTTTCAGACTTGGGTACCTGAAATTCTGAGTTCATTCTGGGTAGAGCTGCTTTTTACCCCCTGGAAAATCAAGCAACTTTCAAGTGCTAGGCTGAAATTTCCCATAACTTGAAAAATTTTGAAAGTTTCTACTTTCATGTAGTATTAAATATAGCAGATGTATAGTATTAAACACAATATAGATATTTAAATGCAATGAAAATGTCGTAACAGGATATTTTAGCTTTCCCTGTACACCAGTTAATCAAAATCATATTTCTATAAAAATAATTTTTTAACATGAAAAGAAACCAGTTTAGGCACCTAAGCAGCAATCTAATTTTCAGAAGATAATATTTCATACCTTTCAGTGATTTCCCATGGAATGGTGGCTACTGGTAGTTAGCAATTTTAGAAATCAGACAATTTAATGAAGTGTCTACACGTAGCTTTTAGGCCTGATTTTAATTTAGAAAATTTTGGCCTTAATGTCTCTGTGTCTTAGTCTTCCCATATATAAAACGGGAATAATATATGCCTCACAGGCTTTTCGTGAGGTCTGAATTGTTAATGTTTGTAAAGTGCTTAGGAAATAGGAAGCACATATAACTCCTAAGGATTACAACATAAATGTGTATTCATATATTACATATAGAGTAGATGTACACACACTCACATACACACAGTATACATATATATACACATACATAACTATATGAAGTTGGTATTCATAACCCTGCTTAAGTTGCAGTTAGAGCACGACCATTAAAAAGAAATCAGGACTGTTGACTACTAAACTAAAAGATTAGTGGACAGATCTCTTCTGGAAGCAGTTTAGAGCACAGTAATGTGAGAATATCTGGATGACATTTTTGATTTGTACAGCTGTATCCTCCTCAAAATCCAGTAAAGAATGTTATTTTTCTAGGCTGGGCTTTTGTTATAAACTTAAATATTCAGAAGGCAAGAGATACAATCCAAATGTGTCTTTTTTTCTTTTCTTTTTGGCATTTGTTAATTCTGAATGTATTTTTAACAAAAGTGATTTTTTTGACTTACTAGTGTAATTTGCATTTAAAAAAAAATAAATGGAAAAAATATAGGTTTCCAAGCTATTCATGGCACCCTGCTGCTATTCACAACTTACAGAAAACTTAGAATTACTGTTCCCAACTGAGCAACAATGCAGGATAAAGAATCCTATTACATTTACATGATGACAATCCTGATCTGTGCAGTGCATGGATGTGACAGCACTGAATAGAAATTGCCAGGTCATGACACCATTTTAACTCCGTCATAGGTAGCAGGTATTTTGATTATCACTGACACTAAAAGGTTTCTTTTACAAGGCTGACTGAAATAGACTCTTAGAAAACAGGAGGGTTTTTTGCCTACTCATCAGGGATTTTAAGCCTCTGATAGGTTTACAGTTGCCAACAGTGGTAAGTACTGCAAAAGTAATCCTTGTTAAGAGAGAGCTATGTAACATGGATATTTCCACTGCATTAATTTTCTTTTATATGCTGTTCATTGTCCCTACACTGAAATGATGAAATCCTGTCTTAGGCAAAGTCTTTATAGAGCTCACATGCATTGACAGCTTGCCTGAGGTCATTTAATAAAGGCAGAGCAGAACAGTTTACATTTCAAGATACTCAGTCATGCTCTCCTAAGACTATTCCTTAGAAAGAGAGTTCATTAATTATTGCCATTAGGATTTTTTATTCCATAATTGCAGTGCAAGTGATACTTTTCAGTCAGGTAAGGAGAAACGGTGTGTGCTCCACTTGCTTAATTTAAGTACTGATTACAATACTCAACTGCCATACAGCATTTTGACAAAGGCTAGTGCAGTATGTATTGATCCCTGGGTGTCTGCGGATAGGAGTGGCTATTAACTCAGTGTCTGAAGGTTTTGATCACTTGCACTCTCGCCTCCATTTGAACACACTGATAGTAGGCAAAGCAAAACTCCATACACCATGAATCCTTCCAGTTTGTAATGTTTTTACTTTCAGTCCTCTTTTCTTTTTCAATGCAATTACTCAGAGGGTGGGGCTTTTTCTGACAAGGATGGAAAGCTTCATGAATAGTCTATGTGTATGTATTGCTTGCTTTCTTTCTACTGATGAGTCTCTTCAACATAGCTGAGATGATATTGATATACCTTTTGAGTTTGTTTTCTAGCTAATCTGAATCTGGCTTCTTCCCAGTGCGTGTGCATTGGTGACAGACGCTAAAGGTGAGGCAGGCTTTATTGAAGAACCCATGCATGAAATACTGCAGACAGCGCTGTGTCCACTGCTCCTTGAAGAAAGATGTAGACAGTTGTTAGGCTGATCAGTCTGCTCCAAGCTATGTGCAATAGTAAATGTAATTACCACGCATAAAGAAACTGCCCTTTGAACTGCAGTTGTTCATTCACGTATAGAAGTGGCACAACACAGAATGAGTCACTAAAAGATGTTTCCTTCCTGTAGTCACTAATACGCTTCGTTCCTGGTCATGGACTGGAGAAATTGTCTCTGTTTGGTCTCATATGCTGACAAGTCCCTCTGTTCAGACCTTCACCAAGAGGGGCAACTGCAGCCAGCTGGAGTTGTGACCTTTGCATAGCTAAGTGGGATAGAAAGAAAGAAAGATATTGTACCAAATGTGGAGTTTTAAGTAGCATCATGCATGCATTTGTTGTGCATCTCTCTCCATATGTACAAAACAAGGGTCTTTTAAAATGCACTCTTCCTCTATCTCTCAGAAACCAACTGTGACAGATAGATAATGTCTTTTACAAGCATCTTCCGAATCCTGCCAAGATCACTCAAGAGTTTTTTCATCAGGTCCTAACGAAACACCATCTTTTCTGCTCTCTGTTGAGTAGAAGACTTAGCTCTTGGGACTTCCAAATGCCTTGGGATTATTATTTTGGATAGATAGGAGCACTGTGAAACCTGAGAATTAAAAAAACCTGCTTGTGGTCATCTCTAATTCAAAATTAAATTTCTTGTACAAAAGCCAGACTTCTACATTCACCAGTGGAAGAGGATCTTTGCTGCCCTCTGTCACCTAACCACTTTCCTAGCCTTGCCTTCGTCCTGCTGGCAAATAAGTTATATGGAGCTAACCGTGAAGAAGCTTGTTCATATTCAGCTTGTGCCTTTCCAACAGTCTTCTGTTCTGCCACGCAGAATGCTACTTCATACATATTTAATTTCTTTCTCCCTGTCACCATCTTCTTGTCCCATTCTCACTCTCCCCCTCTGCCTGAACAGAACCCCAAATACCCTCCCCAAACTACGTACTGCTCTTTGTCACAGCCATTGTTTCAAACTCTTCACATAATGACGGTGATGACAGTCATGGAGGACGGCATCACTGTGGATGCGTGCAGAACTGGAAGGAGAGGAAGCACAAAGGCTACATACGTCCTCCAAAGGCCTCCAAAGTGAGACACTTAACGGAACAGTAAAGGCTGGCAGAGTTACAGAAGCCATGAGGTACAGTGAGCCCTAGTAGGAATCATTTTCAAATGTGCAATTACATTTGCTAAAGCTATAGTTCAGTGAGTACAAAGAGTGTCATAAATATCCGAAGCTACAAAAGGCACAGGTGAACTAGAAAATTCATAGAAAATGTGTTTGTGAACATGTTGACTAAATCAGATTCACATTTCAGTCGCTTCGAATTTGTCTCTTTGCCCTTGCAAACATTTGGATGGTTGGTTTCTATGCACACAGGTGAACTTTTTGTTCCTAGGAGAACAGGTAAGTATGTGCAATTGCATTAATTTATATGAGATTCTCAGTATTCATGCATCTATGTGCATTTGTGCTAAATGTTGGCTCATTTCTCTCAGTCATATACATACACACACACATACATACCTGTTATCTGAGTATATTTCTTCGTGGAGATACAAAACCACACACACAGTCTCCCCCCTTTTCTACTTAGCTTTTCCTATCCCTCCTCTCAAGAGATTCAGACCCCCAGTCTTTATTATTCAGATGGGCACTCTGTATACAAAAATTATAATTTCTGTTACTTACTGGATATACAAGCATGTGCAATCTGTGAACACAGTAAATAAGACAGTCCTTTCTGCAAAGAGTTTACATGTTAAACAAAGTAAGTAAATGAGACCATTTCAATTTAAAAAAAAAAAAAAAACAAGAAGAAAGAAAAATGTGATCTCACAGTCCCACTCTGCTGTTAAATTTTGATTAATCAAAAAAGTGAGTGTCAAACAACTTCAGGAAAAGGACAAGGGAGGGGAAAAATGGGAACTTGGAGTACAATTATAAGGTGATACGGTTAGTTTAAGCACGTACATATGAGAGTTGAGGAAAAGAATCAGCCAATTATATCTCACTAGAGTATCCAATTAATTTATGATAGCTCCATATAGATGTATTATATCATATCCTGCACTTTAAAAACATCTAAAGCAGTAGCTATGGAAGAAGAATAACATCAAAGGGACTCCAAATTGATGCCATCACAAAAGGTTGATGGATTGATTCAATTAATCAATAAGGCATTTCTAAGAGTTCTGCAGGGATTTATTTACCAAACACTTACATTGTGTGTTTTGTTCTCTGGAGGGTATGTGTACTGTCATTTTTCTTCATTATTCTTCTTGTTTCATTCATCAATTTCTGACAAATATTTTCATGCTGATATGTGGCATATTACCCATGTAAATTGTCCACATTTACTGATTTAAAGCAAAACACTCAGAGCTTCCAATACCCGAGAACTTTTGTTTATTTCCCTCAGGTCCTGAGAAATACTGGCCATCTATAATTAATACAAAGACATGTTTTCCATTTAATCTTTGCTTTCACTGTCTGCTCAACATGACAGGGATGTAAGGCCTTGTCTAGCATAACATGTGGGTACCTGCTTAAACTTTAGACAGAAACTTACTATGAAAAACATTTTGAACACTGTTGACGCTAAACAAAATAACTGTTTCATCTTTGGTTTGGCCTTATATTTTGTAGTTCAAATCCAGGAAAACAATGCAAGAATGTTTAAGAATGTCAGCAGTTTCACCATGTTTTCTATAGGATTAGATAACTTTTCTGTTTTAATATTGTCATAGTATGTGCTTCAAAGTCGATACATAGACATGCCCAAATTAGATCACAGATTAAATCACAGATTACAAAATGGCAGATGCTGGGCATGACAGAGGTCTGTGAAGAATGAAGAACTGAAACAGAAGGGAAACCATGCTTTGAAAGTGCTGAGTCTCATTTGGACAAGTATTTTTATTTTAAACTGCCAGGAACACTGAACGTCTAAATAAAAAAAAAAAAAAAAAAATTTCTCATGTGTTAATTGCATACATACAAGCAGTGTGGGTGTGATTTTCAGGCATCTTCAGCACTGGCCAAAATCTGACCCCACTTTTAGGTGGCTAGGAACAACTTCTCAGGAAAGGTAAAAAACCACAGTCCCAGTGACAAGAGCCATGGCAGTCTGCACTGTGTGATGGCCTTCCCCAGCAGATTTAGAAAACTCTACCCTACCTAATAAACTGGAGGGCATCAGAAGGATGGAAACAAAAAAAAAATAAAGTACAAAATTTAAAGACTAATGAAGATGTTAGCACAGTGAAATCATGGTACGAGTCTGATTACAATCAAAAAGTTTGTGGTGCAAAGGTAATGGTAGGGAGACTGCCACAACCAAGGATAAGATGTCAGAAGAAACCATGTCAGGATGAACGAGGGGCTGAGCCCTGTACCAGATACCCCCAGCTGACTTAAAGGAGTAACAGTGCCTGGGCTGCATGAATGATGATGCTGTGCTGCTCCTTGTGTCTGCAAAGATGATCTGGGATCAAGAAAGGCAGCACATGGTCACATTGTAGGTGATGGTAACACACAAGCAATGATTTCAGAGAGCCATATAACATATGACCAGCACCATTTGCCTCTATCTTCCCTTTTTACTCTCTCCATCAGTTTTGTTCTCTTGGGATTGTTTCCAATCATACAAATAGTTGCTAGAGTTCTTGTTACTAGCTTTTTTTTTTTTAATTATTTTTTCATCAACAATCAAAAACTATTTCCTTCCTCTTATCAAGTTTGAAAATTACACCCCCAAAAATAAAATGGGCTGTACTCTTAGGTAAAAAAAAATTTAGTAAAAAATTTTTAGTTCTATCCCCAGGTCTGGTTTATAAGAGACAGATGGAGCCAGACACCTCTCAGTGGGACCCAGTGACAGGACCAGAGGCAATGGGCACACACTGAAACACAGGAGGTTCCCTCTGAACATCAGGAAACACTTTCTTACTGTGAGGGTGACCGAGCACTGGCACAGGTTGCCCAGAGAGGTTGTAGGGTCTCCACCCTTGGAGACAGTCAAATCCTGACTGGACATGATCCCGGGCAACCTGCTGCAGGTTGCCCTGCTTGAGCAGGGGGGTTGGACTAAACGATCACGAGAGGCACCTGCCAGCCTCAGCCATTCTCGGATTCTCATTTAAGTTACATTTGTTACCCATTGGAAATATTACTAGCATCTCAAGAGGATGCAAAAATCTTGCTTGTTGTGCTGAAGGAGTCTCAGAATTAACCTTTGTACTGAAAATAAGAGGTTTATGTATTAAAAAAAGCTTTCAGGAAAAACATCAGTTTCTAAAATGTATTGGTTATTATTTTTCCCTTCTTTGAGTCTCCTGCAGTTGGCTACCTGGATGAAATCCCAGCTCCATTAAGGTCAGTAGGAATTTTGCTCTTTGTTTCAGTGAGAATTCAGGATCTCACTCCTTGCAATTAAGATGCACGAATATTTGCTTTGCTTGAAAAACAAAAACCCACAGAAATTACCCCGAATAATTTTTAAATGCGCTACAAAATTTCTGGTTTTTTTCCCCTTTCATGCTCAGCGTTTGCAAAATGCATGGTCTGGTGGTATAAAAATTTTATCTATACTCATTTGTGCTGACCTACATAACTTGCTCATTGCCACATTTGTGCCAGTAAAATCTTACTATCATTCCCACTCTTCTGTGTATTTCATTTCATGTGAATGAATATCACTCCAGGGGATTAGCACCCTGGGAGACTTTCTGCAAAACATGAGTATTAAGGAGGAATCAAAAGGCATTTGCATAGCTATTTGGCCAATGTGATAGTGGGAATCTGCTACATGACCTCTTTTCCCTTTATAAATAAATATTAAATATTAGTTGTAACCTACAATTCTCAGTCTAAGTATTTCACGTCCTTCTAGCTTCTTGCTCAATTGCACAGAGCTCTTCAGACTTGATAAGTTTTCCATTGAGCAAACTAATTCAGCAGCAGGGAAATTTTTGCACGTAAACAGAAAGATAAAGCACAACCTCAAAAGATGGGCTAATAATATCACTGCTTCTGGAAATTCAATACTTTTTCCAAAAGCATCACTTAGTCTGGAGCTTCCCCTAGGCGAAAATGCCTCTTGTTCATTAATTCACAGCCTGAAATGTAGTTCCTGACAAAACTCTGTCCAACCAAGTGAGAACCCCAGCCTGACAGTCACTGACGTGTACAATCTCATATTCTGCTCCGTGAAAGGAAATATATGAGAAACTAACACTGCTTCTTCGGGCCTGTTCCCTTGACCTTGTCTTTCTCACGCCTGGACGCTTGAGACTGTTGCCCCACAACAGTCTCGGTTCTCATGGGCATGTTGGGTAATTAAACTGAAGTGCTGGTCAGTGCCAATTAAAATTAAGCAAGGTCTCTACGTCCTTAGTGACAAAGCATCCAGTGTGTCAGTGGTGCTGAGCAGGGACAGCTCTAGGCACACATGGAGCAGAGCAGTCCGTCAACCAGGGGCAGCCAGGAAGGGCAGCAAGATCTACCTCCCTGCTCCCACCAGAGCCCCAAACACCCACACCCTGCACTGGCTCCAGCGCCAGCAGTACCCAGAGGTGACCAATGGTACTGTCTAAGAGGCCACATCCTCCTGGCGCCATCAGGAAAATCAGGTCTGGATCTGCAGGGATCTCTTCCCAAGTCTCTGTTTTAACTCAGATCTCGCCTTTCTTGTAGGAGAAGCAGTCAGACTTTTGTTTGGCTTGAGCTTTTGTATTTGAGGTGACAAAGCCCTGCCTCGCCTCACTCCTCAGAGGCTTTGCACTTGCTAAAGAGTTCATTCAATTAGAGGGGGGTGTTTTGGCAAGCAGGGATGGCACTCCAAAACTTTTGCATTAGGAAGCTATAGCTCAGGTGCACTTCTGAAAAATAAACTTTAGGTGAAAAAACCTAAGTCACTGCTTGAACTTGAATATATTCAAGCCTTTTTTATGGATGTGAAGACATCTTGAGTCACATGCATAACTATTTAGTGGTTTATTGCTTTTATTACTGCTTATTGATGTACTTATTTGCTTTACTTATTTATTATTTTATAATTCCCCATTTCAGTGAATACATTTTACATTTAGAAAAATCAAAGGAAATAGCAGGAAAAATTGGCAGGAAAGTGTTGTAAAACACCAGAGGACTGCCGTGTTAACTATCAGGATCAATTTCAAAAGCCATCCCCAAGCTCAGCCCTACTGACCTTTTACACTGAAAAAAACTCCTCAGTCCTGGAAGCCATCCAAAGTATGGCCAGAAGCTCTGTTTAACTCAGGTTGTTAAATTCCATTTAACTGGGCTGACCGCTCACTCCCTCAGATCATGTCCCAGTCCTATAGCCTTTGCTGTAACTTGCTCTCTTAAGGGCTCCAGGCCCAAGTGAAAGTTTGTCATTCAGGTTTTTTGTCCTTGAATTATTCCTTTTCCGCACTTCGCTTTTCATCTGTATTGTCCATAACAGAACCAGGCAAGAGAGACCAGACAGATTCCTAGAAGGACCTGCTGGCACGTAAAACTACAGGACTTTCTGGGGAAATACAGATGGGGAAGGGGCCCTCAGGCTGAACCTTCTCAAGCAGTATAGGGCTGTTTGCAGTTGTAAAGAACTGGACTCAGCAGCCCAGGCTGTCCCTTCAGGCACCTTATTTCTGTGGTGCCTGTAAGGAGAGTTAGCCTCAAACCAGACCCCCAGTTCCACTGCAAGTCAGCAGATCTTAAACTCTTCTTAGGTATTTAGCTTCTTAGGCCTTTTTGAAAGCCCCACTGTTTATTTTCATTTTCAAACTCCTCTGAAAATGAACAGAAGGACCTTTGAAAATCAGTGCTCTGTGATTAGACCCTGTGGACAGGTAGACTTTGCTCGTCAGGCTAAATAAATGCAATACTTTGATTCAACTCTCAAGTTTCAGGGCTCCACATGTATTACACTTTGCTAATTTCCCTGAGATTTTTCACAGCTTGTGTGGAGAGAGAAATAGAAACTTCATCCACATCTGTGCTGATATTTTTATTTTGCGACTGGTGACTTTTATTTGAGCTCCTGATATGATGGATGCATGTCAGTAATAACAAAAATAGCTGATCTGCAACAGCCCACACACTGCCACAGTTCGTACAATACTTTGTTACCCTCTAACTCCATCACTTCAGAATCCCTTCCTCTCCCATCTGTCCTAAACAAGTGGGAGAGGCATTTTGGTAGAAAATGTATTTTTTTTAAAGTACCTCTCTGGAGGATAGCATAACAACTCTGCCTTAAGAAAAATGCTGTTAGCCCTTCCCGTGTGTCAGAAGGGAGGCTGCTACTAATTATAACTAAGATCCTGTCAGTAATTCTCGTAAGATCCTGAAGAAAATAAGCAAACACATTAACAGGAATGTGCCAGGAGCAAGTCACTATAATTCCCTTCCCAGCTTTCTAAAACCTACTGCGGGCTTACAGCAGCCGCAGATTTGTGCTGCAGCCCACAAAACACCTGGAGCTGGCGCGGGCGGCCTGATCCAGGCTAGCAGCTGTCTCGAAACAGGCACATCCGTAGCAGGCAAGCAGTGCGATAGCTGACAATTTTTTTGATGTATCTGGAGCATACTGGAGATTCAGACAACAGAGGGAAAAAATCTGTCACTCAGGCTTCTTTACCTGAGGAGCTAAGTGGAAAAAAACCCTTCCTAGTCCTGATCATTTAAGTAAAACAGGGTGTGCATTAAAGTGTCACACCAGCCTCCCTGGGGATTTCGGTATAGCTGGCTATGCCGTGCTCTTTGCAGGATCCAAAAGGACAGAAATCTTTTTGCTGAGACACCTAGGTACAGTTAGTGTTTTTGCAGAGCCAAGTCTTTCCCAGGAGCCATTCCTGCAAGCCTGGGCACACAGGACACGCATGTGAACTAGAAAGCACTGCTTCACGTGAAATAATAACCCGAGCCATCTTCATTACTGGGACCCTCTCATACCTCTCTGAAAGTGTATATGGGCCTTCAGGGGAGCGAAAGTGTGGAACACATCTATCCGAAGGCTCCTGCACTTGCAAAAGGAGCACGAAGGGGGCTCAGTGAAAACGAGAACCTGGTGCAACGCTCAGCAGGAGGGCAGATTAAGTACCCTCCTTCTTCAAAGCTTTTTATTGTTTTTCATTAATAACAAGTGCAGTAGCTGATATTTTTTTTTCCAAAATACACAGCAATGCCTGTTTGGCGAGGGTATGAAAGATGTGATTTCTCAAGCCTAATGCGACTGTGGAACCTCACTGCCGAGTGCTGAAGCACAGCAGCTCTCTTACCCTGTCCCTGGTTTGATACAATTCACATTCCTGCACAGAGGGCAAGAGAATTGGGGGTGGGGGAAGAGTAGCAAAGATTAACAGACAGTGAAGAATGCAATATATTCAGTAAAAGCTTAATGGGAGAATCCTATGGTAACCATCAGACTTTGGCTTCTGTGCTGAGCTATCTGCAGAAATGCCACTGGCATGTGTGTGGTCTGCTGCTGACACTTTCTGTTAAAGACAGAAAATTTGTGAGAATGTCTGGATTACTCACAGGCTTGGCAATGGGACATAAAGCTAGGGGTATGGCAGGTGCGTGTGAGCATGGTACTCTGGTGTCCTGGAGAAGATGATTTCAAGGTAGCAGGTAGTATATACAGGAGCCATAGTATGCTATGGGCAGTTAAAATGGAAGATAGTGAGCTTAAACTGCTTTTAAAACAAAAGGATTTTTTTTTCTTTTTCAAAGAAGGCTTGCCAACTTTCGTAGAGTTGAAAATTAAAAGAATAACTTCAGAATCCTCCAACAATTTTTACTGCGTATATATAGTATTTTATTTTTCCAAGTACCAGGTACCATTTAATATCAAGTACCAGGTCATTTAATACCTGTCTGGACTAAGAATCCAGAGTCGTTTCTCTTATTTTCTCATCTTGAACAGCTTAACTTCACCCTAACTTCCATCCAGATTAGTACCAGGCTTTGGTCTTAACTGCACTGAAAAGATTGGAAATCAAAGGTGTTGCATAGAAACAAATTATCAACACGTGTAATGACAGGCTCAGAACAAAGGTCTTCTTCCAAATCCCCTTGGCTGTGACAGCTGTCAGTCTCACTGTCCTTCCTACTGCACTGGCTTCTGGGAGCAGTGATCTGGGACCAGACTAGCCTGAAATAAACGTAACAGGCTTTCGAATTAATGAAGACTTAAAAAACATTCTGTTATAAGCAACTCAGGCTTGGCACATGCTGATAACAACCAAGAAACACTATTTAGGGGTCACTTACTGTGCCTCTCTTGAAAAAGTAGCATTATAGAAACCTAACATCATGAATTACTGCTATACAACTGTATTCTGTCACACTCTGCCACAAACACAAAAAATGCAGATGCCAGCCCTCATGCTGCTGAGGATGGACTGCGATGGCACATATTATGTGGGGAGCTGGAGAGTCTCACTGCAGAACCTGGGAGTTTGAGGCACTCTGTTGCTGAGGAATTTGCTCTCTTTACACAACCATGATGGGTTTGCAGGTCTGAGTCACACCGGTGAGTCACGCTGTCAGCCAGGAGTAAGGTTAGGTGTTGGAGTCAATACAGCGCTCAGGTCTCAGGCCATCTCCATGTCTCCCCGCTGCTTGGTCCCTGCCTTTGGCAGATAGCAAGGGATATTTCTAGCCATGAGCTTGGCAGCCCGTGTTACCAGTTCTCGTTGGTTAGTAGAATCATAGAATAGAATCATGGAATCATCTAGGTTGGAAAAGACATTCAAGATCATCGAGTCCAACTGTAGTAAAGTGCCCTTGCAACTGGCATCTTCCAGTGACCTTTCCCAACCTGAAGAGTAAAATGTTTAATATTTATCAGGCCAGCCTGAAATAGCTCCTGAAATGGAAGAAACCATAATGTTAAAGAGGATGTGTTTACTCTAGAAAAGATAGAAAAATCTCAGGGAACTATTTATTAGCTTTGGAAGTGAGTACAAGAAATGAAATGACAGCACACCTTAAAACTGTTTCATGTGCTGGCTGAGTCTTGGGCTGTGTTGTCCTATTTGTTCAGCTGGCAAAGCTGACATGACAGTTTCACACTCATCAGAATTAGGGCCTAATTCCTTAGACAGATCACCTCTCTTGGGTATTGTCTGTCCAAATAAGACCCTAAGCTGATGTAAAAAATCTGTTGCTGTATCCTCTCATTCACAAACAATCCCTTGGACTGGAAATGCAGCCCTTCCTTCATCCCATCAATCACTTGTAATTTTGATACTTAATTGAAAATTGTGATACCAGCTCTGAAGGTTCTTGTTAGTGAAATGCTGTCTGTCACAATGTAAACCTGTAATACGTAAAGGAACTTCAGAAACCCACTGAGAAACAGCCCTGGGCAACCTGCCTTCGGTGTCCCTACTTGGTTTGGGGTTGGACTAGCCCATCTTCAGAGGTGCCTTCCTATCTCAGCCATTCTGTGATTCAGGAAAACGTGTCTTCTTGCTGGGCAACAGTAGGCATCCTTGCCAGCCAGTAAGCAGAACTTTTCATATAACAGACTAGCATGCCCTTCTTACAAACTCAGGGTCTATATACTTCTCTGTTACATAAGTTTAAGCATACAAAATTGTAAAACGTGCTGTGCCAGAATCACTGCTTGTAGAAGATTTAAATCAGAATGCAGCTCAGCGCCTGCCTTGAATGCACAAATGGTAATGGGAAACAATTCTTTAAGACAGTAAGGTGTCTGGAATAGACAGTACCCCAAATCCCGCCTGTGAGATTTGGAGGGCCTTATAACAGCAAGTTGCTAGATCTTGAGCTCCTGTGTAGGTTGAATTCTCCTAGATACCCCAAGGAGGCTACTGGTGCTGTTCCACTTCTTTCTTAAGAAGGGTACCAGAAGGCCATGAACAGCTAAATAAGGAAGGCAAGTGCTAGAAAGGAGATGTGTGCATGGCAGAGGAAGATTCTTAAAGTGTGAAGGAGTTTTAGGGCAGGTGAAGAACCCCATGAGTATATTTCATATCGAGAGAACCTGGTCAGGTTTTACAAGATCAGACCATGAGTTACCTTACTGCTTACCCAGATGGAGGTGGACACAACTTTTGTTTCATTTGATGTGACAGTGAAGTTCACTCATTCCATGGGTAACACGAGTCCAGGCATGGGACATGGCATTTAGGAAGCTTGCTGTGTAGAGTAAATGTCTCTTGTTGTAAGTAAATGCATCTTTGGAGTCTCTGAGCAAAAGCTCTGTATACATGCTTTCATAAGGAAGATGAAGCTCAAGGAAACCACAAGGTCTGAATCAGGATTAGGATGCTAGGAATTAATGTGATTAAGCCATGGAGGGGAAGCACCTCAGCAGATGCCATTGTAGTCTCCCTGACTTTTAAGTTTGGCTTTTCTCCCATATATGTATCAAGATCTGATCTGTTCTGGGCATTCCTATGTATTGCCACTAGGTCAGCCATGGAATGTGTAGGCTGTGAGCTGTGTTGCCTGTTTTCTCCCAGAGGTAGGTGGCTTGCTGGGAATCACCTTCCACATGTGACAGGGCTTGTGTGGTCACCACCTGCCGTGCTCACACTGAGACAAGCAGCTCCTAAGCGTCTGCAATTTCACTCAGAGAGGAACCCCTTCTTTGGCTCACTAACACCCAGGCCGGGTTGTTCAGTTATATCACCGGAGTGGCAATGGCCCTTATAATCCTGTTTTGGAAGGGATTTTGTATACTGGCATTTTTACCGTGAATAGTATTTCTACTTTTTTTCCCTCTGTTCATTCAGCTGTTTTATTTCACCTTGACATGAGGTTTTGGAAACGAAAAGGCACTCTTTTCACAGGGGTTACAGCTTTGCGCTTTCTGCTTGCTAGAGCCTGTGAAGATGAAATGTTTGACTCCAGATGCGCATTTTAGCAGCTTAATAAACAAAGAGGTAGCACTCTTGACCATCTTGAACAGCATCAGAATCTGCTTGCAGATTTGTGTGCGCTTCAGCCAGCCCCTGGGACGGTGAGCAGTGCCAGTGGCTGGCTCTGCCTCTGCTCATCTGTGTGTGCCTGCATGTAAATGGAACACCAGTGCTTTGAAATTTTTCAGACATGCCCTGTGGCTCACTGTGTGAAGTGAGGTCATTATTGCCGTTTTAGCTGGTGAACATTGCCTTTGCTTCACCCAGTCCAGAGATCAGCGATGCATTGTCTATTGGACCTACTTCAAAAATATTTTTGCAATAATAATCTAGCATCAGGTAAGGGTATCCTCTAGATAAGTTATCCATTGCTCCTGGGCTTTCTAAAGTACATCATCTGTTAGTATAAGAGCCTCTGCTTCTGCCCCTAGTCATTTCCATAGTGGAAGTATCTATTAATTCATTAATGCAGATTAGCTTATTCAAATGTTTCAAATGTTACCATACACTTTTTACTAACGTATGAAAGAAAAAGATACAAAACGTCAGCATTTCCTAACCATGTCTAGTCTTTCACACACATTTGGGACCAGTGAAGTATGTTTGATCTTCAGACTTCCCATAACATCGTTGTCAAGTTCATAAACCTTTTCAGATGCCTGAAAGAAGTTTTCTTCAGTGTCACTGCTTTCTTTCCTTTCATTTTCCAGGTTAACTTTGGTTTTTCACACTCCAGAAGTCCTGATAGGCCAGGAGAACTTGTTTTTGGGCAAGCCATCCTGACCTATTCTATTAAAAGATTCATCACATTGATGCTCTCTATTTTTCCTCAGAATTTCTGCTCCTTTTTTTGCAGACACCAGTACATGTTGCTACAGGAATTTCTCTTCTGGGCTTGTATTTCACTTTGAAGTCATGCCTTTGTAGGTTTATGATCATGTGTGAAGTCTAGATGGTGCAGGAGCTTAAGATTTGTCAAGAATATCCCCTAAGGTTTGTGATCTATTTCAGCTACACTGCACAGTATGTACTGACATCCAGTGACAGTGGTAAATTCTTTTCTGTTTGAGTATAATTTTCCTGTGATGGTTCTACACGCTCAATCCTTATGCCCTCAAAGTGTCTCCTGCAAAATACTGCTTCGTCCGCTATTTACAGCATATCTGCCTTTTCAGTGTTGTGACCTGAATTTCTAGGAACATACCCTGGAACACTTCCAGTGACTTTGGTGCCACCATTTACTGTTGACATTTATTGTGGTTTAAAAATGATACAGCCCCCGTGTTCTCAAAGTTCTCATCAAATTTTCCAAATAAGATGTGCTTTTTGCTTTTTATTTTGGGCTTCATAGCAGGGATCTGTATTAATCTGTGCTAGGTAAACCATTGTGATTATTATGGATTCTGATTTTTTTCCACCAAGAAGCTGGAGATTTGAAAATGCTGTACTGTTTTCACTGTGTTTGAACAGGTCCCGAGGTATTTTTTTCCAAGGTCTGATCAAAGTAACTCACAGAACACCAGTTTTTATTTTGCTGTGATTCAGTTTTAGATGACACTCCATCTTATGAGTAGTGCTATTGGGTTTTTGTTGAGTGTCTCTATATACTAGATTGTCAACAGCAAGGACTCCTACTCCGTCTAATATTTCACTGAACCCTTTCTGGACTTGTGCAGATGCTATGTGAATATACCAGAAGGCATATTCTGGAAAAGCTGTCTTCTAGACAGACAAGTGAGTGTACTTCGGCTCCTTCTTTGTCCAATCTGAAACAGTGTCCAGAAGCAGACTGTAGTTGCTGAAGAGAGCCTGTAAGTGATGTCCTCTAGGGCAGTTAGACTGTATATGGGCTGTAGAGAGGAAAAGAAGACAAGTGTGACACTCACCCCAAGGGCCGTGTCCTGTGTGACCACATAGTCCAGCAGAAAAAAGGAGAAGAGTGGGAGCTGCACAGTAGCTCAAGCTCAGCAGAGACAGTCTCCTTAGTTTTGATGCTTGATTTTGGTAGCTACAGAAGGCCCATGTTCACTTATCTCATGCTAGTGTTGGTAATCTCAACTGCTGAGGTTTCCCCCATTTTCAGTTACACTCGGCCACATGTTGCTGTCCCCTGTCACTAATGGCAGTCATTATGGCACATGTGCCAGTCACACTGCATTCAGAAGCAGCTGAATCCTTGGAGTCTGGGAGGCATCAGATATCCTTTAAACATATCAACAAAAGCTTCCTTGATCTTTTCTGCTGGAAGACGAGTTCACAGGCATCCCATAGACTATAAAATTGGTATCATGCTTCCTGATGCTAAGAAAAATGTTCTTAGGAGCAGCTCTACTGTCATAGCTATCACACAGACATCAAGATTTGTCCAAATACTTACATCTAAACCTGCATTTCCCCAGTACGCCTTCATGACATTATCATCCTTGCTGATACCAATTTTATGGATGTCGTCGCTTAGACTTGACATTCCAAGTTGTTTTGCCTATTCTGGCAGACCAGTTCAGGTAACATAACCATGTGGCATAAGTGCATTTCCTCATACTGCATTGCAATAACAGTGAAAGTGGCTGCACTGTTGCTAAATTCTCCATCCCTGCTCTGCAAGGACCTGGACTGTATTTTGCTCTGTGCCTATGTTGTGCAGAATGCTTTGCTCTTACACACTTTGTGAATATCCTTATCTGACAACACTGGCACAGCTTTCCTCCTCTGTTGCCTCTTCCACCTTCCAGAAAAGGATGAGTTTGGGCTGGCAGATGTCCTGAAATCCTAGACAAATGGTCACTGTCCACACACAGGGTATCCTTATCTCGTCCTTAGAGCAAGTCCAACATAACCAAAGTTCATTAAAACCACTAGGCACGTGCTATCCAATTGATCTGCACATGCACTGCAAATCTGGGCAACCAGTGCATGCACAGCCATTGCACAACACATGCACAATGTGTCAGATGCTTGCTGTTGATATACTGCATTTATATGCTTCTTGTCTGGGGACTTTTGATCAGAAAAATGCGAGGTCCCTAGCCAACAGCAAATTTATCTGGTCTTGAAACATCAACTGTTTGGCAAGAAGCCTTGCTCGGGGCATTTTTCTTTGAATGACGTGGTCTGGCAGACACTACATGCTTCCTGTGATTGTGCTCTGCCACATGCTTTCCTTCAACTGCTCTTCATACCTTGATGTTGTCTTCATATGTTTTTGGTTTTTTTTCCTTTATACATCTGGTTCCTGGCTATATGACTCTCCATCATATGTATTTCATGAATTATTCTTATGACCCAGGAAGTCATCTTTGGCTCCTTTCCTGTCTTCCTCTGTTCACATATTCATGGTGTTGTCCCCTGTCTGAAATTGTTCTCTTTTTTTCTCTTAGAGATGCTGACTACTGCAGCTGTTGTCACTTTGTTCCTTCTATATATATTTTTGCATTTAAATTCACCTGATGCCTGAGAACCTCTTCTTTTGCATATCGCTTTGACTCTATCTCTTAAATTTTTCCAAGAAGTCCCTTTGCATCACTTTCAGATTATTTCCTTTCTATTTCCTATAGAAAATATCACCTTGCTTGTATGTGACAAACAGTTGGTCTCCTTTCCCATGGTTCAATTCTGCTCTGTCACCAATGCTTGTCTCGATGAACTCTGACTAGACTTTTTTCTCATCAGCACCTTTGTACTTTCTTCCATCTTAAACCTTAAGTTTTGTATGGACATCTCCAAACTTGGCATCAAGTAATTTCTTTTCTTCTACCAAACCCTGCCTAAAATACTTTTGTCCTAGTCCTAAAAGTCTAGTCATGAAGGGCTAATTAGATTCTTCTTCTTTTTTTAAGTAAAAAACTGTTTCTTCTGACTTCCGTAGGTGTCACCTTAAGTTATTGTCATTCTCCAATTTTTCTTCCTCCTCCTTGACTGCACTGCTTTTCACTTGTACCAATTTTAGTCTCTGCACTCTTTCAAAACATTTCTGTAAGGAAGCATTATGCTTTGTATTGGTGGAATCACAGAAAAATCAAAATGACCTACCTGACACTTCCAAAAGACCACAATTTAGCGAAATGAAGATGAAATTTAACTGGCATTATGCAAAGTCAGAAGTCTTTGAACAGGACTTTTGGCCCCTGATAAATTTCAGTTCTTTAATTCAGTGGAAGAGTAGCTCAAACTTTACCTCAGAACCAGTCATCCCCAGTAAACTTTTCACAGCTACAGTGGCACTCTACCAGTAGTTCAAACAGGGGTTCGGGAGCAGTCTTTGTTCCGGAAAGCTGTACGACAGCAAATTCCAAATGCTCTCAAAGCAACTTATTAGGAAACATGAAAGTGTGAGCTGAACAACTCAACTCTGGAGTATGCTGGCTGCTGTTTGGATGATTTAATGGCAGGAAAATAGCTCAGATTTCCCTGTAACTGTGGTAATACAGTCTGTACAGCTGATTACCAGGTTGTCATCTTTAATGAAGTTGAAAACATGCTGACAATTCAGTAATGTTTTCTTTTCAGCTGTGCAAATGCTGTGGCAACAGATTACAGCTGGATTGTAAGTACTTAACAAGAGCATTATAAAAAGAAAAGAATAATTGGGATGAGAGAGGAAAAGAGAGAAAAGCATGGAAATAAATTAATTTAATGAAAAAGAAATACTTTTTGTTACTGTAATATTTAGAACTATAATAGCACAAAAACTAGTCCATGACGTACTCCCCTTACTGTTTTATGTACCAATTTTAAAGCTGTCTTTCTGCTTTTATTTTTCTTTCACTAGGAAAAAAAAGTAGACAAATGAACTTCTGCAAACTGTAACTGTTAAATAGAATGACACACCAAACATTTCACTGGATGCATTTTAGATAAATGTTGCCATTATTCTGAGTTTCAGCATAACCCAAAGTACTTTAATTTTGTTATGGTGATGTGTGCTTTGGAGATCTAAAAGTCTCTCTTGAGGTCAAAGATTCTTGTGGGTATAAGCACAAACCTCAGCTCCGATTTGCAGTAGAAATTCAAAAGGAAAATTTAGTTAAATCCATTTCTGATTTCATGGAGGTATTTTCACCTCAGAAGGTAAATAAATAAGTTCAGTGCAGGATAAGAAGAATTGTAAGAACAATGCCTACACAAAAAGATTTTGAAAATATCTGCACAAGTTGAGTGAATGTGTGTGTTTGTCCATTTGTGCATGTGTATGCATGTTGCAGGGGAAAGAGAGTTAATTAATGAAAGTATTGTAGATGACCCATCTATCAAGAGTACAATTCATCTCTCATCTCAATGCTGTCCAATAGCCAGCCAAGCATACAGGTCTTTTAAAAGGTTGGCAAAATGAGGAAACTTACCCTCAGCATGGAATAGGATGTAGATCCACAGTGTTTATTCTAGCCCCTGGTGTAATATGTAAAATAGTTTTTGTCTATGGGAAGGCTTAGGATACCTACACCAGTTTCTCCACCCCTGCTTTTCTGGTCCCTTCATGATGCCACTGACCAGGAAGCAAGTACAGATACCTTCTCCCAGACCTTCCTAGACCACCTCTACCATCATTGCTCTGAATTCAGGATAGAAAGTGTTCTTGGAAGCAGCTAAATAGCTCTACAAAGATTATATGGCATGTTTGCCCCATGCAGAAGACATCTTTCATTCCAATAGGTAAGAAAAAATGGCCTACAAAAAATTAGTATATGTCTCTTCTGTGTAAGCTGCTGAAAACAGCTGCCACACTGTGCATGAGCCGTTTCTGTAAGGACACAAAAAAATTTCAGTGCAGCTGTCCAGCCATGTATGCATCATGCTAGCAGGTTTAATCAGGTTCTATATCAACAGTACCATGGCAAATACAGCAGAATCCTCCATTCATTTCTGGGCAGTTACTGTGCAATAAATAATGAAGTAACTGGTAGCACATATTTCAAAATGTCCTAGATGTCTATCAAGGTCATTGAAATGGAATTCAATTTTAGGGACATGGTTTAGAGGTAGACCAGGTGGTTGGGCTAACAGATTGGACTCAATGATCTCAGAGGTCCTTTCCAACCTTAACGATTCTATGATTCTAAGATTCTATGATTCAAACTATATACATTAAAAAAAAAAAAAAAAAAAAAAAAAAACCCAAACCACAGGGTAGGCACTGTAACAGAAAATGTTTTCTAGAATGAAGAGAATGTTCAATTTGGGGCATAAATATGAGGAGAACACAATACAGAGGGCACTTGACTAATGCTGTTTATATGAAATTTAACAGAAATTGCTATGCTGTATTTTCCATTTTCTGTTTTAAGAGTGCTAATCATAAAGTATATTTAGAGCAGAAACCTAAATATTCTCCTTCCATCCAACCAAGCTAGCAGGCAAATTACCATGCAAGGAGAGTTTAAAGTTCTGGTATGCTGCTATCTGCTATGAATCATACACAGTCTTACTACCTGACACTCTGTAAACAACTATTTTAAAAACATCAGCAGTAAATGCATTTAATTCCCAGAAGACCCACTACAATTGCTTTGCTTAGTGTCAAGGAGCTTGATTCGCAAAAGAAACAGTTGGTACATATCTGTAAATCTATTTAGCACGAGAAGGCAGGCCACCATTACAAGACTTGTTCACCAGTTTGATACCAAATTTATTCAGCCTCTTTGGATATCGCGGGAGGGAGAAGAGTGCTTTCTTGGGCTTTTCTGAATCATCCATCTACACAGCAAGCACAGGTGAACATAGGACACACTGGCTCAGTGACACCCCACCGTGGTGGGGGAGCAGCTCCCATTAGCTGTACGCTGGCAGCAGCCCATGACCAAAGGGGCCAGGAGCTCAGTGACAGTGGGGAACAGCCACAGCCGCCTTTGTGCCCAGTGTCACCTTGCAACCAGCTTGAATCACCCAGTCACCTCTTTTCTCCTGGCTAAGGGGAAGATATTTTGGGCATGAGTTCAGAGGCAAGTTCAAACTTAGGCTGCTGGATTTCCAGTGTAATGCTGCATTTGCTCTGGCATGTGCGTTTGCAGGTTGCAAAATAACTGGAAGAAGGGTTTGCCATTTTTGGAGCAATCCAAAAGCCTGATTACAAATGCACCGCGTTCAGGTACTTTGAAATTAGTATCTCCTAATACTCTGTCCTGTAATACATTTTCTAGCAATGGCTCCCCTGCTATTTCATACAAGATTACTCTACAGTTTAATACAGCCTTTGGAGAACTCCATGTTTAAAGGGCGCTGGCATAAATCAGCTTGAAAGGGTTGTCATGTTATGTTGTGGCTCAGGTTAAGTAATGCCAATCAGTCAGGTCTCTGATCAAACAGACCTCTGTCATACTCCTTGGCTTTGCGTTATTTCTGAATTTTCAGGGCATTTTGCAAGCATCCATAAGCAAACTCTGTCCATGCTGCAAACTGAACAAAGGCTACGTAGTTGTGATCTACTGGTACTTCAGCTAATTTGTCTCCCTCAGCTCCTATCTGCCTGCAGAATCATCTGGAGACATGCGCATAGTTCATTTTTGCAGTCCGTGATCATCTCTAGCCTGCTTACCTCAGAAAACAAGGCTTAAGCAATTCTGTAGCCTGTGTTTAAGTGAAAACTTTTGAATTTGTTTGAAATAAACTGACCAGAGGGGGAGAGATCACATTTCTAGGCAAGTCCTATAAAGGTGTGTTTTGGGTGGGAGGTATTTCTAGATAGACAGCTGGGTAAGCTTGAAAAGAAATTGAGGGAGTGGCTAATATCGCCCTTCAATTTGGCATCTGCAATGAAGACAGACACTAAAATCAGGATTCATCAGTGCTCAGAGAACAACTTGGACCCCCATGACATTAGAGGTTATGTGGTGCCTGAAGCATAGAGCTGGAGACATTGTGACAGAAGGGTGGTAAGCACATGTTGCAAAATATATTATATAAGTTGTTTTGTATATTGTCAAAATTTTACTTTGTGTATTTATTTCAGTAAAAAGTTGTTGAGGACACTGTTTCCCAATGATGATTTGACCCTTCACAGCAGTAGCACCATAAGATGCTCAGAGCATCAGGATGAACAACCTGACTATAAGAATAAAATCAGTCACTTCATAAAATGGTTGAATGTTTTAGACATTTAAAAAAATGAGTGCATTGAAATACAGGATATTCTGCCTACAGTACATCTCGGTCATTGTATGAAATGATTTGTTTCACAACTGCACTGTCATATACGTAGCCTGAACTTGTGAGACCTTGAGAGCAGTACAGTTTTGCTATCTGCCATCACTCATGGGTCTCTTTCAGCTGTGGTGGTTCCCACATTCCTGTGTCCCACTGAACATGCTTTAAATCACACCCACTACTTCTCCAGTGTCTTACTATGAATTATACTGAATCACATTTTGTTGTTTTCCTAGCCTGATCCAACAAAAGGATGTTAAAAAAACCCCTAAACAAACAAACAATCAACAGAAAAAAACCCTGTAGTCATCCCCTTTATTTTTATGAGATTTGGGGTCAGGTTGTTCTTACTGTTTGCATTTTTTTCTTTGTCTTCCTGGGTGTTTGCATTTATTCCCAGTATCTACATGTCTCAGCAGTATGTGTACTATCCGTGTAACCTGTTGCTGCATGGAAGATAAAAACTCCCCTGATACTTCAACTTGCAGAGCAGATGAGTTTTTTCAAGCCCACATCTACAGTTCAGGCTGTGTAGCAACCTCATGTTTTAGCCCTACAGACTCTCTGTTCCAGTCCTGAGTTTCAGCCAAGAGATGATTATAACCTTTGTTCCTCACTTTAGATTATTCACTAAGTTGTTAAACAGTATCAGTCCTCAGAATGGCCACAAGCCTTTGGCTTTGAATGGGGTACATCTATATTTACTATCACCTTTTGTTTATGGTATTGCAGTCAGCTTTCAATCTGCACGACAAGTTTCCCTTTCCAAGTCAATTTGAATTAATTTTGAGATTACAATTTTGTGCGACACCGTAATTAAAGGTGGGAGTGCAATTCAAACATAGAACATCTACAGCTTTTCCTTCACTCGTAAATGCTGTGATTCTATTTTTAAAAGCAGTTAATGACTGCGGCAAGGTGTATTCCTTCCAAACTAAGTCTGCTTGTTGCTTGTAGCTCTATTACACAAGGAGAGGAGCCAGACTCAGCAAGTATAAGCAAAAGAAGGCACCTCCTGATGCCTTTTTGATCTCCATCATTCATGAGAGCACCAGAGTGTCATCAGTGTTAAACCATAACGCAGGAACAGTCCCTAGTACATGCTGTAGACAGCAGCAGCTGGGATGAGGAAGAGTTCTCTCTCAGCCCAGCACTGCATGCATTTAGTCAGACCAAAATGCCTTGCCTTACTAAAATAGTAGGCAAAATAAAGAAATGGGAAACTTACACCTTCCATTGAGCTCTTCATTATTTGATTCGAGGTTCTTTTGCACCCAGCATTGTGCCTGTGATCTGACATGCAGTCAGGCTCCAACACTCAGATTAGACTGCCCTAGAGAGCAAAGCGTATCAGACAGCCTCATCAGAAAACGTAACACCAGCAGCCACTCCTAGTATTATGTGTTAATCTAGTTTGGGGGAAAAGTAAAATTAAATTTGTCTTAATATTTTTAATGCATAAAACAAGCTTGCGTGGATAAAATAGCCTTGGGTCATTAACAGAGTGCTGTGTATGCAGTCTGCTGAGACAACAGCTGAGTCTGTTAACAGACCCAGGCTAAACAGACTAAATCACACTTTGTACCTTGTGTATCAGACACAAATAGAAGGGTCTGCTCCCATTGGTCTTATTGTACCTTCTTTTGGGGTTTTGATATACTTTATCTTGATCCCATCAAGAAATCTTAATCCTGGTCCATAAATGTTTTCCACCAGAGCTTATAGTACCCTAACAGCTCTTGCTTTTCTTTAACAATCATACAGTTTCAGGTGAATGAGACATGCTGCAGAGGGATTAACTACTTCAACCTGATGGAGAAAGCTGTAGAGTTACAGGTGAGATTTTAATACCTCTCTCTTCTCAGAAACCTAGTGATATCATGTCTGCTTGCCCTCCTGACCACGTGATAGATTCACATTATTCATGGGATCAGTAATTCATGGGATTCCCCACTATCACCTTTTCCTTTCCTCCTCTCTTCCTTCACAAGATATTTTCCAGTAAACACCAAAACTGAAAAATGTAGCCTGTCAATAGCCTCAAAGTGTTCCTAGCAGCTCAGAATAGTGCTAAGGAGCTTGATCTGAAATTATGGGTACAAACAAAATTCAGGGAAATCAAGATTGGGTCAGAGTTTTCACAGAGAAAACTACCATTGCAGGCCATGCTTACAATCTTAAAGAATCTTCATGCCTACCATTACTGAGGCTCTTTGTCAGAACTGACAGCTTCTTGTTACATCTTTTGTTCTTTATAACTAAGAAAACTTTGAAAGAGTGGTAGAATCTATGAAAGTATGATCTTAAGCCATATAAAGTACATGGTACTGAGTACTGAAACAGATAGTCTACTTACTGATCAAAAATGTCATAAACAGACATGGTTCTTGCTAACTGCCTAGTGCCATCTATTGATGAAACAGTAAAAGTTGAAGGCATTTGTTGAAAAATGTATGCATGCAACGACTTTCAGCTAGCCAGCACAGGAGGAGGGAACCGGCTGCAGAGCTGCCACAGCACTTCTGCCGAGGTTGGGCGTTATGCCTGTTCCTCTTCCCAGACTCAGAAGATCTCCTGGGAGCTGCAAGAAGCAGGAGCTGTACTTGTGCTCACCTTATGCCTTTGTACGGGCACAGTATCCACCCAGTTCCTGGTAGGATTTCTCCCTTATGCTCAATGTGAGTAGGGAATGGATGGGTCAGTAATCCACCAGGATCCATGTGGGATGGCAGGAGACTTTTTCCACCCCACACAGGAGACAACTGCAGCCATCTAGCTGTGCTTCATTTCTCACTGAGTATTTTTATAGCCAGGAAAGAAACATTACAGGCATGAACCAATTCCAGTTTAGGAAACCTATTTAAGCCTCTGCATGTGATGTAGCCATCAGTGGAATTCAAGGGTTCAGTACTTTTGCTGAAACATTCGTGCACAGAGTCAAGTAATACACCCAGGAGTGCCCCACTGGCCTCTGGCTGTTCTTCCAGAAGGGCATAGGTTTCTGCAGCTGGTGTGTCATATCTGCGAAACCATTGCATCTCAAGTGACATTAGACTCTTGTGCTCAGACAACTGAGTCAAGGCACTAGACAATACCATCCGTGGAGTTTTTTGGTTGATTTTTTGCCCCAAATGAGACACCTGTGTTTGCTCTGTTGAATGACACCCTAAACGCCTCTGCCAATAGTGGAAGTCTAGACACCAAGCTCATGTGTAGACATTCGAATTTAGATGCCTTCGTCTGGAGCTGAACCTGAGCTCATGTGTCTGAAAACCATCCAGCCACTCAATACAACACCACTTGTTCAACACCTCCATTTAATTCTTTCCTTGACACTCAGTGTGATTGCTGCCCTGGCTCTGGTTAGAGGCAACGATTACCCTCACTGAATTGTTAAAACTTCCTATCTGAAAGGTTTTATTTATCTATTAACAAGGGAGGAAAAAAAAAAAAAAGTTTTGGAAAGATAAACATAAAGGCTGTGGGATTTCTGGTGTACATTTGTAAAACAACGTTAGGACCCATTCAATCCACAGCCCTTCCATTCTGTCTCCATCACGTTGCAGGACTTGTTTACTGTTGCTGGAGGCAGTCATTGACAGCAGAAAGATATAGACAGCTAAGCAGTGGTGGTTTTATCTAACTGAAGAGATCAAAGTACTGGGCTAGATTTTAAATGATAAATTCCAGAGCAAAGAGACAATTTTGCCACTACTTAAGGCAGCATTCAGGGACTCAAGGCTTTGGGAAGTGAAAGTTGTAAACTAGGATTGAATGTGCATGACTGAATTGCTTTAAGGTCTGTGATTTTGTATAATAAATAATTATGCAATAACTTTTCTTTCTGAAGCAAAGTTATTGCTCCCAGAGTGTTGCAGGCATGACAAATAAGTTAGACCTCTCAGGTAACCACAGGGGCATGAGAGGCAGCAGTCCAGAGCATGATCTGAGAGCAGTGCAAGTCTCCTGTGAGAGAAAGATATTGATAGACATTGAGATGGGAATGCGCTCTGAGCGGCCAAGAAAGATCAGAACAGTTTAACCTCGTCACTGCAGTATCTAGACCCATGTAGAAAATCAGCACGGAAGCAGAGGAAACAAGACAAGGGCACAGAGCCAGCTGAAACTCTTTCTGCCATAGCCACACTGAGCATCCACGGAGTGGGAACAGAGCAGCAGATGGGCTCTCCTAGTCCTCCACTAACGCAAGTGACTGAATAGTTATCAAACTCCTTAAAACTGGTCAGATTGTTTTGCTGCCAAAACATGCTGTCTCTGAACCTTTCCACTCACATAGTTAGGCCATTTCTACTAATTGAAAACATTAATCTATTCATGGCTAGCTTATTCCCACCCAATCTGATTGTGTGCAGTGATAAAATACAACAGATGATACTTCTTTTCTGAGCTTTTAACTCTGCTTCTGTCTTTGAATCACATCAGAGACTCTCAGCAGGTATGAGAGTCCCGTTGAGCTAGACATCCCACCGGGATCAAACATAACAAAACTCTGTCTCCAAGTTTTAGTGATGTGCTACGCACAACGTTATATATTTCCAGACCAGGGTCAAAATGAGCAGTTGCCAAGGCAGAATTAGTCTGGTTAATGAGGCTTTCATTCCAGGAAAATAAGAGAAAGCGATTCCTCATATCTCTATTTCCATATAATAGCTACTTTTGTATAATGATCAGAGTAGGGTAAAATATTGTTAGTGATTCAGAAGAACAAAGTCATAAAAGGGCTTGAGTAGCTTGGAGGGAAGAGAATGCACTGAACTTTAAAAGATACTTAATGCATCCTTAAATAAGCTAAGATAGTATTATATACAGCTCATGTAGACTCTCATAAGGAGCGCTAGGAAGAAGAGGGTAATGACTCATAAGAAAATAAAAACTAAGGAGGACAAAAATGCACATTTGCTCTTCCCCCCCTCCCTCCAAGTCTCAGTAAAGATCAGGAGCGTGTCCTAAAATTGTACCCTCCACAAAAACCCTACAGTACCTATTTGGCAAATGAAAAAGTCTTTAAAATGTTCCTAATGCTACATTTCATTGTTATGTGCTTTTTTTTCCTGCTAATGAATACCATGATATCCATTATATATAATGTATAGAGATATTGTTTTCTTTATGTACATGAATTACTCGTCCAATTGGTCAGAAACATTTAAATGTTACAATGATTTTTTGATTTTACAATGGCTTTTCTCCCAAGAAGTGATTTTTAAAAGCAATAATTGAACATCTCCAGACTCCCAAAATCCAGTGCTTTCGCTAAAACTGAAATTTGTCCCCTATCTATTTTTCCTTCAGTCATAGCATAGAAAAGGCGAAGAAAACATTGGGGGAGGAAGGAAAGGAAAACCAGTAGAAATATGATAGGGATTGATGTTGACAGAGGAATCCCTGGGTTCCCATCACTCTTCTGGGCGCTCTCTATTCATGTCATTCATGCCTGTATGTTACACAGTATGAAGTCAGTGAGCAGCCCTTGGAGCCAAGAAGGGAAACCATGGGGTTATCCCAACTATTCAGCTACAACAGTGCTCTCTTTGTCTTCTGATTCCTGTGAAGCACTTGTTATTTCATGGGAAGCAGAGTAACTTCAACAGGAGGGATTTAGGTTGTTCCCACTGGTATGGTACTACTCCACAACCTGAGCCACATGTTTCTAGACCCGGGGGGGGGGGCGGGCTTGTGTTACTTCAGGCAGAAGAGGCCACTCTTTTGTGTCCCAGATCACCCTTTGAGTACTAGATAAATGAGGGTGTTCTCTTTTCATTTCATTTTTAAAGTAAAAGGTGACTAACCAGTGTACTTCCTCTGCAGCCTCACTGGAAATCACCTTCAGATTAGCTTCACTAGGACAGGCATATGGAGGAGCACTGAGTTTGGGGGTCACCTGAGGATGGTGGATGAGATGGAAAATGAAAAACACCATTCCGGAAAACTCAAGAGTTCATGTCTAGTTTTTGCCTAAATTTATTGACTTAAATCATGTTCTCCAAAAGTTTTTACTCCACATACTAACCAGAACATCTCTGAGCCACAGTCAGGATTCCCAGGGCGCACGGTAAAGGCGAGGGCTAGGGCCTGGGATGGAGCAGCAAGAGGAACCCCAGTCCAGCAGCCTCATGGCTGGCTGTCCTGCCAGCTACCCGGCAAAGCTGAGTTTGGGGACACTTTCACTGGGGCTGTGAGCAGCAGAAGTAACAAGGCCTCGATGTCAGGGAGCAGCACCGTGGCAGGAGTTTCCAGGTCACAGCAGCTTCCTCCTGGCTGCCAGCACCAGCTGTTAGCATCAAATGAGCTGTCTTAGCACTGACCACCACAGTTTGTCCTCATTGGCAATTAGGGTCATGCATGGGTCAACAGCAGCAGTGATAAACCAGTTACCAACAACAGGCAGTACATCACAACTTTTTCACGGCCACAACAAGGCTTTTCTCTACCTTGGTGCTTTCTTAAACTGAAATGTCATTTTGCAGCTCTTCGTATAGATCCACGCATACTAACGGTGGAGTCACTGTCGGAGTGTCCTACACCCAGGCTCAACATAGGTCAAGCATGAAAGTCTGTTCCAGTTCAAAGCATGAAAGTCTGTTCTTTGCAGTCACATGTGATGATGCAGCCCCAGCAGAATGGTACTGCCCTACTCCAGCAACAGAAAACAAGACAGGAAATCATGACAGCATGGGCAGACCTATGGTTGTAAACCATGTATTGCAAGGAAAAGCCATATTTAGGAGTGCGGCTGGCCCCTCTATTTTAAACTATGATACAGTCAGAACCCAAATTCCTTATGAACAAATGCTGAAACTTCTAATCTGCAATAGTGCTTCTACCACTAACGGTGGTGTGATTTAACCCCAGCCGGCAACTAAGCACCACTCACTCGCTCACTCCCGCCCTGGTGGGATGGGGGAGAGAATCAGAAGAGTAAAAGTGAGAAAACTCGTGGGTTGAGAGAAAGACAGTTTAATAAGTAAAGTAAAAGCTACACGTGCAAACAAAGCAGAACAAGGAATTCATTCACTACTTCCCATGGGCAGGCAGGTGTTCAGCCATCATGCAGAAAGCAGGGCTCCATCACACGCAACGGTTACTTGGGAAGACAAACGCCATCCCTCTGAATGTCCCCCCCTTCCTTCATCTTCCCTCAGCTTTATGTGCCGAGCATGACGTCATACAGTGTGGAATACCCCTTTGGCCAGTTGGCGACAGCTGTCCTGTCTGTCCCCCCCTCCCAACTTCTTGTGCACCCCCAGGCTACTGGCTGGTGGGGTGGTGTGAGAAGCAGAAAAGGCCTTGACTCTGTGCAAGCACTGCTCAGCAGTAGCTAAAACACCCCTGTATTATCAACACTGTTTTCAGCACAAATCCAAAACATAGCCCCATACTAGCTACTATGAAGAAAATTAACTGTATCCCAGCCAAAAACAGCACAAATGGTGAAGATAAATACTTCTGTTTCCCTTTTTTTCCCATTGGAGCGATTGATTATTTTCCAAAGGTGACTTCTTTTTTAACAACTGTGCTCTACAGACATAGTGTTTTGCACAAGGGTAATTCAGAAAGGCAAGATTCTTTGAATTGCAAAATGTGTAACATGATGTCTAAGAGATAATCTTGTTTTAGACTAGAATAGATATATCCACAAAGTATGCTATTCTGCAGAAAATGTGCATTAAGATATGCCAGTCTGCTTGATCAATAGGTACAAAATCCACTCTCTTTGGCAGTAGGTGAGTACATGGGTGCAGCTCTGTTGATACTGTTTGTTGGTTTGTGAAGCCGGATAAGCAGAGCTAGTGTATTGGTGTAGCTAGATGTACCCAAATCTTCCTGTCAGAGAGCACTTATTTCAGCTGATTAAAGCATTAAAAAATCTTCTGTTTAAATTTTCCACCCAGAGAAAACTTTTTTTATGCATCGAAAAAATGAATTCAGGTGACAATGTGTTTACTGGTATTAGAAATGTCTTTACAACTCTTTATTGAGACACTAAAGTGATGCTGAGGTCTCAGGTGGGTACCGGTCTCAACATGCTCTCTTTGATAAATCATGTGAAAAATTCCTCCAAACTTGGTCAAATTATAAGACCATCACAATCCCACAAGTACAGCAAACACTGTTGAGTTTTTAGCCAAATAATTTGAATATGCCACCTGCAGCGCTTATGTCTTATCTCCTTGTGGCTTTTCCTTACTTACCAGATTGACATGCCATGTCCTCAGAATGAAAAATCTGTTTCCATTTTGGGCTACAGCAACTGCATTGTATTTTCTCTGCAGTCCTTCTGCCAGGGTTTTGTGGGATATAAGAAAAGAGAAAAGACATCATTTCACCTCTATTTTCCATATTTGTTCCTCCACTCTTTTTTCTTTCCACAGAGTTCAGTACAAGGGACAGACCTCTGAGAGACAGTGCAGTGAAGGGTAGCAGTATCCTTACAAATTTGCTGCAGAAGTGAAACAGTGTGTAGTGAATGAGGTTGGCGGTTGCAGGAAGGGACAGGGTGGTCTCACAGGAAAGGGAACTGAACATTGCCCCAGTTCTGTCAGCTTCAAAGCTGGGAAATGGATTCTGTACCACTCTCCATCACAGAGTTTATGTGATCCTGACCAGGGCGTTTAAACCCAGTTGCTCACTGCTGGGCACTCACTGTGCCAAACTTCTTTCTCTTCTGGTTAGCTATCATGAGACAACCAGGACCAGGCTTGCAGAAACACCAAATGCTAACCTCTAACACTTTCTTCTTCCAACCATACATCACCTCATCCATTGGTACTGTTTCTCACTCTCGTTTTTGGTCTTTCTATCAACAAGATGGGTCCTTCTGTGGGAATCCCGCATTTAACTTTATTATAAAGGAGTGTATATAACAATGGGTTAGAAGTCTATCAGTCTGGCTGGAGCCTGTTTTAGGCTGAGTAATACTAAACACTGCTAAGTAGTGCTGATGCTACTAAGCTAAGAGTTAAGGTAGTGCTGTTGACCCAAGCACCAGTGGCATACAGTGTTACAGCTATTACCTACTTCTAGCAGTTGTTTGCAAGTTGGGACAACTGCAGACCCGAGAAGGCACATGGCACCGGCTCTGTTGTATGCATCTGTATGTCACACACATAAGCATCCCATGAAAACCATGGGACAATAAGTAATGCAGTAAATTGGGATGAATTTGGTATGTAAGAGAAGCTTCAGCCAGGGAACAAAAGGCTCCACTGGCCAGCCAGGAGCTTGCCACTGTTGTGCTGCCTATTGCACTGCCTGGGTGAAGGAAGCCGCAGTGACAGCATTGACTGAACCGTGTGTGACAGAGAGGCCAGACTCCCTGGCAGAGGCAGCTTTTGAGGGAGAGCCATCAGCACAGTAAATGCGACTATAAAATTAGCTTCAGCTTTTACCTAAGGAATGATAGCTTCCTGATTAAATCCCTGGTTTAATCTCTGATTCTATCAGGCAAGTTCTGATTGACCTTGGAGTGACACTGAAGAATGAAATCCTGCTCTAAGCTAGTTTAGTGCCTCCACCAGAGCCTAGATATGCAGCTCTTCTCCGGCAGACTTTCAAAGGTGTTTAGAAGCCCCAGGGTGAAGGCTGGCATTTAGTAGCCAGACAAATAAGCATAAACAGGTTCTAATAAACTCCCTTTGAAAATTAGATACTTAGCCTACTCAGGCATTTCTGAATAACCCAGCAGGTGTTGATCTGTATCTTCATAAGTTTTTGAAAAAATGTAGCTGCTTCTGCCTGCTTTTTAGCTGCTCACTTTAATGGTACTCCCCTAACGCACTGAGGCACAATGACTATAAATTCACTACTAGCTATGAACTGTTCAAACCTCGAATAGTGAGCAAACTTTTAAGTCCCTACATAAGTATGCAAGAAAGAAATATTGTAGAGCTGACCTAATTGCTGAATTTCTTGCACTGATGATAAATGCACAGGAGAGGGGGCTGTAGGACCAGATTGATTTTCACTAAAGGAGCCTTGCAAAGCTGAACCCATGACCATGGCTAAAGGATGATAGAAATAATGAGAAAATAGCTTGAATTTTAACGTCAGCCATTTTTAAAATGTTTCCAAATAGTTTTGTGTTATATGTAGCCAAGACATCAGGACTTCAACATCAATGAATGCTCTTAATATTACCTGTATGTTCCAACTGCAGGAATAGGTCTTACAAAGATTCTTGACGGCTTTGTGTGACATAAACACCTTCTCGGATTATGAGATCAGTGTGGCATAAGTGTTGGTTAGTGCAGAAGGGGCAGCCAGGTGGAAAACAGGCTCCTGGGACTGCTGAGATAGATGAGCTTGAAAGATGGAAATTGGAGAGCAATCAGGACAATTCTACATTTGTCCAGTAAAGACATGGAGTTTAGAGATAAAAAAGAAAAATAAATTTCCTACCTTAATATGACTGTTCTTGTCACTTTTTTGTGTGCTCGAGGTCTATTATAGGTTGCTTCTCTTTAGACTTTTTTAAATTTAATTTGCAAATAGTGTAGCAATAGTAGTTGCATCCCCCAAAAGTTATAACTTTCATGAGATTATCCCTGATCTGATTCCAGTGGCTCAGGCATTGCACCATGAGATAACTTTCTGAAAGATATTCTAAAAACTGAACGAAGAAGATGGCTTCAGCAGATTTAAACACAGGAATCCACTATAAATGCTACCTCAAGTATAAAAGAACTAGTAAAAGAAAGCTTCCAGCAACATTGCCCCGGAGTACCTATCATGACTTTACAAATAATCTGAACTGTTGTCCAAAACTGTAATATATGTGCTGATGTTTTGTTTCCCACACAGGATACTTTGTCTTGTTCAGACACAGTTTGTTTTCTCAAACTGAGGTTTTGGAGGTTCTGTCTTCTGTAGTGCCCGACTTACAGACGCTAATGCAGCCTTGGCATCACATTTCAGGTGCCTCTGATGCCATTATCAGAGTTAAGCTACATATTACAGATCTCTTTTGCTAATATGTATGATGTGCTTGGAATCACAGTCATTCTGTTTTTAAAATCAGAAAAGACAGAAATTTTAATATCTTTTTTCATAGAAAAATGACCCTGTGGAATTGTATTTTTTGCAGGTTTTATCATTTTATCTTCTATGTTAATGAGAAGTTGATGCTTTTGATTGAAGGTCTTGGCCAACAACTAATTCAGGGAAGTATTTTGAAACTTTTTCTATCTCTACAGTGAATACTTGAGGACTTTTTTCATTTTTTCCTAGAGACCAGTAATAACTCATGGTTGGTTTTTATCTGACCATTATATTTTTCAGCATGTGCATACTTATAGCTCACAATGCATAACTGTGAGACCATTTGAATAATGGATATTTAGCATCAGTGAAATTCTATGCATAGAAAGGTAGTCCTGGACCTGCTCTAGAGACTGCCAGAAGTGAAGAAAGGTGGGCTCCTCCTACCCCATCCCTAAACAGGGACTTAGATGAGAGGGGATGACTTGCCTTCCTGTTGCAAGGTACTTTCTCCATTGCTTGGGAGAAAGTCAGGACTAGACCAGATGCCTCCCTTTTAGGTGACCAGTGTCAGACGAACTGAAACTCCTGGTCAGGGTTAAATCAAACCTTGTTTGAACTGAAAAATTCCCTACATATATTTTTGGTAACCTAGGTAAATTTTGGGTCTTATTTTCCTCCCAAGCCCTATTATGAGATGAGACAAACTATGTGTCTGAAGGCTTGAATAAAGCAGATGCCACGGTTATTTTCATTAAAAAATACAGTGGGAGGAGGAAGGAGGAACTGTACCCAGCTTTTACACAGTAAGTGACTTATTAGATAGCTCACTCAAGATGTGGGGGATCCACATCAAAGTGATTCCATGGGAAACAGAAAAGCAGGCAGCCAAAGCTGTCGTCCCTGACAGCATGACGACTACGAGTACAGCTCTGTTAAGCTGTGGTTTCAGTGAGCTCAAGTGTTCATAGAGTATGATTAAGACCATCAAACACACCCACAAGATAGGCAAGGATACAGATCTTTCATTAGTATTTGGTCCTGGACATAACTGAGGACGTTGGAGCTGTTGTGACTTGCCTTTCTACATCATGGTGAGTAAAGCCCTTAATTCCTCCCTGCCTGAATTCTTCAGTTTGAAAAATGGTTTTGCAAATGTGGGACTGTCCTAGCTATGCTTATACTGCTTGAAAGAGTAAACCTCAGACAACTGAAGACACGACAAGCTGTGGCTCCTTGCCCACCTTTTACACCATCTCCCCACCTCCCAAGACAGCCAGCAGTGCAGACGAAGCCCGCAGACTGCTCATCCCAAGGGGCTCCAGAAGACACGTGCTGGCTGCCCTGAGCCCGAGATGGCCAGGGCTCTGTCTGAAGGGGAGACTTAATAATCTCTCTATGACTGGCTACTGAATATACCAACATTTTTTGCTGACAGTTTCTCATCTTAGGTTCCTTATTCTTTATTTTTATGAAGTCCCTGTCGTAAAGCCCCAATGTAAACTGTGCACAGAAGATGTTTGCAGAAAAATGTAAATAGTCTTGCAGTATCCAAAAACAGTGCTGAAATCTCTTGCACGCAATCTACTGGCACCTCATCTATGAGATCTCTAACAGATACAAGCAAGTTAAGTGAGGCATGATCTCCTATATTAGACCAGCTGGTAGAGCTGCAGAAAACAAGCAAGCTTTCAGGCACAGAAGGCCTTCTTCCTGTCTCAGGGAAAAGCTCCTGATTCAGTGTAAAAAAAGGCCTGTGTGTCTCAGACAGAGGCGTCTGTCCAAGCCTGGAGGAAGGGTTGTGTGCCCAAGGCCATGGTGCCTGTGCTCCAGCACTGCCCGATGGGTTTTGCTGCTGTATCAGTCAGCCTAACAAAAGGTATTATTTCTTCTTCAAAAATTGCTGCATCAGTATCCTTAGACCATCACAATTACAACAATGTTGCCATTTGTATAAAATAAAACCCTAAATCATCCCACTAACAGGGAGCAATTTGTTCTCTGCCTCGGTCGCCTTTTGTCTTTCAGTGAATGTAACCCTGACCCCTATTGCCCGTGTCTGCATCTGATGGATGCTAAGGGAGCACTTTGCTTTTGGAAACACCTACCTTCAGTGACCGTGCAGGGTTTGTTTTCCTCTCTCCACCAAAGAGCAGCTGCTGAAAATTGTAAAGGTCTGTTTAACCTTCAGCGTTTTTACACAATTCTTGCATCAAGGAGAGAGGAAAGAAGGAAGGCAGGAAGGCAGGAAGGCAGGAAGGAAGAGTGCTACCCATGCTCATGGTTTATTTTGTATAATGCTTGCTGTGTAACAGTCCATCTAGCTCATTGTGCTCTTGCCAAAAGCAGTCATAAAAGATTGCTCAGGGAAGAGTAAGAACAGGACAAGTATGTGCAATGCATACCCCTAATGCTCTTGAGCTGTCAATTATTTCCAGCTTGGGGACTTTCAGGGCTAGATATAGCTTCTACGCATTTAGCATCTCTTCCATGAACTTGTTCCAGCTCCCCTTTTAACATCTGCCTCTTTTGGTTGAGAAGTTAGATCCACGTCTCACAGTGGAAAGAACCACCTCCTCACTTTAGATGTACATACATTGAATTTCATCTGCCATTTGGCTGTCAGGTCACTCAGTCTTGTGAAGTCTTCCTGCATCCCACAATTAGCCTTACTACCTTAAACAAATTAGGGTCATCCACAATCTTTCTTTGCCACTGACTGAACTATGGTTGTCTATGAATATGTTGAACAGTACAGATCTCTGGATGGATCTGAACTACATTGGTAAAGTCCTCTTGCCTTCAAGGACTGACTGTTTCTTCCAATTCTGTTTCCTAAAGAAGTTTTTTATCTTTTCTCTTCTATGGTAGCTACCTAGTTACTCTATTTTAGATGTATTTTAGAACTGGAATGTATACGGCAGTCAAAGCAAAAGACGGCTAAGAGTATACAAGCAGGTATGCAAACACAGGAGCAAGGTGAGATGAGAAGGTTGATATGATCCCCTAGGCTGCCTCTCTCAGTGCTTTCAAGGATAACTTCTGCAACTTCTGACTGCATCTAGCCACCTGGAGTAAGAAAAAGAGCATTCTAGCTTGATTATTAGGAAACAAACCTTGAGGGCACCTAGTCCTCCACCTTCTGAGGTGGTCTGCACTCCCTCTAGGCTTAAGGAGTGACAGAAGCCCAAGTCCACTGAAGGATCCACAAAGCAGCACAGCCTGGCCGGCCTGGGTCTACACCCCAGCACTGCCGCTGCTCACACACCTGCTGAGCTGCTGAGCCTCTTTGCACGCTCTGCGTGACAGCAGAGAGTCCTGCCACACGCAGTTGCAGGAGAGCAGATGTCCTGCTCACCAGAGCTGAGCCAACATGCTCTTCTCACCAGGGATGGGCTATGGCCAGAGTCAGAAGGTGCCTTCCCCACACCATCCCGGCAGACACCTGCCTGGGTAGTGTGGTTGCAATGGCTGGACTCCCCCCGGCTCCTTGCCTCAGACATACAGCATCTCCTCTCCCTTCTCCATCCTGAGCTCGTCTCCATTACTGGCAATTATCAGCCAACAAAATCTCCCTGGCAGCCAGTTTCAGCAGAGCTGGAAAAGCTCTAGAAAACATCATACCTCACTGGCTGACATCCCACAAGTGTGTGCATCTGACTCCTTGTTTTCCTTTCCTTCCCTTCCCACTCCCAGTCCAAAAGAAAATAAAAGTCATCGGAGCTTATTCTAGCCAGCTGGCCACCTTAAACAGACACCAGCCCTGTTCGTAGCCCAGATGCATGAATACTCAGACAGAGACAACTCTAACATTCATGGGTTTTATCTGGATACAAAATATTGTGTTGTACCTACCACGCTGCCTCACTACACTGCCACCAGCGTAAGTACCACCTACTATCAAATGCTCTGTCCTCCTCATCCTCACCACCCTCCTCTTCCTCCACTGGCTGTTGGCAAGGGTTCTAGTCATGGTAAAGTCCTCTTCTCCTGAGCATGACCATTATATTGGCATTCCTGGGAGTGAGGGTGTCCTCTCAGGCAATCAGTCTTGTTCTGGAGAGCAAGGACATACAGAAGACATATAGAGAATACAGGGGATGTGGGCGAGCAGGTTTTGGACTAGTATTTCTTTTTTGGTTCCATACACACTGCTGAAACACAGAGGAGAGCCCTTGCCCTGGGATGCCTTCAGGATGGCATCCCTCTAAACACTCCATGTAACTGAGAGTTTAAAGCTCCTACTGAACCAGAGGAGAAGACAAGGCAGGCCAGGAAGACCCTTCAGGAGGGGTGAGAGGTCCTGGTTTCCCTGAGGAACACTGTGGTGCTGCTGGAGGCAACTGAGGGGGGTGGATGCCTGGGCAGAACTCACTCACGTCTCATGGGGGCTGACTGGGTGGGCTGGAGCGGAGGACCACAGCTGCCCCTGCAGCTGAGGGAGGTTTCTTCAGAGGGCCAAACCTGGAAGTGTGCTAAGCCTAAGGCCTTATTGTTAAATGACCCGCTTCAGGCTATTCAAGACTAACTCTTTTGTCAAAAGCAGCTGGTGTGACTTCTGCACCACCCTGGGGTATGGCTCCTCTCTGCAGCATCAGGCACATCTTCTTCACCTCAGCTTCTGTGGGAGAAAAGAACAAAGTTATTTTGGGAACTGAATAACAAAACCAGGTTTTGTCTCTTGCCAGAAATATGCACAGGATATTTGCGCAACATTTGTCTCCTGACTTGCTACCCTGAGGAGAGGACTCGTGCTCGGAGCCCCAGCCATCCCACACTTACCCTGCATGTAAAGCTAAGGGAGGTGTTCACAGCCATGTTCCTGGCACTGGTCAGCTCTGGCTGGCCCAGGCCTGGGTATGCTTTTAAGAGTGGTACCAGGTGGGGTCCTCTGGAATACAAGAGAGGGATCCCACAGATCTCTGGTTCTTGCACTTTCAGGGGGATGGCTAGGTTTGCAAAGTGAGCACTCACCACATGGAAGTACAGACAAGTCCTGAGGAAAACTCATGAAGAACAAACCCTCCGAGACCCCGAGTTTCTTCTACCAGCACCAAGGAAAGGCTGGTACCGGCAGAGGTCAAGCAGACCCAGTTTTGTAGGTGGTATACCTACAAGTGTTTCTCTGTGCTAATAGGAGTTTTGTGAACCAGGGTGACAGGAATATCTGGTAGCCACAACAGCACTGTGGGTCCAGCTGGACATTTTAATGCACCATAAAGATCGTAGGACAGACACAGATGCTTGTGCCTGGATAGACATGGGACATGCACAGTGCTATTTACCTACACTCATAAAGCAATTTGATATTTATTAAGAGCTGCTACATTCAAAGTCTTGACAAAACTTTGAATTACAAAACCATTTTCTTTTCATTTCTAAACAAAATAGCAGCACTGCTTAGCAAAACTATTGTGGGCAACATACCTAGTGTCAGGTTGATCCCTGTATGACTCTGTAAACTTAAACATGGCATAACTCTAGCTCTTGGACTCTTTTAGTAAGTTAAGGTAAACTATAGCTATGGTTCTTTCCAATGTTTAACTAATATAACAACTAAAAATTGTTAGTATTATGTTTCTTCCTTTCCAAATTGAAAGACCCTAAATTAGGACATTTCTACCCAGTAGCAAAGAGAAATAAAATTAAACTATGTGTTCTTTCCTTTCAGTGACGTATTGATAATTTTTTTTAAAAAAAGACGAACTGGTTGTTTGGTAAATAAAAACTTAGGTAAACTTGCCTATTTGATAGGTAGCAATAAATAAATAATTTCTTTATTGCTCCACATTGAAGTAGCTAAAATCCATTTACCCATATTTCTCCTTGGCTACTCCATGGCTCTCCATCTTGGCCTTATATTCAATACATATTCAGATATTTTCACTACAGACTCATTTATTCTTCTTATTCTGTGGCTAGAAGCACACCACACATGAATTTAGGTACTACTACTGAATTTCATAGGGAATGGAAAAACAGACAGAAAACTCAGATTACTCACCGTTAAGTCTCTTCCAAATAACTTGGCAAAAGCATTCCACATTTTCTGTCACTAAATAAACAGAGAGAAGCCAAATGTCTTGAAGTTTCAGTCACTAGGGATCCCCAGTGACGTTAATGCTCCTGGAATGTCATTTGACCGGTTATACCGAATGGGTTGTTTTCTTTGTCCCTGAATGGAGCTTCTCCTTTAAATAAAACAGTAAACAATAATCATCATTACAATTCTTCATAAAACCTTCTAAAATGAAATATTAAGATTTTACTCTCTTGTGTGCTTTTGAGGACATTTAGCTGATCGTACGAAATGGAAAATTTCCCTACAAAGCAGAAAATACACCAGGGCCAAGGGAATGCTTAGGGCAAATGAGTGAGAATCATCTACCAGATCCCAATGTTTCTTCGTAAAAGGCACTTATAGCAGAAAAATAATAATGGAAACCATCCTCCCTCTGTCCAAATCTGTAGAAAAGCAGGGGAAAAAACCTTTAATTGCATCTATAGCAGGAAAAACAAGGTGCGGTACTTGTTGCCTGTGCTGCATGAGTGGTGATTCAGAAATTGATGTACCAGGGAGGCTCCAGCCTTCCCCCATATGCATACACACTATCCCCTGTGGTGCCTATAGTGCCTCTCCCATACAGAGTAAAGTGAGGCAGTAGTGGTGCAGATCCTGGCTTTCTCTGCAGCCAGTAGTACCTGGGAGGCTGGGAATGACCTAGAAGCTGATCCTGCAAAGCAGGAAGATGGGAAAATCCCCAGTTAAGAAAAACATTTAAGGAAATTTACAGTTGAAGAAAATGTTAAAGTTCCATTGAAAGCAAAAGGACTGGAGAACATTTTTAAACCCCATTAGCTTCAATGAGAATTAAATGTTAAAGGTAAGTGCATAATTTTGTGAATAAGAATTCTTTAATGACCCTTAAATCTACAGCTGTCTTATCAACATTATCTAAAGTGGAACTCGAAATTATTTCTGGTAGTCTGAGGCTAAACTACTCGAAAATTAAACTTTATGATGAACAAGGGACAATGATTCATGTTAGAGATCTACAGTTCCCTCTCCTCCTGTCAGTCAAAACTGAACCTAAATCTTGCCCTCGCACACACAAAATCCTTAAGGGTTTTTATTATTGCCCTTTTTTATTACTTTATTTGTAGTTTTTATTTTCTTTTTAAAACTAGATAGAAGTTATTTAATAACTATGTTCGCCTGGATCAAGGCTTCATAAAACTCACTTAAAAATTGATGGCCTCATAAAGTAGCAGTTGAACATGTAGAAATTTTATTTTTCATAGCTTAACTGAGCCAATCTATAAAAGAAAACCTATGTAGCTTTAAAACACCAGCAGCACGCGCTGCCAGCTCTCATCCCACTACATGTAGGTGCTGTATCCTGCAGTGCCCCATCCACCAGCGCAGAGTCAGCGCAGATGCTGCTGTCCCACAGCACTGCTGAGCGAGCTGAGGGCCACATGTGGGGTTGGTGGTCACATGGACAATGCCCAGAAGTGGGCAGTCGCAAAGCCCTGGTCCCATGTCCCAGTGGCCTGTGGAAAACACCCCAAATCACAGACCCAATAGCCAACGTCCTGTATTCACAAGCAGTGTTAGTCAACCTTTTCATAGTGCTGGCTTCTTATTCAAGTCAGATCTTTTGAGGGTATTCACTATTCCTTACTTACTTGTTAAAAGTAAACTGCGAGGGGAAAAATCCCTGATCTTACAATCTTTGACAACTTGACAGCCCATAATTATACTGGATTTTTTTTTCCTTTAAAACTGTAAGGCAGGACTAGAACTGTAGCTCTTGTCTTTTTTAATTGCCTCATCTCTAAGCTTCATTCAGCTTCTGAGATACACAGAACTGTTAATAAAACAAAAATTTGCAACAGGAAGTTTAAATGTATTGAGTGTTTTGGGTTTTTTCAATAAAATACAAAAAACCTCCAAAATGTTTATACATTTAATATTTCTTGCCTTTCCCCTGGTACTCCTACTTCTTCTACCTCTTTTTACATTCCACTCTGAAGAAGAGAGGGGGAAAAAGAAGAAGAGAGGGGGAAAAAGCTGCACTATAAAATGAGAGGTCATTAGTATTTTTGGCCCTTCCTATTTTTTAATATTTTTAAGGAGAAAAATTGCTTTTTCTCCGGAAACATTTATCATATTCTACAGGTTTCTATTCTATAGGGTTGTACACCTTTATACCATGGAACTCAGGCTTGAGTTTATACCCCAGCAGTATCTTTATACCCCAACAGTATCTATCCTTCTAGTGGTTCTTACCTTAAACACAAGGTGTCAGGTTTTCAGCCCAAACATCTTTAAGCAGGTCAAAAATGGTTTTGGCATTGGATAAACTCCAGTATTACTGGAAAGAAGAAAAACACTAAAAAATTAAGTAAATAATGATAGCACAATCTCTTTGACTGGTATGATAAGGCTTTGATCATTAGTTCTTTGTGTTTCTAAATTACTGCCACACTGGAGGTGCCAGACTAGGAAATTGGATCTGACTCTCCATATCCTGAGACTGGCAAAAGGCAGAACACAGCATCATCATTTGATCTGGGTAAATTTTATTTAATCACTGGTGGCCTGCTGTGTCCCTTCTATGTCATTCTGAACGACTGTACAAATGGGAAACATAGACAAAAACACATATGTAGAATCACAGATTTGGAATAAATCATAAAATCTTTCTGTTTAGATAAACTCCTCTCTGAAAGCAGAGATGTTTTAAAATAGGCCCTTGTCCATTGCACAAAAGTAGAAATGGTTCTGAGGCATAAAGCAGGATCTAGACCTAAATGTCCCCAAAGCTCAAAGCTATTAATGTACAGCATTGTGGATCAAAACTAATGCTACAATGGACAAGTGCTTCTGTATTTAATCCTGTGGTCTCTGATCAGATCCAGATCTAAACACACGCGACCTGGCTGCCAGCTGAAGGAGCAGTTAGTCCTTGAAGGAGCGTATTCCTGGTTTGAAACTGCAGAATGACACTCACATGCATCATGCTTTCTTAACAACTGCTCTGTAGCTTTTACTATAACAAGCATTTAATAAAGTTGCTTTTTTGCATAAGTTCCATGTTGATTTTACACAGAGCCCTACATTTGCTAAAGGTTTCCTTTCTAGTCAACTGATGCATTTCACTGATGATTTTGATCACAGATCTCAGAGCCAGTAGGGAAGGGAATTCAGCCTTGTAGGAATTGACTTGGTAGGTGAAGGAAAGCGCTCACACCAAGTTTTCATATATTGTTTATAATATAAACTAGAAAATATTAACCACAGTACTATATATGTACTAAATGCATTTAAAAACAAAAGTTAAACCCTTCTATGTTTGGTTTCCTCTAGGCTACAGCCAAAGCTATTTGAAAGCTTTTGGATTTAAAATGATAATACCCTCCTGCCTGCAGTGGAGTTTTTTTTCCCCCAGCCCAGAAGAGAACAGAATTGAGGCACTTACAGTGGTTCCTTACTTTGGTGCAGAGCTTAAAGATGATCAGTGGAGGAACAAAAAAATATGAGTACTACGAGCAAAATCTGCAAAGCAAAATTCCGCAGCAGACAACAACTTAATCACTTAATATATGGCAAGATATCAGGAAGGAGAATAATGTCCTGGAAACCTCCACTTTCAAATATGGAGAAATAAAATTCAGAAACAAAGACATCTGTACTGATAAAGTCACAGAAGTGGTGATTCAGGAAGCAAACCTGTAGAAGAGCAGAGGCAGGACTTCCAAAAAAGAAGGGCAGAACAGGCAACCTACTTGTTTTCCTCTTGAGTTCTCTGCAACAGGATTTCCTCGTCACATCATGTGGAGCCATGTAAATATGCCCCCTTTGGCTACGTGACAGGAATCATTTCCTCCACTGTGCTTGCAGGGAAGGAAAGCAAAAAAGAGAGGTCAGGATCTTGGGGATTTGTATTAGCAGATAGCACTTAGTCAGGAAAGGGATAAAGATTACAGGGGAAGTGGTGCTATTGGTCTGTAATCCTTTTCTGTCACACATACTTTTTATATTAATCATAAGAAATATGTGGAAAAAAATTAAGCTTTACTATTCGTCACTTTCAATTTCTAATTAATGTTTAATGCAGGGCATAAAGATTTCAAAATGTAGCTAGAACAAGCTCACAAGCTAAAATTTTGTTTGCATCCACAAATGTGAAAGTAAAAATTTTTCCACCCAAGTTTTCAAATGTTTCTGTGCATATCTCCACCCCAAAGAAAGAAACATGGGAAAACAGGCATTTTAAATCATGGCAAGTTTTTTGGCGTATTCTTAGCTGTGTTCTCACTGGTTCACATATTTAAATGCTGAATAATAGCTTAGATTAGATAGTCTAGTTTTAGCATTCCTTCACATTGTACCGAGCACACAACCAAGCAGAGTTAAAATGGTATGACTGTCTGCGTAGGGCATCTTTTCAGTTTCTGAACTGAAAGTTCAAGACATCCATTTTCAGCAGCCTAAGAAGCATGCACCTTGCCTAAATGACAGCAAGGCAATGGCTATGCTGGAATCTTTTAGTGCTGTAACTCCATTCGCATGGATGCAGTTTTGCCAGTTCAAAGGCTTAAGCTTTCTAAATAGGAAAGAGAAAAGACCTCTCCCTATAAAAGCATCCAACATATCTACATCCACACGAGGAACTGCATCAGTATAACTCCCAGGGAAAAAAACGCGCTGCAAGCAAAGCTGTTAACCTAGAAGAAGCACATCGGCTTCCTTAATGGTGTGTTTGCAGGAATTGCTGTGATTCTTCCTGATAACGCTTCTGTGTATCTCAGTGCTCCAGCAGAGCTGGGACCCTAATTCATGCTTAACACAGCCACACAGAAAAAGCTCAGACTCCCGCAGCAGCACCATGCCTAAGCACTCAGGTGACACAAACAACTGTTTTCATCAGGTCTGGTCAATGTGCAGAAGTTTCGCTTGTTACAAATTGATTCGTAAAAACCAACACCAGAAAGGACTCTTCTGATAGATTTGAGTCTTATTTCCTACCTATGTAATGTGTACAGAGCACACTTAATGCATGTTTGATGGAAAGACAACTTCTAGAAAAGCATCCATCCTTGAAGACTTTAGGCACTACAAAATCTATTACATACTAGACATGTATGTTGAAACACACTAGTTTAATTTTTATTATATTAAGACATTTTATTGGACCAAGACTAACACACTCAAATTAAACTCCTTTGTACAACTGCTCTGTCCTTATTGTTAGTTACTCACTAGCTTTTAGTCACTGTATTTATTTCCACCCCGCTCATGAAATTATTGAGCGATGCCAGGACTCACACTAATCCCCATTGAACTCTACTGGAAACAGCCCCACCTGATGATCCTTTCCTACTAATAGTTACTTCTTGAATTCAGTTACCAGTTTTTCATCTATTTTACATGTGTGCTACTTCTATTGTAATGTGATGCATTTTAAAACAAGAATATCATGCAGCATTAAGATAAACGCTTCACCCACTTTTAAATACATGCACACTTAGCCAATTTTAGACATTTTAGACCAATTTCTTGTCCTGTTGATGTGACTAAGGAAGCTGGCAAGATGCTGTCTAGAGGTACATGATGTTAACATACGCTGCTAACTGAGTTATTTAAATAAACCTGTCTTGTTTGGGGCATTGTTTCATTGGCATTGACACAGGTTATATCAGTTTACCTTCACAGGCTCTGAATTTCATCAGTTTAATTTCACCAATTTAAAATCCTGCTGTTAGTGCTGTGTTCAGATCAATTCTTAGCTTACAAAAATTTATCTTATACCTTATAGTTGTGTCCTGAAGGAGCTGCAGATAAATGTTTTCACTGGAAAATAAGAAGTACTCAATAAATGCACTTCATTAGTATCGGCAGCATAAAGAAAGTCTACAGCTGTTTCACATACAAATTGCTTAACCAGTAGTCTTCTAGCGTTAGAGCTTTTCACACGCAAAAAGTTCATAGGTGATAAAAACTTAAAAGACAAATCTGATTGCAATTACACAGTTATATGTTGATCTCCCACAGTTGCTCTCTTCTCTCTATTTTTATACTCTCTTATAAGCAGATCGAATCACTCCAAGTAGCGGGTGAGGTCACACTAAGTCAAGCAATCGTAAGTAGTCAGATACCTCCTGATCTAATTAATATAAGGAACACTCTTTATTACAATTATATTTACTATTTTTCATAAAATCTGCCGCTGTTCATGTAAAAGTGAAACTTCTGACTTGGCACTGAAGAATACGATGGTGAGAATTTTCTCCATGAGCCTAATTCAAGTTTGTGTGAGGTTTAAAGTTATACCAATGCTTTTTACCCTGGTGTTCTGAAGCTACATCAAGTGAGTTAGTCTCGGTTCTTGTCCTCACGAACAGAGATTCACATAGCAAGAACCCATCACAACTGTTGGCTTCCCAGCAGACAGACACGAGTGGCTCCTTGGGAAGGCTCCTGTGATAGCTTGGCATTTTTGAGATTTTTTTTTATGTTGCTGATAAGCATACCAGATCCACAAAACAAACTGCAGGCCTTTCGCCGCAACCTTGGCTTGCCGGCTGTCTCAAATTCCACTCTGACAGCCTAAGGATTTTGTTTTCTGTCCAGACAGTATCTTCAAATGTTACATTTTTTTCCCCCAGTTATGCTTCCCTAGGATAAGAGGTTTATTGATGCCCTTTCATTACTCCAGGGATTGTTTCAACATCTCTTTTTCTTTTTATAACTCCATCCAGGACTTAATCTGCAAACCAAGCAACTAACCTTATTGTTAGACAGTATGTTAGACATACTAATGCTGCTTTTAAAATGGCTACTAAAAAACAAGTTTTGTAGGGAGACTGCAAACCATTTCTCACCTATATTTACCAAGTTCCTAGCTGAACTTTCCTTTTCTTTAAAAACAGCTTTCTGTTGCAGTCCGTAGATTGCCCTAGCTGGCCTGCAGTTTTTAGTGTTATTACTTTTGGCCTATTTTAAAACAAGATAAGTTAGATGAGAGAATATAGGAAAAGACTTTTAGGAACAGTTTCTTCAAGGTTGCCGAGTACTCTATGTAAAAAGACATGTGATGTTGTGTGCAGGCTTGTTACTGGCATATGTACAAATGTATGGCTGTTTTCAGCTGTATACAGTAATTCCTAAGGCAAAATGCATGCCATTTACCAATACTTTTTTCAACGTATGCAATGAAGTCTTTAAGAACCAGCCTTTAGCTTAAGTATGGGGGAGCAAAGAATGCTCCATGCAAACAAACAGTCCATAGCAAAAATAGTGAAATTACCTTTCAAGGAAATCATTTAACTGATTCCCTGTTAATTGCTGTGTCTCAGCAACCCTTCAGAAAAGACGTGCCACCTGACACTGTGTTGTGTCATATATTGGGTGTATATTGCAGCAAGTAAACTGTTTTGTCAAGGCAATTTGCTGCCTGTTCCCATTTTTGATGCTTCACAGTCCCCACTGCAGTCAAACTACCTATAGAATAATCAATACAACACATAGAATAATCAATATACCACCACTTTAATTTTGCAGAATCATAATCCAGCCTCCTTTTTTCTATCCAACTGTGAAGATTTTCTGAGCATGGCACCTCTACAGTGAAGCTAGCCTTACAGGCTGGAAAACACCGGGGGGGTGCAAATTAGAGTCAAAGCCAAAAAATGAACCTTTCTTTTGACATGTGATGGTATGAAACCGGCATCATCTTACTCTGCAGAATGACTTACTGAGTGTAAGCAGACGTTACTTCTTGTGGCAGTAATAAAAATAAATTTGTGGAGAGAAATTATGGTATTTTACTCCTGCTAGTGAATTAGATTTTATACTGGCTTTTCCTTCCTTGGTAGAATTGTCGCACATGTCCTACCAAATATTTGCTCTGGTACACTAGGTAAAATCCCACTGGAAATCTGGACAATCTTCCCTGAGCAAGGGAAAACGTTTAGATTTCTACCTTCTTACACAAAGAGAGTGTGAGGTTGAAGGTGGGTTAAGTTCCTGGTGTTAGCTTTTGTATGTAAAACCCTCACAGCACACACGTGCTATTCAGTAACGACTACAGCCCAGCGAAGAAATTCTTGGGAATGTGGCGCTCCCCAGTCAAACAAAGTAAAAATAGGGAGAAGTATCTGAATATATATAATTTTACTTTTAACTATAAAATGTGCTATTAAATAGCTAATTTCACGTGACACACTGGTTGTTGAAATGTCTGCATTTTATCTGCGGTATGGCAATACCTTGAGTCCTCAGCCAAGACCAGGGGATTCACCGAGCCACGCAGTGCCACAGCTGCAAACACTCCTTGTCACACACGGCTTACAGTCTAAATAATTGGGACAGGCAAAGAGTAAAAGGGAAAACAGAGATACAGGAGTATCTCGTCCAAGGTCACACGGCTGGTCAGTCACAGAGCGGAGATTAGCAAGGGGGCCCCTGGGCCCCCACTCCACTGCCCTCACCGCGAGACCGGGCTGCCCGTCCCTGCTCGGCAGCCCTGTTTGTTACAGCGGCTCCTTGCAGAAGCGGTAAGTCTCTACGGAGTCACGAAGCGTGTAATGGGAGCCTCTGCCGATAACAGTGGGCTTTGTTGAATTACAGAGACAAGCATAAGGAAGCCTTCAAAATCATGCTGAAATTTGGCTTTAAGAAGTAAAGAAGCATAATTTAAAAGTAGCTAATTTGAATAGTTCTATGTATTCCCACTGCCTGATCAGGTTAATTACTTAATTTGATTATTTTCTGAAATCCTTTTAAATTATTAACATTGTAAAAGAAACCCTCTAGTACAAAATGATAAAAGCATAATTTGATAATCCTGTAATAAGGGTAGACAATTGTTTTATCAAATGTTCAACTGCTTTTCAGGCCCGAAGCTAAGAAGGAAAAGATAGCAATTTGCATATCAGAGAATTACTCACAATATTTTCTGAAACCTAGCTGCTAAGTCTTTATTTTACAAAACATTCTATTTGTGTGCCATTCTGCATAGTTAATTAAAACAATAATAGCTATAAAATATATTTGCCCTTCAGCAGAATTTACTCTCGCTGTGCTGTTGTCGAGTAATCCTGTGGCCAGCTATTACTATAAAAATAACTTCAAAGGCATATTAATAAAAATAATGCAGTAATGAAGGATTCTTTCTTTGGGAGAGTCTGAAAATGCTGATGTAGTTTGGAATGGTCTCACGCCTGTACTGCTGCTGACAGTGGTAAATAACTTCAGCTTCCTCAAAATGACTGCATCGCATCCAGGCTGTGCATGGAGGCATTTCATTCCAGATTAATGCTGATAAATGATTCGGGTGTTGTCTGCTGTTAAGGAGAAGATCAGGGACTGGGGGTACATGGAGCATTGCTTGATTCAGGTGTCGTTCTGGGACGAACAGCGAATAAACCCACCTGGGGGAGCAGTCTGTGGTCGTGAGAATCTCAGCTCAGTCTCTCAGTTTTAACCTCAAGAACTTAAAAACATATACTGTGGCTCAATGAAAAGTTTGATGTTTAAGCATCTTGCTCCACTCAAGCGGTTCTTTGCATTTGCTGAAGATGAAAGTAATTCCCAAGTTATGAACCCAGGTGACATGAGGGATGTCCATGTGGTAACAAAGTCTAGGAAGAATAAAAGATTTGGGGGAGGAGGAGGAAGTTGTTTCCATCAGCTTACGCTGCTGAGTCTAGCCCTCAATGTGAAACTGGATTCAGCAAGATCAGGAACAGAAACACGGTCATGAGTCTGTCTACAAAGCTGTAGGCTAAACACAGAGCTTTGTGGTATTTCTAGGAAGAAAAGATGTGATAGGAAAAAAGAGAAAGATACTAAAAATTAGTGATGCAGGCAAAGAACTAAGAAAAAAACAGTGTCGCAGGTGTAAAGGAGAATTTTGAAGAAGTTCCAAAACAAGAGAAGCGTTAAGGAGGATACATCAAGGTTGTAGGTGCCCTTTAAAAGATGACTTGAGACATTGATAAGACCTGTTTGGAAGGATCCATAAATTTCAGAAAAGCATTTTCTCTCCCTAGCCCAGATGTGGATAATAAGCACATATGTGGTCCAAAAGGTTTGATACATTCAGGCAACGTTTTCTCTGCTTGAAGAAATTCACATACATGAACATATCTATTTTGTAATTCCAGTGATGTGCCAGTGACTATGTTCTCCCAAAGGTTTCTAATGAATGCACATGCAAAAGCTATTTATTGGAATTTCTGGAGACACTGTCAAGATACATAGTTATATTTTGAAGGTTGTTTCCATAGTGCTAGATAAAAATAATGGCACAGACTGTTTTCAAAATAAATACTGTAACAATTAAACTAGGCACACAGTCATTCTTCCTGATTTAATTAGGATGTTTGTAAGAAATTATTCTAGCGCATGCCTTTTTCTAACCTACACTTTCTGTAGAACATACATAACTCTCTCACCTCACAGGATGAACAGAAGCCCAAGGAGATAACTATAGTTTCCTTCTCGCTGCAAAAACATACTGCATAACCATTAAAACCAAGTACTGTCAAGGATACTTTCTTTTACGTACTGTAATTCAGATGGTAGGAGGATTTTTCTAGGTGAGTTATACAACTACATCTTCTTTACTACCAAATAAGTTGTGCCCAAGTATCCCACCTAAATTCAGAACTGTTGTTTAGAAAGTTAGAGGAAGAACAGATGAAGGAGAAGTTTTAAGAGTTCTGTTCTCACTGGGCAGTCCCAGAAAACTGTTGTCATGACTGCTATACCATTGCCACAAGCTTTTATCACAGAAGGTTACAGAGATTTTTTTGGTGAAAACTGTCAAGCCAGCATAGCCAGTTTACAACTTTTGAAAGCAGGACCATGTCCAGAGTGTAAGTGGTATATATGAGATGTAGTCTGGAGAATGTAAGACAATATATTATATGTGGAGTGTACAATATAGTGAGAATTACAAGTGTTGATGGGCAAACATGAGAACCTGAATTTTTATTTCATTTTCAAAATAAATATAAACATTTGGTTAAAGACATTTCATAAAATACTCAGAATACATTTGCAGTGGTAGGCAAAACAGAAAAAGAAAATCTTAAAAACTTTGAAAAAAACACTTAATAGCAAGGTAAAAAGGAATTCCCCCCAAAAAAGTAAGTTCTACGCCCAATGACCCAGTACCATGCTGCCAGTTACTTACTGCTATGCATAGGAAAATAAGTCTTCAAATTTCCTCAGAGGCCATCAGCATAAGCCCAGAAGAATGAATCTTAATTACTCATCCTAAAAATATTAATTATTTTTAGTGAAAGTAATTTTCATGAAGTCTCAAGGACCACAGCCTTGGGAAATTGAGTCCTCCTTTTATATATGTGTACACACACACATACAGAGATATATAGATCTATATACATAGCTGGTACAGACAGCACAGCCTGCTTTAGCTCTGCTGTCTTGCTAAAAGTATCCCATCACGTTTTAAATTCACTATAGAACTGCTTCAGTGATTGTGCACAGTAATGAATTCTGCAATTTGCTTATTTGCTGCATAGCCTAGTATGTTCTTTTGCTGAAGTTTTATGTAAGCTTGTACTCTTTGATTAAAGGAAAGAAAGGAAGGGAGGAAGGAAGGAACCGAGGGAAAATAAGGAAGGATGGAAATTCTCAGGCAATACTTTGTAAAATTTTACAAATTGGGAAAAATTTAATTCATTGACGCAATAGCCACCACAACTTCTTCGTTCAGTGTAAAGAAAAAAAACCAACCCTAAATTCAAGCATTACCAGAACTGTGGCAGTCAATTACATTTATTGTTTGAAAATACAAGCGCCTGCCCTGGATCTCAGCTGTGGAATTTAAAAATCAGGCATGAGTAAAAGGACCACCCGTAAACATACCTATTCAAACCAAACCCTCCAATAGTTTTAACAAAGAAGAAAAACATGATGGACTTTGCTGCATTCCCAGAGGTAAGCAAATCCACGTTCTGGTGGACAACGGTGGATAGAGCTTTCCAAAAATGGGGATCCCTCACAGAGAATGAATGCCCTGCCAGCTGCTTCCTCATACTTCATTTGCAGAGCTCAAATGTGTGAATCTCTGTGGAGTTTGACTTGGCGGTGTATCACAGGGAAAAAAGTAATCTTTCAAGCAACTGGACTCAGTTCCACACAACTGTGCTCAAACCTGATGAAGTTCTCGTAAACCGAACAGTTTGGTGAGAAAAAGGTTTATCTCTGTAGGATAATTTATTTTAATCTGTTATCTTATGCAAATCCGGTAGTGCTTCTATCTTATTAATGTCTTCTATAAGGTTTTATTTAAAGTCTAAACATGCTCTCCAGAGAGTGTAAAATGTGTGGATCTAAAACTGTGTTTTAAAACAAGAAGGTTTTAGCAGCAGAGTCATTCTGGATGCCAATCTGACTCACGGTTTCGCAAAACCTGGGCAACAGCCAGCCTAAGACACATCATGTAGGCTGTCAGTCAGCAGCAGAGCAGCCTGTTCGGGAACCACGTGTTCAGCCCTGTACGGGCTCCTGCTTCACGCACCCAGGCACCTACCGGCAGAGCACTGAGCAACAGAACCAGCATCCCTCGCTGACTGCTTGCTCTCTCACCAGCTCTCTTGGGGAATAAGCAAGCACCACGCAACACAGCATCCTATTTTGTCAGATTGTTGGGCGTTCGTGGGGGGTTAGGGTGGTCTTTTTTTGAAAATTCTTCTTCCTTGAGGTTGTTCGAATATGAATCTGTGTGAAGGCATGGTGAGAAAGGCAACCAGTATGTACCAGCATGTCATGTTATGTTTACTTCAGCCCAATATTTCTGTCTACTACTATATAATTTCATACTTTTTTAATATGCCTGAGAGAATATGTACAGAATATAGAATCATAGAATCACAGAATTGTTAAGGTTGGAAAAGACCCTTAAGATCATCGAGTCCAACCGTTAACCTAACACTGCCAAGTCCACCACTAAACCACGTCCTCAAGCACCATGTCTACCTGTCTTTTAAATACCTCCAGGGATGGAGACTCAACCACTTCCCTGGGCAGCCTGTTCCAGTGCCTGACTACCCTTTCGGTGAAGAAGTTTTTCCTAATAGCCAACTAACCTCCCCTGGCGCAGCTTGAGGCCATTTCCTCTCATCCTATCACTCGTTACTAGGGAGAAGAGACCGACCCCCACCTCACTACAACCTCCTTTCAGGTAGTTGTAGGGAGCAATAAGGTCTCCCCTCAGCCTCCTCTTCTCCAGGCTAAACAACCCCAGTTCCCTCAGCTGCTCCTCATAAGACTTGTGCTCTAGACCCTTCACCAACTTCGTTGCCCTTCTCTGGACACGCTCCAGCACCTCGATGTCCTTCTTGTAGTGAGGGGCCCAAAACTGAACGCAGTACTCGAGGCGAGGCCTCACCAGTGCCGAGTACAGGGGCACTATCACCTCCCTGGTGATGGCAAAGACTTGTTGCACAGCATACATATGCCAAGGAGCCACCTGGCAGGGAGTGGCGGGGCCCCCGAGGGGGCTGCCAGGCAGGACCTCCCCAGCCAGGGCCTGTCCTGCCATCCCAGGCAGAAGCAGGGCAGGATGGGGGGCACCGGGGGCAGCTGGGGCCGGCACGTCTGCCCACTGTTCGCAGCCGGGACCAGCACGACCCATGGCCGGGCACAGGCCACTGAACTATCCTCAGTCCATAGTCTGGTGGGGCACGGGCAATTCAGTAACTTGTAATATACTCTGTAACTGTAAACTGTAGTAACTCTGTAATTTGCCTAACGCTTCCCTTCAGCCGAGTATGATTAGCATTGCCCTCCTAAATTCCCCAGGACCATTTTCCCCCTGCTGCGCTTTAGCACATGCATTTCTGAATTAACAGCTGAGCAATATTGCTTGCTCTTGCAATGATGTTGCCTTTCTAGTTTTTTTCTTTAAGCTCCAGCTTCTTGAATGGCAGGGTTGTAGGAAATTCCGATGTTTATGAATTCATGAGAAGTTTTACACTTTGTATTTTCAAAGTAAGCTTTGGGAGCATAAACTCTAGAGGCTCAAATAAGAAACACTAGATAAACGTATTGTTTAAAAGAAATAATTCCTCTACATGATTTTCCTGCAGGGGTAACTACAGTCTGACATTGCACAAATTCATTCACACTGACTTTCAGGTCAGCTTGGGTCTGAAAGAAAAACAGCGTTTTCAAGCCAAAGAGCCCCCAAGCCAGCAGATGTTGACAGTTGCCATACAGAGAGCCTGGGATGCCTCCATTTCCAGCCTTCAGCGGGGCAGGGCAGGGCAGGCTCCCCAGGTGCCTTTCTGGGAAGCTCAGCTCCTCTCCCGAGTGCAAATATACTTCAGTGCTGCGCAGGGTCCTCCAGACCTCGGCCAGACCCATCCAAGGTCCTCGACACCCCCCAGTCTGGGACAGCTGGAGGGCTGCTGAGCTCAAGCACGGAGCCAGAGAAACGCATGGAGCTGCTCTGGGTCCTGCGGGGTCTGTGTGAGCCTGAGCTAATGAGCTCACTGGGGTTGAGCCGACAGCGCACCGATACCCCCGGTATCCCCCGCTGTCATGTCCCCGCTTGCAGGCCTCCTCCTCCTCCTCTTGCTCTAGTTAGCCCAGCCTCATGCCCTCTCAAGCAGAGCAACTGATTAACTTCTGATTAACACTCTAGACAGAGTTCGGGATGGAAACTGCACAGTCCCTGTTAAGTTACTCAGTTGCCGCAGCATCAGCTCCATGACATCTGCCCTGTGTGATGATGTACACTGATGATGTTAAGGCCTGGAGACGTTGTCTTCAAGCAGAGGCAGTGGCATACTGACAGACTCTGAGAGCAGAACACACAGACGTTCCTCTCATCCCCTTAACTGCGAGTACCCGAACAACCAGATACCTTTTTGGACCTATGTGGATCCACCTGTTTTTAATTGTTTAAATTATTTTTGTGAATGTCACCGTGTGGCTTGTTTTCAGAGCATGGCTCTTACAGGCACAGCTTACTCCTAACGGCACGTGGCAAGGACGGCGCTGCTTCTGCTCGCTGTTTTGTGTTCTTTGGGGACGGTTTCTAATCGGATGCTCGCAGTTTGCTCCGAGGACGCTACTCTCGGAGCACGAAGGCGTTATGAAAGTTAAACCGGAGTTTGCTTCCCAACGCCCCCTCCCACTTCTCTCCCCGGGCTTTCGAGCAGGAGACGACCCCTGGGGAGCGGCGGCAAACGCTGCCGCCGCAGGAGGAGGAGAGGAGGGCGGCAGCGGGGGGCGGCGCGGCCCCAGGTACCGGCGGGGTACCGGAGGACGCCCCGGGGCGCGGGGCCGGGCGGCGGCGCGCGGCCGCGCCCCCAGTGTTTACGGCTGAATGAGGGGCGAGGCCACGGAGCGCTGCGTCAGAGCGGGGTGCGGGCAGGCAGCAGGCGGCAGGCGGCAGGCGGCAGGGGCGGGCGGCAGGGGCGGGGCGGGGCGGGGCGGCCGCCGCGGGCAGGGGGCGGTGACGCGTGGGGCGGGCCGGGGCGGCTGCGAGGCGCGGCCGGGCGCGCTGCCCCGCCGCACCAGCCCGCCTGCTGCCCGGCATGGGGGTCGGGCTCCGGCCGCGACCCCGCGGGCGGCGCTGACCGGCGCGGCGCCCGCCGCCCCCTCCCCGCAGCCCCGCAGGCAGGAGGCCGGGCGGCGGCGGCCGCCGGCGCCCGCGGTCCGGCGGGCGGCGCGGGGCGCGGGACCCGGAAGCAGAAGCGGGGCCGGGAGGCGGCTGGATGGGAAGGAGCGGCGGCGGCGGCGGGCGGCGATGGGGGAGCAGCAGAGCTCGCTGAGCGCCCCGCCGGCGGCCGCCGCCGCCGCGCCGCCGAGCCCGGCCGGGGGCCCGCGGGAGCCCGGCCCGGAGGAGCCGCCTCCGCCGCGGGAGTCGGCCCCGGGCGGCGGGGCGGCCGGGCCGGGGCGAAGCGGGGAGCCGCCGCCGCCCGCCGCCGGCCCCGAGCGGCGAGGGGCCGAAGAGGAGGAGGAGGAGGAGGCGGCGGCGGCCGGGCCGGGGGAGCCGGCGGCCCTGGCGGAGGAGGGCCCGGGGCCGGAGGGGGGCACCGGCCGCCGCCGCCCCCCCCGGCGGCACGTGTACTGCACCGTCTACTGCGTGGAGAACGACCGGCCGGCGGCCGCCCCCGCCTCCCCCTGCGCCGGCCCGGCCGGCGGCGGCGGCCCGGGCGCGGGGCAGCCCCCGGCGCGGCGCGGGGTGGCGGCGGGCGGCGACCCGCTGTCGGCGGGCGGCAGCATCGAGGTGGTGGACTTGTACCTGCTGCCCGAGCCCTTCTCCGGGCTGATCGCGGGGGAGTTCGGGCCGCTGCTGGTGCTCAGCTGCCGGGTGTGCCTGGAGGAGAAGCCCATCAAGCCCCTGTCCTGCTGCAAGAAGGCGGTGTGCGAGGAGTGCCTCAAGCGGTACCTCAGCTCCCAGGTACGGCCCGGCGGGGCGCTGCGAAGTCGCGCGGAGGGGGCCGGCTCTTCGGCGGTGCCGCCGCTGCTGAGCATCGCCCCGGGCCCGGCCCGGAGGAGCCGCTCCCGCCCGGCGCGGAGCGGGGCTGGCAGCCGCCTGCCTGCGAGCTGCCGCTTTCACGGCCGTTCCCTCCCGCAGCGCTGTTAGGCAGCCTGTCGGGCTGGTCGCTTTCATGTTTGCGGGCTCTTCCCGTCTTTTAAAGAATTTCCTCTGTGAATTCTCCAGCTCTTGCTGTTGGGTGGCTGGCACCAGCTTCCCTGAAAGAGGAGAGGGCAAGCAGCCGCCTCTGAGGCGACTGCCGGAGCGAGGGGCCGGGGATTTTGGCCGCCATCCCGCAGCCCCTCGCGCTGCTGGGCGCCGGTGCCGCCGCTTGTGCGTGCGGGTGTGCGGCCGCTCGGCCTGTTCCTCCGAGAGTGCATCGCCTTTGGCCTCACGCCAGTTGTGTAAGGTTAAAATACCGGGGGGATCTGCGCGACTATTCATGAAGAATCACAGTTAGTAAACAAGAACTTCTTTGCGGGGGAAGAACCCAAAACACAACAACTTTTCCATCCCGGGCAAATAGCTGCTCATCCTGGGCAGATAGCTGCTCGCATATAGGCTGCTTATGCCTTCATCACTGTTTTGTCAGTCAGAACTGCTGTTTCAAACCGAAATCAGCAGCTTGAAAGCAAAGCTCTGTCTTTGCTACCGTTTTTAGTAGCTAGTTTAGCATCGCAGAACACTTGTGCATTGTTTCTGCCGCTGGTGTAGGCATGCCCTAAACCCAGAGAGCAATGGGAGAAGTATGGGTATGTGGGAAAAATAAAACTAAGTAAACCCTTTGCTTACCACCTTTATGTTTTTATTCAACAGAAACTTTTGGGACGTGCTCGGTGGAGGCGTGCTGGTGTGGTGGTAGAATGAATTTTTTACACCTGCCGGGGCTGGGAGCTGTGCTGGGGCAGTCTGTGCTCCCACCGGCCTGCGTGTGTAGGGTCGGGATGGATGGCTACAGCTACCCCCACGCACTATAAATAGTTGTCGGGCTGTTCTGACCAGGGAACATTTCAGTGCTTGGAAATTGCACGTGCTGGCTGAGGTGAAGTACGTGCTCCTCTCCAGGCACTGGTAGCCTACGTAGCATTTACTAGTGCTGGTAGCATTTATTCTGGCTAATAGTAAGCTCACTAGCATTTTTGTGGACCACCTCCGTTATGTTTAGATAACAGGGAAGGGCTTAACATGGGAACTGATGAATGAGAGAGGCAGAGTTGTGTTTTGTATGTCTCTTGTAACATTGAAACTCAGGAACACTTAATAAGTCTTCTCGAGACTTCATGCACAGAGCCCGAAATGGTTTGGTTTGCAGTTAAGTGGTGGACTGGAAACTCTCAGCAAGTTTTTAGAGTATATCCCCAGTGCACATTTGTGCCACCTTTGTATTTGCCACTGAGGTCATGTGTCAGAATATTGTCTTGCTTTGAAGCTGGACATTGCAAAGTGGTGTGATGTCAGGGTGGTCTGCTCTATCTTCTGCAGGTGCCTTCAGCCTGCTCTACGAGTTGATATGATGAATTGTAGTGGTTCTTCCCCATTAAAACAGGTAGTAAAATATTTCAAGGAACAGCCAGGCATAACATCAGTAATGACCTCAGATGATGAAATTCAAATGTCTGCAACGTAGGCATAAACACCGAATTCAGTTATCTAAGCCCCTTTTTTTAAATAGTAATGAAAAAGAGGTGGATTTAGGGTATAATTTGTCTAAAATAGTTGAACTGCCACTAGATGTGCCTGTTTTGTCCTGTTTGTTTCCTTTGAGTAAGAAGGGGTGTAGGATCTTACAAGGTTTGAGAAAAAGTTGTATCAGAGCAAGATTCCGCCCAAACCCAAAATAGGTTCAGTATTAGCTGTGAGCTAAAGCGATAGAGAGAGTAGCTTACAGCCATCTATGCAAGTTATGTGATCCGGTAGCTAAAGCCATACCAAAGAACTCTTCTGCCTGGTGTAGGCTGGACTCTTGGAGGATGATCCAGCAGCTTGGTGGGTGGACCAGCTGGCTGGCCTGGGAACCAGGTATATGCCTCATGAAGTGGCTTTAGCATTGGCCAGCTGTTGGATGCGTATGCAGGGGTGCCTTCTTCAAGGAGGCCACTGCTACTGCTGAGCAGGCTGCAAAGCTTATCCTGGCAGCTATTAAAAGGTCTGCTTGGCAGATAGCCATATGGGTACTTACTCCTGTGCACAGAAGGTAAGACAGGGATACAGATGCAGAGGAGGGCATGTCTGCAGCAGAGATACTGATCTTGAGGAGGGAGGTTCACAGAGCACTTCTGTGGGCACGTTGTTACAGATGCTGTTGTGACTGGACAGAATTTTAGTTGCTTGATAAATTTGTTCGGGGGAAAAAGGAAACAAAACACCCTCAAGTAACAGTGCAATGTGTTCTTCCCCTATCTTCCTTTTTTGAAAAGAACAAGAAAGTGATATTTCTTTGAGAAGAACAAGAAGTGATGTATCTTTCCTTTGTGCTGTGGAAGAGCCCTGTGACTCATCCTGAGGAGACAGAAAAGGCTTCTCCATGTCAGTTGTGTTAGAGGGGTTTCTGGGAAGGATGAGTGGAAAGGCAGTATTGGATAGAAATAAAGTTGCCTTTCATCTCTGAGACTTAGCACTTCATGTAGCGAAGAAAAAAAGGAGAATTTACAAAAAGTTCAAAAGGAGTAAATGTTGAAAAGCTGCTTCTGTTGGAAAATTTTAACAGATTTTCAGTTTGGATACAGTCAGCTTGATTTAGGAATGTACCTGAAAGTGAAAACAAACAAAAGCAACAGAAAACCAAACCCCCAAGGAGCAATGTGCACTGCTTAGATCTGGTTTCCTTGTCAGAGAAGTAGCAATCTGTGCCCCTTGTTTGAGAGGAAACTGGCTGACTCTTAAGTCTCTGGAGAAACAGTGGTCTTTGCTGAAAATGTGGAGTATGTTGGCAGAAGTATAACCTTTAAAATAATTAATGTTGCCTTTAATGTCTGCACGTGTTTTGCCACTGAAGAAAGTTGGGTTCTTGATGATGTTTTCATCGTGATTCCTGAAATGGTGCTTTATGGAGTAACAAAGTAAAAACCCTGTTAATGCACTCTGCCTTCTTCTATGCAAACATGTAACAGCATCAAAACTTCTGCCGTAGAGCCCTTTATAGATCAGAAAATCAACTGAAGTTTTAGGCATTGTTGAAAAGAAGATTATCCGGATGAAAACACTCCAACTGCAGAGTTCGCTCGTACTGTTACCGGCATGCTGGAAAATGAGGGTAATTGATTTAGGAATGTCGCATCTGAAGGTCCTTAGAGGTCGAATCCAGTCTTTCTTATCACCAGCACCTTGCTGCATAATCCCTTTCAAAGATTTAATGGCTGGAGCAGAAGCTTAGCAGGCCAGCCTGGAGCATCCGGGCTGATCTGGAGCCTGACTTTTGGTAAATTGCGTAACTTTACCTCTGCCTCCGTTTAGCTATTCTTTCTTCCTGCCTAATGCTCGCGGACTCCTCAGGGCTTTTCAGGGTCTGACTGTGACCAGTTTATCTACGATTCACAAAAAAATTTCTATGGCTTTATTCTCTTGGACCCAGAGAAATTGAGGGAGGGGTGGGTGTGGGTGATGGGTTAGCACAAAAGCAGTTGTGGCTCTTGCACCTCAGGACCTGGTATGGGTCCCACAGAGCCTGGGTCAGGTCCCAACAAGCCCCGTCTCCAGAAGTGGATGCAGCCCAAAGCTGTTCTTTGTTGTTACACTTAATCACGAATGTAAAATGGATGAGGCTGAAGACTGTGAATGTTCGAGATGTCAGTACTCTTCCAGGACCGTGTGCTCACGGAGGCCATCTCCGTGGGCTCTTGGGTATGTGCCGAGTGAGGTTGGGGTCAGAAGGGTGAAAGAACCCTTTCCCATTCAGCTGGGAGCTGTGGGCTTCTACACTTGTGCATCCAGCGTACAAACTGGGGAAAGAACTGGGGCTCTCAGTCTTACAGATGTAATATTGCATTCACATCTTCTTCACTTCCCGTCTTCTGCATTTAACATAGCACCAAACCCGGGTTATTCCAGAAACTGTGTGCACACGTAGGTTTGCTAAATGAGTGATTCACTTCCTAACCTCTCCTGGCTGCTCGTACGTCTGAGTCAGAGAGAGTATTTGTGCCTGGCTTTGCGTTTTGTCCATTTGTGTCTGCGGGGGGCGGAGTTTGTTTGGAAATTTCCTTTAAAAATAAACAAATAAGTATGGGAAGAATTTTGGCTTAAGAAGAGAGGGAGAAGACCTAAAGTTTAACTAGGTTTTTATATTTAACTTACCCCAGACTGGTAAAGAGGCTAAGGTTTATATGTGTTTTCTCATCTCCCTAATTTGTAAACCTGACAAGTGCTATTCAGAACAGCAATCTCACTCCTCGCTTTTTAGCAAGTATTGACTAGACCAAAATAACATTTGCTGTTTTCTAACATCGATAAAGTACAATATGTTCTGTAATAAATATTTGAAGCCATATATATATAAAATTGTATCTATACTTGTTTCACTTTTCCTATAAAGTGGCTGTAAAAGTTTTATAGAAACCTCGGTGATTTGACTGCCTGCTCTTTCTACATGCAAATTAGGAAACTTGATAATCCAGTTTTGATCCTATGCTCATTAGTGATGCTTTATTTTGTAAATCTTGCAATTCTCTTGGAGTAGTCATTCTTATATTAAAGGACTTCGGGTGAGTTAATTTAAACAGCATACTATATTCTCGATCAGATATTATGGTGCTTTAATTATAGGAACTCTAATGAGATTAGTGGCTGCAAGTAAATCGGAAGGGATTGTTGGGGGCAGGGAGGGGCCGCATCCAACAGCATTTTGTGCATGGCTGGTTTTGGTGGGACTGAAATCCTGCTCTCCTCTCCTGAGCATGAAATGTGGAGATTGTCTTCCCTCTGCCCATGCCCTGTTACCAGTCTTGCTCTCTTCGTGACCTGAGATCTTGTTTTTGACCCCTTTCGTTTCTGTGCATGATCTCTTTCTGAAAGACCTGGAGAAAAAAGCAGCAGACTGTTATGGTCAGGATTTTTGTGGGGAATGCGATTATAAAGCCATGTAGTGAAGAGGAGAATTTAGGAGCAGGCTGTATTGCCTAAAACTAGTACTGGCTTGGAGCCGGAGGGACTTGACACCTGTGTGCCTCTTCAGGTGTCTGATGGTATCATATAAATGATACACCTTCAAAGGTGTAGTCTGGTTGCTGATGAAAACCAGCCAGCAGAAACATAGGCACCAAGCGCTGAATCATCTGATGGTTAATGAGCTGCTTGTGCCCTGAGTCAAACCAGAGCTCAGAAGGGCCACTGTCATTCAGCGGGGGAGAAGCTCTGTGTTTGCAAGGGTTATTAATCCAAAACATGCTCTAACGCTAGCTAGTGAGTTGCTAGGGTGGCTGCGGACTGGCTACCAGGAGGTGGTGGCAGGGTGAGTGGTCACCCTCCAGCTGATGTTGCAAGAATGCAGACATTTCCAAAGGAGGAAGAAAGGTGCAGGGGGAGAAGATAATATATTACCTGCTAGATTACAGGCTTTCTAAACCAAACCAGCCACTTCAGCCACAGTAAGGTGGCTGTGTTCCTGAGTAGAAGGAGGAGGAGGAGGCAGATAGACCTGGTCCATCAGCTGTGAGCAGTCTGTAAGCTGCAGGAGCACCTAAACTTCTTCACTGTTGTTTTCAGCAAACAGCTTCTGAAAGTCTGTCCTGTTCTCCTGGCATGTTGTGTGCAGTGCCAGTGCCGAAATACTGCTGTGCAGCCAGCTGCCCAAGGATTACTGTCACAGTTCAGGACGACATCCAAGTACCTTTAAGATTGTAAGCATTAGTCTTTGAAGTTGCTAGGTGTATAGCTGGCTTTTAGTCCCTCTTGAATGCTTGTTGACGGGTCCAGTTTGGGCCAAAACTTAAGTTTGGAACAAAGTTTTACAAAATCAAGCATTGCTGGAAATACTTTTAAATTCTTTTTAAAGAAAACTAGTTTTGAGTGATGTTCTTGAATGATAATACTGCCTAGTTGTCCTAGTGTGTGTAGGCATAGATACTCTGTCAAGATACCACCACTTTGTGTGGTCTGTTTGTTCCCTGTGAAGAAGGGACTAGAAGTAGCTGCAAGCTTACTCTGCATGGATAGCTATGACTTCCTTTTGTTTGGATAAGTCTTTGCCAGATGTAGAGCTGGAATATGTGGCCATCGTTTCTTAGCCATGCTGTTACGGAGTGAGGGGGAAAAAGAGTGGCTGTTCTTCTTACAGCTAAGAAGATCTCTGATAAAGCTCTGATCTGTAGGATCAGGGATGTTGGGAATAGAAACGATGGTGTCACCTTTGAACAGCTGCAGGAAGGATTTTGCTAATGGGAGAAAGCCTGAATTCCTGGGGTGAGGATAAGTGGTGTCATGAAATTGCTGATGTTGGTAGCAAGGGGTGAGGGTAAATGGCGAGTCCTACAGTGGTGCCATGAATTTGTTGGTGTTGATAGGAAGTTTCTACCCTTCAAAATCAGCTTTACTATGAATGTGAAATTGCAGTGGGAGATGAAGGACAACTGGTTTTGTTTTAGCTTGGGTTGAAAACTAATTTTGAAAGTGCGGAATTTCTGTGAAGCAGAAGCCCTGCTTGTCAGCTGCCTGCCATAGCCAGTGTGCTGCCCCTCGCTGGTCTGTCGGTGGTGCTGGCGCTGGGGACCATAGACAGGCCGAGCCTGTAGGAGGTCATCTACCTCGTGCCTTCCCTCCCACTGCTCCCACCAGCTGTTCCCAGGAGCTACCAGGCACAGGTATGGACTCCGTCCAGGGACTTTAAAGTGAGATGAGTTGAAAACTAAACTGTTGGGTTTTAATTGCCCAAACAAAGAGAAACGAAGGAGTTAAATGGGGGTTGGGAAGGCCTTCAGCTCACCTCTGCCCTGTTCTTCTGTTTCTACACCCAGAACAACTTTTCTTCCAACTGCTCTGGGGCCTCTTGGCCCTTCATTCCTCTCTTCTTCTTGTACAAATATCTTGCTTCCTGCCATCTAAACCAGCCAGGCTCAAGGAAAGTATGTATCTTACATGCCCAGGATGTAAGTACATTGTCAAAATGATTAAGAGTTGTAAGGGATGTAATTTCTTCAAAAGAATTTGAACTGGTGAAGAAGGGCATTACTTACCCACCCAGTTAGCTGGTTTATCTGTTTTTCAGTATGCTTTAGCCACTTGCACTTATGTTTACCTTGCCTTTTTTTTTAGTACTTTTCTTTATGAATTATATTTTTTTAAAAAAGTCCTTGTCTATAGGATTTTATTAGCCAAGTACCTATGACTTTTTCTATTATAGAAAAAGTGACAAATTTGCCTACTGGTGAAGAGGCTATTTGAGTCCATTTTTAAGTACTTGAAAAACTTTGGTAAGAGAAAGAAATGAATTTTATTTGGACATTAATGTGAACATAAAAGTAACAGCATTCCTGTTGAATAGCCAGTCCTTAAATGTATGTTTTTCTGCTATGGCACACATATATTTATCGTATAGGTAAATAAGCCTTGCGAGAGCAGCTGCCTAATGTAAGTGGAATAGGAAAAAATTAGGATGAAAAACAAATTCAAGACTTTACTCATTGAGAAGAAAACTTGATAGATTTCAGTGCAGAAGGTCCGAAGTTTTGACAGTAATTTATGCCAGATTTGGAACTGAACCTGAAATGGCTTAGAGTCCACATTTACCTTAGTAGCTCCCTCACTGCTTCAAGATCGGTGTATATTTTCATTGATAAGCTTGTTGGGATGTATGGCTGCTCCTGTTTGTTTACTTAACTGTGAGAAAGGCTGTGAACTTCCTAGATTACAATTTCGTGAAAAGATGAAGACATTTCTAAAGCTATCCCACTTCCTTTTCCTTCCGAGCTTGCTAGGGGACTGTAGTGCACTTATAAAACTGCAAATGCCTCCTTTATAAGGAATATTAGATTGAAATAATAATAAAAGTACCTTTCCCCTTCTGTGGACTTTTTTCCCCCAGTGGTGTTTTTTATTAAGTATGGTACAAACTATATTGGATATTGTAGTGGAAAATAGAAGAGGCAAAGTTTAACATTCTCAAACCTAGTTGTGCTGATGCCATTCTGTATTGTTTTCTGCCACTGACATGGTACAAATGGCAGCAAAAGCAGGTACCTCTCTAGTTTAATTGGTTTGACTCCTTAATCTTGTAGGAATGGTGGTGTATAAACTCAGGGATGTAGGATGGGGATCTGAATGACTGTCCCTTTAGCTTGTAGGAAAGGGAAGCCCTATCCAAATTGTTTCAGCTGCGATGTGGCTCTGTGGGGTTGCTCACACAATACGAGGAAGGAAGAAGAGCGAGAAGACGATTGCCAGGATGGGAAGGGCTTGGTGATGTTGTAAGAATCGGTTTGTCCCAGAAAGTGGGCTTGCTCACAGTGAGCTTTCGTAAAACAAAAGGGAATCATGAAGACTGGTGGCCTCCATCTATAAGGTGGATCTTTGACCTCTGTTCAAACCTGCAGATGAATAACAGCCAGTTATTCTGGTAAATGGTGGCCAGAAAGTGAAATGGGCCTAGCTCTATTTCTGGTTTCCTATTGGATGGGGGTGGGCAGGAAATAAATCTAACCTTAAAAAGGAAAGAAAAGTAATGGCTTTTAAACACAGCTTAAAGTACAGAACTTCCAGGAAAATAATGGGTTAGTGCTTTACTGGAGTGCTGGAAGACTTTTATACCCTACAGGTAGCAGAGAGGGGTGGAGTAGGTAGGCGCAGCATGCCATCTGGGGCACGATCACAGAGGTGCTGGGAGAAGTGCTGCTTTCCTGAACAGGCAAAAAGAAGTGCTTTGCTATTGTCAGTACTATTGCTGCTGTATGGGAGCAAAGAAATGGTGGGGAGGGCTTCTTAATGCTTTCAACTATTTTAATGTTGCTTGCTTTGGGAGAGGACGCCTTGTGCCTTTCCATTCCAGCGCACCTGTGCAGTGCCAGGTAGAACTTGTCTGCTTAGAAGTACTCCTTTAGGGGCCTTATGGAAGCACGTATGCAAACCGCTCAGTGCTTTTTCAAGTGCATGTGCAGCTCAGTTGTGCAACAGCTTGGAAACTCTGCTTAGTTAACTTTATGGTATTAGCATGCAGCTTAAAAAGGGGAAAGAATGTGCAACTTAAAAGTTTTTTGGAATGGACAGATCCACAAAAGAGCAAACGTGCCCCGTAGGATTTAGGTGCCAAGTGTTGCATACCAATTACAAAATGTAGATGTTAGGACTCCAGGCAGAATTACGGTGGTGATAGTATATTTTATTGTGGTGAACTAATCCTACTCGGATTAAGGCAGAAAATCAGTTGTAAAACACTGGAGTTCTGTTGAAATCTTGTTGTTAGCTGCTTACAGGCATTGACATATACATGGCCATCTAGACCTCAAAGTGGCCGAAGTGAAATACATTATCAAAATCTGGATATTTCAAAGTATGCACATATTTATGGTCCCTATTTTTCTTACACAGGGGCCGTGGAAATTAAGCAACCTCAGAAATTTTCCCCCATTTGTATAATGGAAAGTAGATTCAGCCTTGCTTCTGTTGTATTTCTCAGTAACACTTGAAGAGTAATTTTCAAACTTCTGAAGATGCCCATTCTTTCAAGGCATTATCTGGAGTTGTAACTTTGTTTTAAATTACTAGCATCTTCCCAGTCTCTAAGATTTAAACCTTCCCTGCAGTGAGTTGTGACTGTTACTGATGGACATTGCTGAGTGCTTTTGCCTCGGTGAAATAAGTATTTCATGTGAAGGCTTGATTTGTTGTTCTTTTTGTGATAGTAACACAGCAAATCCTGCCTGTGTAATCCAGACTGTAATGCTTCATGAGGACCTCACCCAAGCCAAGATGGGTAGCAAGACAAGGCCAAGCCATCACTTCTGGTAAATTAAGGATCTAAAATGAGTTCTGGGTCTCATTCATTTTCTTTCTATATCAAGAAAAACAGACTGTGTCCAAAGCTGAAGGTCTACAGTCATTTTAGCCAGCAGTGCTACTCACCCCATCCTTGCAACTTGTTCCCTACCGTTTCTGTGTCATCTGATCCACCAGCAGAAAAAAATTATCTGGTTTAAAAGTAACCTTTCACAACCATTTTTTACTTTTTTTTTTTGTCTTATCCAGTTCCTAATTCTCTCATGCACAGCGTGCAAATGTTTATTCCACCACAAGGTGATACTGAATAAAGTGCCTGTGGCTAATCAAGGCCATTTATTTTGGCAACTGTGACAGCTTGTCAGAACAAAACAATTGAAAAAGCAGCATGAGGGAAGGGGACAGAACATGTTCAAGATGATGGCATGTGGAGGTTTTCATTGGAGCTTGATGAAATCAAACCTGCAATTTGGTCCTGTTGCTGCATCATTTCCGCTTTCAAAATCCAGATGGAAGCCATGGCTTGTCCAGCGCCCGAAGGTGCGTCTGCACCCACAGCTCTGGGACAGGCGTGGTGGCATGGGACAGAGCGTTTCTCTGAGCTGCTTGCAGCACTGGAGGTTCCCAGTCCAGCCCAGGCTGGTACCCACCAGTCCTGTCTCTGCTGCCTGTGGCATCATTAAATAAGAAGCTCTCAACTAGCTGGAATTTTAAAGCACCCCCAAGTGTTTTATAACATAGAACAGATTATTCCTAAGGCAGTTTTACAAGTGAAGTTTTTCGTGTGAATATTCTTGCAAATGAGGAACCTCTTTTTTGATCTTGATTGTTTCAACAGCTTTAGTTTGCTGCAGCCAAGCGGTGCCCCAAGTATGATCATTATTTTCTTGAGAGAAATTTTTCCTGCACCAGAGCGCTCTCAAAAGAAGTTCCTTGTTGCTCCTTACCTGTTTGAATAGCAAGTTAAAAGATGCAGAGCTCAAAATGATAGAAGGATTTTTGGTTTTTGTGTGGGTTGGGGGGAGGTTTGGGGAGGGGTTCATTTTGCTTTTCTGCAAAGACACAAAATGCCTGTAGACTGTTATTAAATGTGATGTTATTTAAAAATGCACAACAGAAAAGTGTACAGCACTGTCATGGAAGAACTGGTATGCATCATCTTGAGATCTTTGCTGGTGAAGGTTGTTTTTGAGCTTGTTCATACAGTCTGTTGGTACAAGTACAAAAAAATAAACTCGTTTTGAAGACAACCAAAATCAATTCATTGCTATTCCAGTATATTCTTTTCCACTCTAATTGACGTTTTACATTTCTGTAGGTGTACTGCTTTTGACCCATAAAAATTTTAAGCCTGTTTTTACAACAAATATAGAATTCTTTTAAGCTGTATGTAGTCCACACTTCTAGCTTGTGCGTTGGCATGAATGGGCTGTAACTACAGCTTTCACAAGCTAGAAGCATGTTTCTTAGTGAGAAGCATTGAGATGTTTGTTTGGGGGAAGGGGAGGAGACAAGGAGAGGGTCCCGTCTCCTTGCCACAACAATGAACTGGCACAGATGGTAAGTTTTCTGACACTAGCTTACCATTTAGCTTCTGTATTGAGTTTTGATCTAGCAGAATTTTGTTTTATCAGTCCTTATGGTGAAAAGAAAGATCAAGGAAGAGGTTTTTCAGATGATTTTCATTTTTCAAGTAGGAGCCCATCTGCCCATTGGAACGTTGGTAGGAGACAGCAAATCTGGGTTAATGATGACAGATGATGTGAGCAGCTAATAATGATGGAGCCACTAAAAAGGTGAATGCAATTTGAGGATGTAGTAGAGAGAGGAGAGCAATGAGGCCCTTGTATGTGGCAAGGCTTTATTTGGAATCTTGGGCGCCAGGGTTTAGGAAAAATGGCAGGAACCAAGAAGGACTGCAAGGAGAAAAGTGCTGTTGCGCAGATGCAGAACTGTTTATTTTAGCATAAGGAGAACGGGGAGGAGAAATGGCTGCTCTCCCTAAATGCAAGAGGGGGTAAGTTGGGTAGGCACTTCTTAAGAAGTTTTGGCACAATACAAACTATGAATATTGCAGTAAATTAAGTTAGGCTAGAAATCAGTGTGAGCCTGTATATTTAGCCTGTATATGTGGGATGGAAGGCAAGGACCTGGGAGAGCCTTTCCAGTCTCTGAATTTGGGAAGAAGGGCACAGTATCTGAGCAGTTCTCAAAGCTGGCACCTTTCATGCTGTCAAAAAGGACTCGCTACGTGGCACCATTGTGCACTGAATTTGGCCAGGTTGTATGGGAAGGCTGCCTGCGCTTCTCAGAGTGTGCTTGGTTGAGAAGAAGCTTGAGACCAATGAGGAAATGGTAGAAGAGTTTTATTGTCTGGTGTTACCTTTTTTTTTTTTTTCTTAACCACTGAAAACAGCAAAGGATTTTCTAATGCCCGACATGTACCTACAAGCAGTGCGCTTCAAACCATGCTTTGTGTCTGGTATTTTTTGGTCTGTAAGGAATCTGAAGTCAAATGTCTCTCACTGTTTTTAGGAGAAATGGCTTTTAAATTAATTTCAAAACTGTGTTTTCAAGACTGTTTTTGGTTATTGATCTGGCTGAATCAGAGCAATTTCCAAGTGGTCCCCTCCCTGCGCTGCTGGAGGAGAGACTGCTTTGCCGCTACCTGAGTTGACCTAGGCTATAGAGGATGCATTTGTGAAGTAACTCTCTGAGGGAATTCATGCAGGCTGTTGTATAAAGAAACTTATGAGAGAAAGAACAATTAGCAAAGACCAGTGATTGATTGTTGTAGTTTCCACAGATTGCTTTTACGTGAAAACAACAAACAGAACAGATGGTTAAGGTGCCAAAGAAAAGCCATGTGAGACTGAAAAACAATCTCTGAAATTGGGTGGTTTGGGTGTGGGGTTTGTTTTGAATTTTTTTTGTGTGTGAAACTACAGTTACCAGCTGGGCGAATGTGTTGTAAATTACTGGAGGGTGGTAGCTGGTTGTTGTTGAACTTCCTTGTCTTTCTGTTAGTCTTTGGTTTCACTGTGTGCTTCACTTGACAGGCTGCAGCATCATCATTCTGGATTTATCTCCTGATGTCTCATTCTAAGGTTTTTTTTCCTTCTAGTTTTTGATACCAATATCTGACAAGTTTTGTGGGAGGATTTTAGCAGCCTTGAAGTACTTATGTTGGCTGCCAGGTAGTCTTTTGGTAGCTCGAGGTGGTTGCAAGGTGATTTATTGGTGATTCAGGTGAAATCCATCCTGGCTCTGTGCCTGGCCCGGTGTACATAGGGAGGGCTTTGCTGCTGAGGTGCAATAAATGTTGAGTTTCTGTATTCATCACAAAATATATCTGCAAGCTGCCTGAATGAACTTGTTGAAGCTGCTGTGCTCTTTCTAGCTGCTATATGCAGAAGCTAGATCCACAGGGAAAATCAAATCTTGCACAGAGGTGGAGGCTGGGTAGCCAAGCACACGTGTCTTGAGTCTTTAATGTTCTATATGTGTTTGTACCTTTGAAGACTGTGTAGCGTTAAAGAATATTTTTATTAAATTCTTGTTAAGTTAGGTTTATACCAGACTAAACTGGTCTCCTGCAGGGTTTTAGTTTCACGTAGTGTCTCCGAGTTCACCAGTGAAGTCTGTCTGGGAAGATAAAATTCATGGAAGCACTAATTGTTTTAATTTTTGGCTCCAAAATCAGTGTCAGGCACTAATCTGATCACAACAAGCCTACTTCTGGATTCGAACAAACCTTACACAAACATGAAGACTGATGTATACTGACACCAACAGGCATTGAAACATTAAAAATATTTCTGAAAGGTGTAAGCTTATGATTTTTAATGGATTATTTGATATATGTAAGCCACGGTGGAAAAACTGGTGAGAACTGTATCTGGAATATATCAAATAATAGTACATCTTGTGTAATGGTCTATTGAGACACTTCAAAAACGCAGAAGTACTGCCCAAGGAATAAGAAAAGGCAGATGAAATGAAGTAAATAGCTGGCTGATAATGTATTTTGAGTGGGTTATAAAACTTGTATTTATGGCAGGAAGTAGAGCTTCTTCAAAAGGTATATGCTTATCTAATGAGTGCTGTAAAGAACCTGGAGAGTGACCTCTGTTCTCACCAGCTTCCAACTTCTGCTCTCTTTCTTCTTCCCTTTCCTGGATGAGCTTCCTTTCCACTGTCAGGAGCTTTTTAAAATGGTATTTCCTTTCCATAGCGATCCTTTTGCTTACAGTAGTTGCAGTCATGCTCTGAAAACGTAGAGGCTTATACAACTTAAGACTAACTTGGTCATGTTATAGATTATTCATCAATGCCATTAAAGTGAAAGTTTTGTACTGGAAAAAATCTAAGATCTGTTGTATGCTGTGTGATGTTGAGGGAAGGAATTGTTATTCAACCATTCTTCTTATCTCTGTCGTATTGTTGGAGTGTTTGTCTTGTTTTTCTTCCCGACAATGTATAATTGACCAGGAGAGAAAGACCTCCTTGCGAGAGGATCATTGTAATCAGATGTCACGTCCTTTTGTCTGTCTGGCTGCTTTTGAGCAAGTATGATCCACGCAGCAGATTTCTCCGAGAGCTGGTTGTGCTTTGCACTGGTGGTGTCACTCTGTAGTGTTTAACTAAGACACTTAAGCCAAGGCTGAACCTTCATGACACATCAGTTACAGCTGGCTTAAGAAGCTCTTCACCGTTCCTTATCTATTATATAGATATTTTTGGTGGTGAAGTGAAGCAGTTGTGAAATCTGGAAGTATAAAATCATAAAAGCCTGCAACAGAAGATTATCTTACTGTTGCATTGATCATTACAAAAAGATTTTTTGAAGACACCCCCCCTCCCTCAAGTAGCAGAACAATTATTGATTTTTATTCTCCCTTTTCTCACCTGTCTCTCAAGCTCTAGAAGTGAGGAGAAGAGGCTGGAGTAACCATGAGATTAAGACTTCATTTGTCTGCTTTTCCTCCTTTTTTTCCTCCTCTCTTTCTCTTTGAACACAGTTTGGTTGGGGGTGGGAGGGCATTGGGAAAAGGACTTAGTCTCTCTCTGAAGCAATAGAGTTCCTATCCAGAGTATTTCACAGGTGACACCCTTATGTGTGATGGCACAGGGGACAGGTTTGCTCAACTGCAGCTTTAATGTTTCAGTTAAACTTGTATACTGCGTTGGATGCAATAAAAGGTGTTTTGATTCCGTGTAAGTGTTCAAGTACTCGTGCAGGAAGTGACTAATGCGGCCGGGCAGGTAGGGCTGCGCTAATGAGACCAGAAAGAAAATGGGCTTTATTTAAAAAAGAGCAGCTGTCACAACACAATTGAGAGAACACATCACATGGCAGTAGGAAATTTAGTGTTGACTTAGCATACTATTGCTTTGACCACTTACTTGCATTTTAGAAATGGTATTTTTGGGGGTTTAGGATTTAGAGAAGTTATCTGCATATATCATGTCTTCGGTTCTACAACAGATATATCAGTTGTGCTAATACCACATGTTGCGATCCCAAGCAAACAAGAAATTGCTCATAGCTTTTTTTTTTCTAAGCTGGAAAAATACAGAATTAGGATAGCTGATCAGTGTTAGCTGTCCTATTGGGACCACAGTGGGGAAAAAAGCTTGGAATCATGCCTACTTGTAATTCCAGTTTAAACTACCTTAAAAATCAGTTTTGCTCAACTTTTGGCGGGAGGAGATGGTGGATTTTGCTATGGTTTCATCTGAAACTAGTTGCAAGCTTGTAAAATTCTAAAAATACTTTTTTGCTCAAAAACTAAATGCAGAGAAGCGGTACCTAACTGTTGAAATTTCCTTGAACCTGTAACTACTGTATCAAATGACACTACTGTAACAATACAAATATCTATGATGATAATTAAACCTTCATACTGAAGTTAAATTACAGATCATTCCATGAAAGAAGAAATATATACATTTTGCATAGCTTCGTTTCTCCTTTTGTGTTTCCTTTTGAATTTGTATGTTTGGACTCTTGCTATTAGTTTTCTCCTGAATTTGCACGCCTCAGGAAATTGTAATACTCATGGAATATAGGCAGAATTGTGATGTTCCCATCTTAGTGGCGGTTAAATGAAACAGTCCTAGTGTCCTCTTGTGGGCTTTTCCCTCCACTTCCTTTCCTTTTTTTTTTGTTTTGTTTTATTCCACTTTTCTGGTTAGATCTCTTGAGCAGTTTCTGCTGGTTGGCCAAGTTTTCTTTGCTGTATGCATTCGAATTTGCAGCAGAATGGGTTTTACTTCCCAAGTGTCTCTTAAAAGTACTTCTGTTGCATGGTAGTCAATACTGCATGTATGTAGTTTGCCTAGTCCTATGTAGGACCTGAATCCGCCTTCCATCATAAGATGTGTATCTGCTGTCATAGCGAAGGAGGAAAATCACTGAAGTCCCACGTGAATTCAGCAAGTGCATTTTTTCTTGAGTAAAAGTATATTCCATGTATCACAGTTGCAATTTATTGTCTGCTGTTAGAATCAAGCAATCCTAACCCAGATTTCTAGATTTTCTTGGTTTCTTCCAAATGGAAATGTTCTATCCCACTTGAATCTGTAGGGGAAATCCTAGCAAAGAGTTGGTTTGGATACCTGAGAGAGTGAACTTTGGAGGAAGCAACTTCTTTTTTTGTTCCTGGCAGTATATTAAAAAAAAAAAAAATCACATTTAGGCTATTTCACTAAAAATCTTTAGTGTTTCAGTGACTGAGTGGCAATCCAGCATTGCAGGATATCTGTCTTCATGTTTACAAATGCTATACACAGGGAATCGAATGATACATGATGAAAAACTGCAGTTAAGCATGTGCAGAGTTTTCATTAAGTGGCTTAACTCACTAGTAATTCTGACAGCATTGAGCTGTCCCAGTCTTGTGGCACTTGAGCAAGACTCAGTTTTTGTCCACCCTGGGTATTTCAGACCCCTGTAATATCCTGCAGTGGATCGCGGAGCAGGGTGGGACTTTGCTGCTGTGCAAACGTGTTCCTTTCCTGCTGTCCAGGAGGAGTGGGCGAAGCAAAATGCAGCAAGAACAGCAGGATGGAGGGGGCAGAGGAATTAAATTGAATGGGACAGGAGGCCTTGTTTCTGGATGCAGTGCCACGATGTGGGAGCTGAAGGCAGTCTGCATGCTGTAAGGCTCCCGATACGGAGGATGAAGGCTACCCAGGGCTGGCTTGGTGAAGAGTAAGGACAATTTGGTGCAGGGAGGCCTGGTGCAGAGAGACCAGAAGAGGTGCGGGAAGCAGAGGCAGCGGGGCAGGGGAGGGGAGAGGCAGGCTGCCTGCAGGGCTCTGCTTGCTGGCTGCATTTGCTCTGCCTAGGATGAGATCTCTCCTGGCATCTCTCTAGCAGCTGATCAGCATGAAATAACTGCCTAGTATGCTAGTGGTTCCGTAAGTTCAAGCGTCAGGTTTTTTGCCTCTGCATGATGATCGACTTCCAGCTTGCTGGCAAAGTGCGTAGAAGCTGATACTCTCCCATACAACTGGTTTTGAGGACGAGGAGGAGGATTATCACAGCTTTCATGAATCTAGGAGCCGTGAGATGAGAGAGAATAATGTAATAGTTAAGGTAGGAGAACTGCGTTGTTGTTGTTGTTGTTTTTCCCTGGCAGTATTAGGGCCTTCCAAGGTGATCCTAGCCAAGTACCCTAATCCAAACTTCTCACAGATGACTGCTAGTTGCAGTGGCTCAGTTTGTGAACACACCTGTGGCACTCAGAGTCACTAGGAGCTGTGCATTAAGGTAAATCAAGGTGATGTTAGGAAAAAGACCTTCTTTGCAAGACGTTCATATGCTATAATGAGAAATTGATAACTTTCTTTAGAGGTTTAGTGTGCAGAAATAGCTGAGAATGCACATCTAAAAAATGGTTTTATGATCTTTATTTATTTTATCATTCTTCCTGCGTGGTGAAAGGCTTGCTAACCTGTTCTTTCTTACTGATCACAGTTTTGCAAATGGAACTGTAATTTGCCTTTAGTTTTAAGCATAGCCATTTGTACTTCGGAGAACTTGGCACACAAAATGTGCATAATATATGGAAATTAGCACTGGTGTGGGGTTTCTTACTTTTTCCCTAATTTTACTAATGTGTATTGCTTTCCTGAGGTATATAATTTTGTCAGACTTCCTCGTATATAATAAGTTGTTTATTGTGCAAAACTTGCACAAATGGGTCTGCGTGAGATGGAACTGATCATTTGGGGGAATCATTGGTCAGCTGGAAGACTCAAGCACTTTTCTATTCCACTTAAATGATAGATAAGTCTTTTCTTCAGTCTTCTGTAATTCTTAGCATACTTACATTAAAGTATTTGTACTAAACCTGTATCTCAGTAGAGGTTGAGAGTAGACTCCAGAGACCTCATTATTAGAAATGGCGTTGTAATTAGGATACACTGTGCACCAGAATACAACAAAGGATTAATTTTGCCTTTCATTAAAGATGTTTCATTAAAGCAATGGTTTCATAAAATGTTGTTAAAGTTTCCCTTGATAACTGCTTTAACATTGCTTGACAGCAAGTGGCTTGTGGATTCAAGTGTAAGCATCTTTTGGCTTTTTCAGATTTGTCATTTTTACCTGAGTGACCCCGTTTTAAAGGATTATATTTTAATATAAATTTTAACAGATTTGTTTAGTTATGGTTTTTTTTTTTTTTTTGCTGTTCAGGTAAATTACCCTGTTCCCAAATGAAGTTTGACAAAAAAATTGGTCTTTTATATGCTCTTTCAGCTGTTTCAACTATGTCATGTTCAATTTATGTGGGGAATACATAGAGTATGGTAGGGAGGAAAGTCAAAAAGTGGCTTTTGTTCAGTTAACCACTGAATTTCACAGGTGCTATCTTAATGTTAGTATCATTAGTTACTTGGTACTAAAAGTTTAGTAAGCCCGTGTGTTTGTAGGAAATGATGGAGTTGTGCAGGCACACAGCGGGACACCAGCTGATCATACTGGGCAGGGAGGAGTGCCAGGGACTATCTCTGGAGGGATGCTTCTGCCATCCCTACCTATCCAGCTGGGAATAAGGGGGTGGGAAAGTCAACTGAGGCTGAGCTCTTGCCACCAAGGAAAATGCTGAGACGTGTTTTAGCAAGTGCTAGAAATCTTAACTGTCAGGGAAAGTCCTTTATTGGGGACTGTCAATCTGTTTTTCTGTCCTCCTGGTGCTGCCAGAAATTCTCAGCTTTTATGATACTTCTGGTTCAAAAACCTGTAGCATATTGGGGTGGTGATGGAGGAATCAAAAGTAGGCACACGTGGACAAGAGTTCCAAAATTGCTGAATTTACTAGGAATTTAACACACCCATGTTTGTTCTCATGAAGTGATGTTTTGATTCTTTTAGAGAAACATCGGTACAATTCAGAAATTAGTTTTGCAGTAGGACGCCACCCATTTCCCTCACTGCAGGCAGCATTTTGGTGAAAAGTGCATAACAAACACATCCCTTATCTTGGTGTTTGGGTGTGCTCCCAAAACCACAAAAGTCACAAATACAAATATTACTGCCTTTCTTTTGCACAGAAAAATCGATGTGCTTTGGGGCAGCAGTTTCCTGGGCGGCAGCAACAGCAGTTCTCAGTGGCAGCTCCCACTGTTTGGTACAGGTGCAGGTTAAAAGGAGACTTTACAGGTGCGGAGCCTTCCCTGGATGAAGGTACGGGGCAGCAGGAGCAGTTCAGATGGTAGCCAGCCTCTGTATGTGTGTTATTAAAGTGAGGAAAATTAGGTGGATTCAGAAAATTTTGAAGAGTAGACTTCTTCCCCCTTGTCTGTCAGGCAAGAGGACATTATGTTTCAGGGCAAAACTGCAGGAAAGAAAAGATGTGACTTGCAGGAAAGGCAGGGACTTCCTAGGAAAGGCTGAAATGGGTGCCCCGTCCTTCTTTTTCCTGAATTTTCCCTTCTCGTCTTCTTCCTCTCCCCAAGCAAGCTAGAGCAGCCCTGACTGCTTTGCCCTTTCTGAAGTAAACCACTGGAGCTAGCCAGGCCTCTACAGAAGCTTGTATTGGTGGCAAATGATAGTCAATGACTGTTTAACCATAGAGGGTAATTGCAGTTACTAGGTGGAACTAGTTGCTCTGAATGAAATGAAAATATCAATGAAATGCTAAATCAGATAGTTTTGAAAAGTTTTCGTCTCCTTGCTAACAAACATTCTATTTATTTTCTTGTCTCTTTGTCACAAAAGCTGTTGATTCTTTCTTTTTGGTCTTGCAAAATCTGGAGTTAGAGATGCCTGTCCTTGTGTACAAGCCCTCTCTGCGTTCTCTGTTACCATGCTTTTTAACAATTCCTTTCTCCTCCTGTGCTGCTTCAGTTCCTACCTGTTAATTTCTCTCCCACTGAGGACTGTATATATTCTTTGGAAATAATTAATGAAACTAGAATTTCCTCAACTAGTATTGAATTCAATTACTATGGGAGTCTGTGGTTTCAGAAGTGGAGATGGATATAGTTGACTTGATACCTCCTTCACCTCACTTCACCTGCCCACCCCCTGGTCCCCAAGCTGCAGTCCTTCCTGGTGGTGGTTTGAAAACTCTGATACCTACCAGTAGGAACAAAGCTGGTTCTTTAAATATTCAGTGTGGCAACCCAGTTTCTGGAGCCCTGCAAAAGTTTAATGCTGGCAGAAGTGATGTTTCAAGGTATATAACAACCTGTTCATCACTTTACGAACCCTCATAGTCAATAATCCTTGATTTCAATTTTTTTTTTTTTTGTGGTTGGGAGGGTTTAGACAAGTTTGAAGTAATTTTGTTTGTAAATAGATAGGCAGTATCTACAGAAACGATGAATAGTGGTTTTCCTCCAGTTGTAATCAGTCTTTTCCTACCATAACCATTTTTAAGTTGGGGTCTCTGGAGGTGGTATCTTTTACTCTTGGAACAGAATAATGAAATGTATTTAGTAAAAATTCTTTGCAGTGTATGTCAAGTCAACGAGGTGTCCTGTTCATAGGATATCTTTTATAATCGTTGTTTTATTCTTATAGTCAGCTGCTTCACTGTGTTTTGTAGCATGTGTGACAGTTGTTGGTAGAGGTCCTCCCTGCTTCTTGGTCCAAAGTCGCTGAGGATACCTATTAACTTAGTTGTTTTGTTACAAGTAATGCATTTCTTCATCTTAAAAAGCCTAGTTACTTCATAACTATTCCCTTTGCTTTAGCTTCACGGATAAGACTCTTTTATCCTTCAGGGAGACAGCTAAGAGGAGAGCAGAAGTAGCGCCAACAGAGAAGTGAAAAATGTGAAGACCATCTGAAGGGCACCACGGGGCGGGTGTCAGGGCAGATGCCGGGTTAGGACCTGAAGCTCGGTGAAGGATTTCCACGCATGCCATTAAGCGTTTCAAGTACTTGTACAGAATGGCAAAATATACATTAGTACTCATAAACCTAATAATCACCTAGCTATGCCAAAATACAGGGTGCTTTCTGAAGAACAGTAATTTTAGGACATGTGTGTAGAAAACATTGATGCATAGACTTGTATGGAGAAGGATCGGGTGCAGCCCTCCAACTGTGGTACTGTAGTTGCCATTAACTGTTTTTACCGAGGGGAGCTGCTGAGTGTATTTCAGGCTTGTAGCTTCCTAAAGGTAAACAAAGTTAACACAAGAAGTACCTGGTACATGATCTGAAGGTGTAGATTGACGTGACAGGTAAGAGGACTGGTGGCCAGCTACCTCTGCAAGAGTCTCTCTCCTTGGCCGTGCGTTTCCCACTTTTCTCTTGGGTTGCGAACTAGTGATCGTATGTCACAGGGAGAATTAATTCAGCTGCCTGATCAATTGGAAAACTAATTTAAAAACACTTCAGTCTCCTGTGTTAGCCAGCTGAAGCTTCTCTCCTTGCAGCCTCGTGATTGCTCTCTAAAGCAGAGAGGGAGAAGGGAAAGCTCTATATTGACTACTTCCATAATTTTTTAGCCATTAGGCAGGGTGCAGTCTGAGATAATGGCAGTCTTGGCTGACTGTGACCTGATGGAGTGGCTGAAGGGGTCCGAGACCTGGAGAGGGATACCTGGACCAGCTGATATGTGAGAGGTCTGGCTGGACCTGCACCCCAAACCTTTCAGGCCCGTGGAGGTGTTTGATCAGAAAACTGGAGATCTTGGGCTAAACTCCTGGTGATACAGAGTAATCCTGGCATAGCATCCAGAAAGAGAAGTCTGTGGCCTTCTATTCCAGGCCAGTCTCTCTAACTAGCCAAAAAGGATGGTTGCGGGGAACTAATTCAGTGATTACAGCAGTTATTTCCACCTTTCTCTTCATATTCAGGCACTGGCTGGGACTGTTACCCTCAAAGGAACAGAAGTGATTAAAAACATGAGGAGGCAGGGAAGAGAAGCCTTATTTTACCTTGTGTTTTTTCCTCCCACGTGCAAGTATTTCCACAGCCTTATCTGATCACAACAGTGTTTTTGCAAGAATCAAATCTCTCCCTCACTGTTAACTCTGAAATTTTAGCCAAGAGTCTAACCTGGGGCATTTTGACTTATTCTACCTCTATTCTTCACTTGTGCCTCACAGCAAAAGCAGGCTTTTGGAGCACAACACTACAAGCAACAGTGTTGTCAAATCCATATCCACGTTTTGAACTAGTAAAGGGTTTGTAGTAAAGGTCATATTATGTTGTTATACTTTTTTAAACATAGATTTACATATATAAACAGCAGATTAAGAAGTAGTAGTGTTTTTTGTTTGGTTTTCTTTGTTGTTTGTTTTTGTTTTTTTTTTTAAAGAGAATTTGGAAAAAAAGGGGAACAAATGGGAAGTCTTAAGTTCTTCTCTTGTGGCAAACCTGATGTGAAAATGAGTATCTTAACAGCCTAATCAGCTCATAGAACTGCCTTTAGGAGTTTAAATGAGCTTGCTTCATGTTTTCTTTGCTTTATGAAAAAGTGATAAGTGGACTATATTGTTCTGAACACAGTTATGGTTTGTTTTTCCTGGTGTAAAACATCTGTGGTGTCTGCTTCCCCCCCAGTTTTGCTGTTTCTAATGATTTTGTGATGTTGTAAAGATTTCTAGCTGCTTGTAATAAACAAAGTCTGCAGCAATCAATACGCAAACCCTCTCCATTAATCGAGGTGAAGGCTGGCTTCCAGCTTCAGTTGGGACCCAGTTCTGGCAGACTGTTGGGGAGACTGACTCGACATGGTAACAACCCCCAAATTACAGCCAGAGTTTGATCAGCAGGAGAATTAACTCTGATAGTTCGGCTGTTTCAAAATCACTACGTGCTAGACGAGTGCAGCTCTCTACTGGATTAGATCAGTTGTGGGGCAGAATTGTTCTTTCAGCTTTCATAAGAGGATTTTTCTTCTGTGCCATAGCTTTCTGCTGAGGTATCTTAGGTAACAGTTTAACTGTTTGATGATGGGCAATTTGCTCCTAACTGGGGTGACACTTTTGCTTTGCTTTCACTTCTGCTTCTCCAAGTATGGATCAGAACCGCCGCTTAAGCTTTTGCCTCAGACAGCTCCCTGGAGAAGGCTGTGCTGTTTGAACTTCTGTATGTTTGCTCCCTGTTGTGGCTGTATCCGTCATTGCATTAAATGGGTATTAAAATGTGGTTTAAACTTACAATGCATTACGAGAAATAACTTCATAAAGTCACGTGAAATTGGAGCTTTAGCACAGAATCTTGGGTTTGTCCAAATGATGGCATGTGGGGAGAAGTTTGGAAGTCCTTGCTGCGTTAGCCTTTCCCAGGAAGTATTTATCCCTGAATGGGGCAGCGTGCACACCCGTCCTCTTATTGCTTAAGCTATGTAAAAGTTAGCCATTTGTTTCACTTTGTGGCAGCTTTAATAGCATAGCTTTTCACCAAAAGCAGCTTTGTTTATTGTAGATAGGTAGCGGTAGGATGACAGAGGTCTCTTTTCAGGAAGACAGAGCAAAGTAACTATTTATAATGCAAATTTTAGCTATTTTGTAACAACTTGATTGTTTAAAAAATTTCTTTAAGTTACCTCGTTTGTAAGGGAAGCCAAGTGATGGTATCTTGACCTCATATATTCCACCTTGAATCTTAGAAATGAGATATGTGACTATAATTTCTGAAAATCATCTGCCAACTAAAAAGTACTTTTCAGGCTTTTTTCTGCTTTTGCTTGCACCTGTGCAACTCTGCTGTTTCTATATTAAATTTATCAAGTAAAGAAGGCACAATTTGGTTTCATGTTTGATAGTCAAGAATGAAAACATTGATTATTAATAAGTGCACTAGAAAACTCACGTACAACATCAGACCTAGCAAAGACATGGAAACTAAATCGTTGTAGTTAGCTTTCTTAAGGAAAGCAGGACAGTTTAAGAATGGCTGTAAAATTCCTGTCCTTTTTTCTGCATGCCAGGGAAGGCAGATGATCAGGGTGGTCAAGAGAATACTTGAGAGATTTATGTCAAAAGTTCTTGCTATTTTTAGGCCATCACCCATGTCCATGGCAACTCTGCTAGGGTTTGTAGCCATCTTCTGGGATGGAATAGTGAGATAGGTGGGAGCATACTTCTCTCCTGCTTTCTTCCCTTGATTATGAGAGTTATTCTTTATTTTATGCTAAACGCCACTTTCAGTTGGGAAAATATGAAGCACCATGAAATGTTTCTGTAGGTACAACAGTAAAAAGTAACAGCAGCCATTGCTGGTGAAACCAAAGGTTCGATTAACTATTGCTGATGATACCAGCTGGGCTTATCTGTTCAATAATACAGATTACTGAATAGGTTGTGCAAATGTATGGTGGTTTGGGCCCTATTTTATTTGAAAGGGGAACACCATTTGGCAAATGCAAACCCAGGAGCCTTTTCCAGCTTTTGTGTCTGGTTGGGACCCTGCCTACTAAACAGTAGAAGAACGAGCTATTGATCCCCTCTTTTTCAACATAAATAGTTGTAGGATAAATTGTTGCTGCTGTTGACGGATTTTGCTTGGCTCCACCTGAAGACTGAACTGATGTTTCTCAATGAAGATTGAGACCATGTATTTTCACTCTTCTATAACAGTTTATGGGTGCTAACTTTTTGCCCATCTTTAACAAAAGCATGGGAAAGGATTTGGTTGTGATACTAATTATTGTTAATAGTTAACAGTATTATTCCATTGGAATTGATCCAAATCTGGGTTGATCCAGTCTGAACCCAGTGGAGATGGGAGTTTGACTGTTCAGGACTTTCTGCTGTAAGCGAGACGAGGAAACAGCTATGTACCTTTTTAAGCATTGCTCCTGTAAGAGAGCAGTATATACATAAAAATTATCTGCTCAAGTAATTGAGAACACTTTGGTTTAATCTTCTTGGTTGGAAAGGGAGAACAGGATTTTGGTGGGGTTTTTTTGGTTTTTTCCTTCTAATTTATTGTTTTCTGAGGTAAGGATTTAAATGAATTGGAGTTTTATTACTCTTTTCATGACTTCCCTGCTTCTGGGAGGTCAAGCATGCTGAAAATGAGGGGTGCTGCCCCGTGGCAGGGGGAAGGCTCCTGCACTGCAGGGTCAGTGGCTGCTGCCATGCCTGCGTCCCGTCCTGTTTGACCAGTTCACGCCTCGCCTTCCCGGGATGTCAGCCTGGGTTGTTGCAGTTTGTCTGTGCCTTACCAGAGCACTCAGATGGGCAGGACGGACCTGGGTTAGGATGGCTGGTAACAAATTCAAACACAGATGACAGTTTCTACAAGTCTTATGCTGGCTGTAGGAGAACAGGCTGTTTTCCTCTGAATTTAAGGCTGTCAATTAAAGAGGTAACTGATAGATTTTTTTATCTTATTTATTTTACAAGAGTCAGCTGTTGGAGTTGGCTTGTTTTTGTTCTGTTTTATTTGGCTGTGATGTTTTTATTCCGATGCTGGAAGCCCAACAAACCATTACCTTATGAAGGTCTTGCTTCTTCACTGCTTGTATTTCCTAATGCTACTGTGCCCCTGCGAGCGGGGCTCGCTCCCAAGATGGCCAGGTTATTCGAGCGTGTCTTGGTATGCGGATGGACTCCTGGCCCTTGCTTCCTTTCTGTAATCCCTTCCCACACCTGCTCAGTTTTAGTGTGGTCTTTTGGTCCCACTCCTAGGCAGGAGCAACTGCCTCTGTTTTCCACCCCAAAAAGGGCAGGTATCTGGCTCGGTCTGCTGTCCTCAAAGCTCTTCCTTCATCAGCATCTTTGGGTCTTTTACTGATAGTGAATGTGTCTTCTAAGGAATAGAAAAATTACCATACCCATACTTAGCTAGCACTGGTAATACGCACACCTGGACAAAATAAGAAAGCTCTTGTGCATTTCTGTGTTCCCTTTAATGAAAGCTGAGAGACCTATGGGTTTGGGTCAGATTCCTCCAAGGTTTGCAGTTTCTGCCACGCTTCCTCCTCTGTGACTTCCCCCTCCCTCTGCCCCCATGCATGCCCCAGAAGGAGAGATGAAAGATTGCTTTATCCTGGATGCTTCAGGTCTCCCAGAGGTTGTGAAAGCCTTCTGCCAACCGATCTCTTCATCTGACTCTGGTGTGCCTCTTTGTCAGAGAGCATCCCAGCTCAGTGGGCAGCCATGCGGGTGTACCAGCCCCAGCTCTGTCCGGCCATGGCACTAACCATTGCCTCTGCTGTGGATTTCGGCTCACCGTGGGTGCCAAAAAAACAGAGCAGAAAGCATGTAACCTCCATACATGCTGATGAACATGCACTAAGTTTGATGAGTAGTAGCAGGCAGAGGCATGACTTAATGCAACGTAGTTTTTCTAAACCCATTACTGAGGTAAAATTGTTTCCTTTTTTAGTTCACTTGGTGCTAGAGAAAGTAACAGGAGATGAAAGGGCGAAGAGAGGGAGCTCATGCAGGTTGATAATCACTTGATGGAGAATTTCAGTATTAATTTGGTTTTCTACAAGTAATTTTCTATAAATACTATGCCTATGTGAACAGGACAAATAAAACCTGAATGTTCCCATTGGCATGAGCCAGCAATGTGCCCTTGCAGCCAGGAAGGCCAATGGTATCCTGGGGTGCACTAGGAAGAATGTGGCCAGCAGGTTGACGGAGGTTATCTTTCCCCTCTGCTCTGCCCTGGTGAGGCCACATCTGGAGTACGACGTCCAGTTCTGGGCTCCCCAGTTCAAGAAAGACAAGGCACTACTGGAGAGAGTCCAGCATAGGGCTATGAAGATGATTAGGGGATTGGAGCATTGCTCTTATGAGGAAAGGCTGAGAGCTGGGTCTGTTTAGCCTGGAGAAGAGGAGACAGAGAGGATCTTATTCGTACTTACAAATATCTTAAGGGCAGGTGTCAGGAGGATGGGGCCAGACTCTTTTCAGTGGTGCCCAGTGACAGGATAAGGGGCAATGGACACAAACTGAAACACGAGAAGTTCCATCTGAATGGGAGGAAAAACTTCTTTACTTTGCGGGTGACAAAGCACTGGAACAGGCTGCCCAGAGAGGTTCTACAGTCTCCTTTTCTGGAGATACTCAAAACCCGCCTGGATGTCATCCTGTGCAGCCTGCTGTAGGTGAACCTGCTTTGGCAGGGGGATTGGACTAGATGATCTCCATAGGTCCCTTCCAACCCCAGCCATTTTGTGTTTCTATCCTATCAAATCCACGTGAGCTGGTAACAGCTGGTCCTGTGGAAGGAAGGAAAAAAGAGTAGAGCTTCATGTTGGTGTGTTGTCAAATGAAAAAGCAAATTAAGAGGCCTTTAAGAAAAAGATTTTGGTTGAGTTTAGGTGTATTCTGAAGAATATCTTGCTAATTTATCTCACAGTTTTTTTAGGAGCGTCCTATATGTGACTGTGGAGGGAAAAAGAAGAGTTTGAACAGGAAACGGACACCATGGTTTGGCGTTTTGCTCCAGGCTGCCAAGGCCAGTTTTGCCAGTGAAGGTTTTGGTTGGTTTCTGGGGCCAAAGCTGCTCTGATGGCTGCCCACACAGGTGGTGCCGACTGCGGCCCTTGCTGCTGTGTGGCTGCACCATCCCGCAGCACCCCTGGGGACCTGGGTTTGCCTAAGTGCACTCCCGAAAGCGATCCTCAGCATCTTATGGATGAAGCTGGAGTCTCAGCCTGGGGCTGAGGTTGTGAAAACTAGGTGAGCTTTGAGAATTTAAATTGATGCCGTATTTAAATACGTGTTGTAAAGCATTCAGAAGACATGCTTTTGGAGCAGAAAGGTCAACCCTTCGATGTACTGATGGTGGTTGGATTGCAGTTATGTACACTGTGATTTCCCCCCCAGCTTCTTGCTTTTGAGTGTCTTTCTTCCTGAAGGATGAGATACTAACATGTTCTTCAAAGGCCCTGAGACTTTGCTTCTTTTTGTGTCCTTTTAGCATTGACAAATATGACAGTTAATGCAAATCTCATTAACAATGTGACTAAAAGAAGTGGTGTCTGCTTATGCCTACAACATTTGGGTGCAAGTGACTTTCTCTTTCTAAATGTCATATGGAGAAGGAACCACCATGTCATTGTCATGGCTTCGTCCAGATATGCGGTACCAATGTGAAAGAAGAACAAAGACTTTGTGTCCTCAGAGGGCACGTGAAGGAGGACATCCTCATGGACCCTTTCAGGGTTGGTCTGTGTGAGCTTGTGACACAATAGAAATCTGATTATTTTTTTTTTTTAGTGGAAGTCTCTGGTTGTACATTTATTAACAAGAAATGGCCATTTTAAACACAACTTAAAATGGACATCTGTCACAAATATATATGGAAATTCTTCGTGGCTTTTGTCTTTGAATACCTCTCGGACATTGGTGCTGGGAGAATTTAGGTTTCTTGGGCTACTTTTAGTCCCTGAAGTGGGGAAAAGTGGGATTTTTTTTTTTTTTTTTTTCTCCTAGACATCTTAAAGTTTCTGTTGACATTTGCCACCTTCTTTGAATCGCCTCAGTCACATTCCTCGTTCTGCACCGACTACGAAGAAAGACTGGTCATTCTAGTTGTTTTGGTGGTCACTCGGGTGTTTCCTGGCATAGCAGAAAATATTAATTAAAACTCAAAAAATAACAATTACTGATCCATTTGTTTCTTCCCCTGTAGAATACGAAGGTCTTGTAGACCAGGCTGTCCCTTCACTTGCATCTGTGCATTTCCAATATATTTTTCTTTACACATAACATCCTTTGTAGTTTACAGGGGAGAACTTGGTGCACTGGTAGAAATTGAATTTCTCTACAGAGGTGCAGATTAGATGTGGCACTGTTTGCTTTTCTTTCAGCATTAATAGGTGAGAAGTAAGAACAATTTACTGCTTTATTTAACATACGCATCTCTGCCCTAAGAAGAAAGTTTCAGTTAGAAACTGCTCGTTTGTATGTGTCTATTTTAAAGTAGAATGGCCCCTTCTTTAAGGAATATAGTCATAATACAGCCACCCAAGTACAGCCTGCACAGATTATGTTACATCCAGCTTGGGCCGGGCTAAATGACAGGTATAAATCAGTGCTTTCAGTGTAGTTTGAACTTTGCTTTCTGTGTAGCTAACAAAGATTTCCTCTAAAAGAAAGGGGGGGCAAAAGGGGAGTGAAAATAATTTTCTGACTTGAAGTACCATGCCATCTATTTCTGTTTTCCGTTGCTGGTATCACTGCATTTTGGGGCAGTAAGTGGGCTAGTGTAGAGTCTGGGTCCTGTGTCCTGCCCCTCCACATCCCCTTCCACCCCCCCCCCCCCCAAAAAAGTATCTGTTCAAATAAAATGTCAAGACTTGGGGGAGGAGGTACATATTGCTCTCCTGATAGTTTAAACGTTACCTTTCTGTAGGACGAAAGTCACGGGAGCCTGCTTTCTCCTTATGAATTGTAAGTGGAGCTAGCCCCTCCTGAGATGCATTACAGAAGTGAAGCACAGCTGGGTGTAAGAACTGGATGCTGCCTGACATTTAACACTGTACTGCAGCTCAGCTGCTTTTAGACATATCTGAGTCGTTCCTCATGCTCTGAAAATACACCCTGCTGTTGTGTATACCAAGAGTTCTTCAGTTCTTAATACACAGTGGTATTTTGAAATTCAAAGACTCCTTAAAACTCAGGGGTTTGACATTGTGATAAGCTGATATTGAAGGATAAGGCTCTTCAAAATTTCTTTTAAAGAAAAAACAAGGCCAAGAATAAAACCAGTTATTTTTATCCATGTTATAAGAGATTTTTTTTTTTTTCTTTCCCATTCCGTAGCACCTCCTGGGTCTGCAGCAGCAGGTAGCCTAGCAGGCTACCTCTAAAGCTGTACTTACATTAATTGCTGATGCTAGTGCACAAACAAAGATGGACTGTTTTGGTAAGACAAGGCTCCATTGAAGTTACTGTTAATAAGCAAACCAGCTCTGTTCACTTCGGTCCCATTCAAAACACAGGAAAAGGATCAATCTTTGCCAAACTTGAAAGGCTGAAACTATTACAGAGGATAAAAATGATTTACTTCAAGTGGGTGTAAAACATATTTTCAAAATAAACACTGAAACCACACTTGACTCTTACCACATATTTCATGCCCACACAGAATATGATTAATATATAGCAAGTGTTCAGCTTTGGAGGAATAAAGGAGGAATGAAGGAATAAAATTCCTTCATTTTATTAATGCAGTTTTGTTCTAACTAGCATTTAATATAAGCAGTGCTTCTTAAGTACCAGCTTAGACACTAGATACAATGTGCCTTCTCACTGTGAAGTGTTGCTCCGTTGTAGTTTAGTTTACTCTTAGCAAAAAGGCTTCCCTCTTTTAGTATTTCCCTACCGCTGGAAAAAAAAAAAAAAACACCACCCCCCAAAACCCTGAAGTAGTTGCAATAGCTTTTTATATTTCTGTAGCAAATTGTTTTCCTAGTTTAGTGTGTTTGCTTTAGTGCTGGATTGATCATCTTCTGCTTTTTAAGCACAGCTCCATGATGTACGGGGTGATTCTTCTGAGGAGAGTCACTCTGGTGATGTCATATGCTCGAGTTCAATTTTTATGTGCTGCTACAGGTGAATTAGTGTCCTACAGGTATAAAATGTGGACATTCCCCAGCATGTAGTTTGTGGGGTTTTGGGCCTTTTTTTTTTTTTTTTTTTTTTTTTTTTAAAATACCTTCGAGTAGATACTCCTCCTGTACTTACAGTGGTCCATGTAAAAGCCAGACTGTTTGAGCCTAGCCTTGTTTGCACGTGGTAGAGCTCTGCTCACCTTTTAGAGCTGGAAATGAAATTCAGGGAAGTTCCCTCCGTCGAGCGGGTGTATTGCTGGGGGAGCTGCCCCTCCTCTGCATGGCAGGCAGATCAGCCTGCACCCCGAGGCTGCGCCGGGCAGCGCAGCAGTGACTGCTTGCCGAGGTCTTCTCTGCTGTGCTCTGGTCTGGGATGGGCTGTCACCATCCTCACCCTGCTTTTCTCTCTCTAACATACACCTAACCTCTTTGCTCTGCTTGGGTTTAGCTACATTGCTGAGAGAACAAAGGTAGTGCAATAGGGATTTTTTTAAAAGCAGTACGAGCCTTGGGTTTTACACCATTTTGTTATGACTCTTCTAATCCTCTGCCTCCTGACCAAATTAATCATTATTCAGTTAGAGCCCATATGGCTCCATTGCTGAGGCAAGAATGACAGGATTGTGTTGGGTTTTGGGTTTGTGGTTTGTTTTTTTTTTTTTCCTATCCTTTCTTAGCTTAAATACTGCATTAATGGAGTCTCTGAAGTGTCTTCTGGTACCACTGTGCAGCAGCAGCAAGGTCTGCATCCAAATCTGAGGTGTTCCTGTCATATTTAGTGTATTTTTTGGCAGATTCCTGTAATGGAGCATGTCAAAGAATAAGCAGCCTAGGGAAATCAAACTTGCCAACCTTGAAGCAGTAATTCCTAGAAAGAGATGCTTGTTACACCATTAAACCCCTTTTTCTCTGCACGGAGATACTCACTGAGGAAGGAATTGGGCTGGTGGTCAGCTCCACTTGCACAGTCAACACTCATTCATTCAAGATTACTTGAGGCAGACACAAACATGCTCAAGCCGGGTCCTTGCAGACTCTCAAGATCCAGCAGGGTTTATTAACTCAGGCTCAATGCCAAGCAAATGCAACTCTGCTGCTCCCAGACCAAGTAGGATCTGCTGTTTTGGCATGGAGTCCGGGCTGTTCAAGCCTGCAAAGCGTGAAGGGTGCAGACCTGGGTCCAGTGCCGTTCTCAGATCCAGGAGCTCTGGAAAAGACGTTGCGGATATCTGACCATATGGATCAGCTTGGCACCATCTGGGCTCAGTAGATCAACAACAGTTTCAGCCCTGTTAAACTTGAGCTTGCTTCTGTGCATGTTTTTGTTTTGGTCGTCTTTTTAGTTTTTTTTTAAAGGGTTTTTTATTTTTTGTTTGTTTGGGTTTTTTTTCTTTTTTGGGGGGTTGTTTTTAAACTCTAACACTGAGTTGTGGGAAAATTGATTAGCTTGGCCAGCCCCAGGCTCAGCTAACACTTTCTGCGTATGCGGTGTGGCACATAAGGAGCTTCTTGGAAGCAGACTGCAGTGGCCCTGAGCTTGCTGAGCAGGAACCAGCTCAGGGCTAGCACTGAGTCAGAGCTGCTAGAATCTGATGATCCTAAATTGACTTTAATTTCTCTATGCAGTGATTCCCAGCACATTTTGCAGTGAAACAATATACAAATGTTTCCATTGCTTGATTTCTCACAGCCTTTATGAGCCGTGATAATGGAGCACTGACCATTACACACAAAGCATGGAGTGCTGGATGCGTGCTGCTCGTTAGGGCTCGTGTGTTGGTTTCATGGAGTACCTAGCCATGGTACGTACACTGAGACTATATGTTCAATAACTGCAATTGTCATAAGGGTAACTAGCTTTTCTGTTTGGATTTGAAAATACCTTCTGGAAAAACTGCACTGTGCTTGGAGTAAGTCAAAATATTTCTAAGACAATATGCTTGATGGTCTGTGTATTGTTACAGTACTTGAAATTAAATTTTCAAATTCACAAATACTTGCTTACTTTTTCCAAGCAAAAGGTCATACAGCTCTTCTGGGTTTTTCCATATGCAGGTGCAGCTGGGACAAGCAGATATAAAGTGCCCGATCACAGAGTGCAGCGAACACCTGGATGAAACAACTGTCCTCTATAACCTGCCCCACGACGACATCATCAAGTATAAATATTTCCTGGAACTCAGCCGCATTGACTCCAGCACCAAGCCATGCCCTCAGTGCAAGCACTTTACAACCTTCCGGAGGAGAGGCCACATTCCTACCCCTGCCAAATTGGAGAACAAATACAAAGTGAGCATGCTTTCCAGGGCCGTGGGTTAGATGGCGCCGCAAAAGTAGGACAGCATTTGGTGGGCATTAAATGAGCTTCCCTGCATCACTGGGGTCATGTCCAAGCTGTGATTAGGAATATGAATCTGTAGTACATCATTGATTAACTACTTAATTGATTTCTAAAAGTTCAAGCAGTTGAACTTCAGTCCTTATTTCTTTGGCAGGTGGCATAATTTTGTCCTGACACGCAAGTTAAGGAGCAAACAATATGGTCATGATCGGAAGAGACTGGGGAAGGGCAGTTAGCACTATAACTGATAATTTTAGACACACAGCTCCAGCAAAGATAAGTTCTCCCTGAAACTCTTGAGCAAATGAATTCTGGGTATTTACAGGGTTAGGGTGTTGGCTTGCTCCTTCCTTAGAACTAGAGCTCTTGTCTGTCCTGCTTCTTGGTTTTGATTTCTTCAGTCTCTTACCAGGGGTTATACATTACTGTAGTCTCATCACTCACAATACAGAAAACTTGAGAAATATGGGAAAAAAACACTTTTCCAGCATTTCTTATAGTGGAAGATTTGCTTATACTGTGATTTCAATCAAAGATAAAAGGCAAGAGATTACAGTTAGAAGTTTTGAGCTGCTGAAGGTCTATCTCAGTTCCTGAAGATGAAGGTTCTGTCTGCAGCATCATGCTCTGTGTTAGTTTTCCATCCGATTATTAGATCTGTTGTGGTTAATTTCATGATTGAGCTGGCCTTTCCTGGACAAACCAGTTCTCCTCAGTAGGAGTTTAGATGACTGTTTAGATAGCCCTAATTACACAGCATAAGATTCAGCCCAGTATGGAGATTAAAAGGTAGAAGGTTGTGTATCCAGTGGAGTTGAAACCTTGTTAAAGGTAAATCTGAGTTATGAGCTACTTATATATATATCTGTGTAGTGCATGAATTACATGCCACACTGTTGGACTCACCACTTTCAGATTTTTGGCATCTTACGCGGAGGTGGAGAAATTCAAAACTGCAGGTAAAATTCCTTCCGCCCACAGCCATTCTCCTTCACCCATCCGCTCGGCATTCCCTCAGGTGTAGACAGGATGTGTGGTCAGGGTGGATGAGATGATGTAATGCTTCTGCAGCAGCCTCCCTTAAGGTGCCGGAGGCTGTTGCTGTCCCACCGATGTGGGTCACAGGTGGTGCAGCCATTGTATCACGGAGTGCCAGCTCTGAGAATGTTCCTCAAGGCACAAAATGGGTCGTTTTGCCCACCGGTGCTCTTTTATGAGTTAAAACGCTGTAGTTAAAATGTTCCCACGACTTCCCTACAAATCATAATCGGAAGGAATTGGGAGGCTGTGTAATGCATGAAATAGTGCAAGCCAGAAGCAGTTCCCTGGTCCTGTGGTGATGCATTGTGTCTAGCTCTGATCTGCAGAGCTCAAGTCTCCTCTTGGGAGCAGACTCTGGCAAAACATGTCCTTTGAGCCGTGGCCAGGTGTTGCCTGGAAGAGTGTCTAGTGGATGCTGGTGAGAAATATAATTAGGAAGGTGCTAGCAAACAGCATGGACGATTATAGTCCAGAGCTTCAACCTACTCCCTGAAACTGTGTTGTTTTCTGGCATAGGTACAGTTTTAGTGACTTATTTTAAGCTTAGCACAAGAAAGATTTTTGCTGCAGGGGTAAGATTTAACAGGAAGACTACATAGAAGATTTTGTATATGTGAGTAATTACGTACACACGTAGCCGTGAACCATTATTCTCTCAGTTTTCTTAGATTCTCATGTGATTTTTCGTATGGTAACTTGTCTGTGCCTTGAATTATAGGCTCTTTGGAGGTACAGACTCATTTTCTTCTGCATATAGCATAGGAGACATCTGACTGGAGACTGGGAGACTTGCATATTCACATGCAAGCAATATAAACAGCAATTGCGCCAGAGGAGTTCTGCACCAGCACTGGAAGTGCTGCCTGCAGAAGAACTGAGTCATGCGTGGGGAAAGTCTACGCACAAGCTAGTAGGATCACTGCACACAAGGGCTCGGTGCCAGTACCGTTGCTCTCCTGTACACTGCAATAGGAAAACACTGTAAAATCCAAGAGTACATTTGAACAGACACTTTTGAACTGTTACTAATGGCATTCCTAAAACTTGATAATTAAAATTATAAATAAACATCTAAATTTAAAGAGGTAGCAAATTTACTTGGTAGATTAATTTTCATTACTGTAGTGCTGTTATGTAGGCTAAACTGATCTAAGCCCAGCAGTTCAGTTTGCCGCTGCTGTGTTTCATTTTTGAGATCAAAGTCTTGGTGTGCTAAGCCTAGAAAGTTAGCTGGTGCATGTATGTTGAGAGAGAAGGAGGGGAAGAAAAAGGAAACTTGCTATCCAAACCTTTCTTCTCCCATTAGTGCCACTTAGGACAGCACAGTACCGCAGTGTGACTATTTAGTTTCCTGTATCAAATATTTGTATCACAGATGGATCCAACTTTAAGTAAGGAAATACCCCTGCCCCCTCTCTTATGATGCAAATTGGGAGTGTAAGACTTGGTTGTAGACAAGATCCTAATAAACTTTTGGTCAAAGCTGGTATGCTAAAGCGCAAAGGAAATGGGCAAAAATTGATAGTTCAGTTCCTATGCATGGAACAGGTATGGGTTTCACAAGAGTGAGTATGTCGGCTTGTTCTGTGAGGGTGGTGTTTTGGGGGGGAGGGAGGGGTGTCTTCTAAGCCCTGGATTTCATCTGTTGTTTTAATGTTGGTTCTTTGACCTGCCACCTGCCATGAAGAAGCAGTTCTTGATTCTTGGACTCTATTTCTGCCTCATCAACCTGTGAGGTTCATAATGAAGTTTTCTTGTTCACTTCTGTCAAGAGATACGCATGACATTAAAGAAGGGCTTGAGTGCTTGGAAAGGTAAATGTTTTTCAGTGCAGTTGTTATATAAACTATCTTTTGTTTGAACTGCTCAAGAGTTTCTGAAACTCGTTGCTCTAGAACTAGTAGGAATCTGTACCTGCAAAGATGCTGTGATAGAGTGGATCTGTGTAGTTCGTATCAATCAGTTCCCCCCTTTCTGGATCAGATTTTAACCTTGAGTAGCAGATATTTTCATGGCTATACATCACTTCAATCTGCCTTGAGCCTGAACTGCTGTGGACGTGGTGATTTTGGTGTGCTCTCCCTCTTTGCTCTCAGCTGTTCATTCCTGCCAGCTTGCTTTTGCTTGTGTTGATGTTTTGGTGTCACACTGGGAGCTGGATCAAAGATCAGCTCCAATGGGATACAAGATATGTTTGTTTTGTTGTTGCTTGTTTTCAGCTGGTACAAGAGAGGGGACGGGTTGGTGATGAGGAGGAGGCAGCTGTTTTGGCAGGAGCCCGTATTTATTTTGGAATAAAGTGACTGTGTTAGCTGTAGCTAGAGATTGTAATTCATGTAATGTTAGTTGCACAATTAATTCGGCCATCCTATTATATAGCTAGCATTCCACTAAGCAGCAGAAAGTCCCACTAAGCTTTTTGCAGCTTCAGGCTCAGAATATTTATAATGTGCAGTCAGTCTTGCTATCATCTCACATCGAGTAGTGTTTTGTGTTGCTGTTACCTACCAATTTTGAAAGGTCTTCTCCTAGGAGGTGAGGAAAATGATAGCTAGAATAGTTTGCAGTAAAGAGGCTAGCTAAGAAAATGGAAAATGTTAGCCTCAAAGGTCAGCGTTTCAGAAAGCTGAGAACCAAAAGGGTTAGTTTGAGCAGTTGTGTAATCTTTTCTATTTCAAGGGAGACTGACCTCCAGATGGCATAGAAGTTTGTGTATATATCTATCCTCTCAGTTCTGATCGACTGAAATGGAAGTTGTAAAATAAATGGAAAAATGCCTGTGTGAGGAAAAAATATATCTGAAAAACCACTAGATTAATGTTTTGGTTTTTTTCAGATATAGTTTGTCTGCTTCACTGGACTATTACACATTTTACTGCTTGAAATTATATGTACATAGCATTTCTGTGTCCTCGTTATGATGATTTCATGCACTAATACTGAAGCATAAAGCAAATCATATTTGACTTTTTTCTTTCAGAAAAGCAGAGAAAGACCAGAATAAGAACCTGAAAGACTGCTGTAATTGCCCTGTTGTGTTCCTGTTTCTTAAGCATACTGGTGTCACACTGCATCCAAGTTTGAACAGGTTTAGGGTTTTGTTTTGTGGCCACTAGTTTCAAGAAAAATAAGGTTCATAAGTACTTAAAAGAACATACTTTTCTTTGCCTGCTTAATGTATGTTCAGACAGTATTGAACAACAGAGAAGTCAAGTGGGCCACTGAAAATGTAAAAAACTATTTACCAGTTCAGTTTTGTGGAAGGTGCTGTCAGGGGTGGCAGGTGGAAGAGGAAGCTCGCCACTCCAAACCTGGTAATGAAGTAGACAGTTCCCACTGGTTTACTTCAGTTAGTCAGGGCTATTCATGGTAACAGATGTTATTCTGAGTTCATGCGGTTATAGCCTCACTCTGTATTTCAGTACTTTCCAAGTAATGTATTTGGAAACATCTGATGTCAGTGTGTATGTGTAAGATTAAATACATATCCTGGTGGCCGCTATATTTCTTGCAATTATATACGTGCTATAATAGAAAGATAGAGCCTGCAATGAATTTGTGTCACATTTTCACCAAAAAAAACCAAAACAAAGCAAAACAAAAAAAAACCAAACAAACAAACCCACAAAACTTATGTTTTAAATTATGTTGGCATTTTGTTTAAGAAAGAAGCTTTAACTTGCAGCTTCCCAGATCTGTTGGTTTGGGTTTGTATTTTTTAACATTCCTGTTCCGTCTCAAATGTCTGAATACTGCAACTGATAAAAGCTTTCAGGTTGCAGAACACTTAACTGTGGCTACAAGCTTCATCTTTGGCTGGGGCGTAACAAATACTGAGTAATACAATGCGATGCCTGCTATAATCCGTCTTCCCGGTGGTAGGTCACTGTGACATGCATTATTGAAAAACGTAAATTCAAAGCTGGGGGGGAGCGGGGGGAGATACAGAGATATTGGGCAGGAGAGTCACTAGTAATCTAATCTATTCTGTGCATACTGGTTTCTAAAGGATTGTGGAAACATAGATCAGTGCTCTGTTAGTGTAGTTAGTAGCAATAAATATGCTATTCTTTAGGTTCTTCAGAGTGAGAATTTTCCTCTTTCCTATTAAGCTGTTTTTATTAGGAGAATTCATCTCAGAAGCAAAGATACAGGATAATGTATTTCCTTTGGTTTAGCATCTGGGCCAGTAGACCAACAAATCGGAAAAAGGGCACCAGTTATATTTTGTATTGCTTTTGTTTTGTACTTTATTTTGGCCTTACACATTACTGTGTTTTCATGCAAAAAGAAATAATGTTTGTAATCCATATGTTGCAGCTTTAATGTGTTGTTTCCCTACAAATAAGTTTCATTTGTTGTTCTTTCCTGGTTTTGTGCTGCCTACCTGTGTCTTCAGTAACTTATTTCATTGACAGGAAGCACGTGATAAGTGCAGTTTTCTTCTGTGTGAGGTATCTTACTGTGTGCCTTAGCAAAAATGTCACTTTGTAGCTATAGAAAGCAGCAGATCATACTTGAACCAGGTACAGGATATCAGAATTTCATCCATTTTAATATTACACTCTCTTCGAGTCTGCTTGATACGAAGGAAATGTATGTATTCTAACACTTAGATGCACATATGATTTTTTTTTTTGGTAGATGGTAACTGACTAAAATGTTAATGTGTTGTAATAAGAAGAAAATCTGTCAACTTGTTGATGCTGCTTCCCTTCTTTGCACTTCAGCCTTATGCCCAGGCAAAGGATCCTGGAGGGGGAAATGCTGTCTTATGGGTAGTGAGAAAATTATTAATTCTCTCAACCGTTACCTCCCATTCTTGCACTTGCTGATCTATAGATGTAGATTGGCATAAAGACATAAGCTGACATGATGCATTGAGCAGCACATCGTATAGTCTACCATTAAAGGTAAAATACTTTGTTAAACAGTGCTGCACAGACAGAGCTACATCACTTTATATAAATGAAGCTACGACTGTTAGACACTGCTGCAGCGTAAAAAAAAAAAGTTTGCTTTCTACAGGTGAAGGTTAAAGACAACCACTGAAAAATGGGTCAGCTAGGGTCATAAAAATGCTCAGCTTGAGCCATTGCATCAATTAGGTTTTTAATGTGAGCCATTAAAGAGCAAAAACCTAAATGCTATCTTTGTGCGTAGAACTCTAGGATATTTCTAGGGCATTAAGGGTAGCAGACCCTTTCTCAGTCACGCATCAGAGATCAGATCAGCTTTGTATTAGCATGCTGGTAGTGATGGATGCAGGAATTGCACATATAAATAATTTTTGGCTGCCCCCCAGCAAAATACTTCAGGGAGATCAGAGGGTCTACTTTGGACTCTAACTGGAGCTGAGGCAGCACACCACCAGTCGGTGTGTCTGAGCAGGGGGCACAGCAACTGGTGGTGGAAATGTGTTTTGGGGGCTTCACGTGTGACTACACCCTAGGATGTAGTTTCCTCAACAGCACCCCCACACCATGCACAGCCAGCACAGACACGTCTGTGGTTCAGCGGTGAACCAGGTCTGGACACAGATAGAACCAAAAAGCCTTTTTTTGGCTGGTTGAATTCCTTAGTCCCATCCATCAGCTGGTACAAAGCCAGGGCAGTGCCAGGCATGGGCTGCAACTGGAGCTGGTGGACAGGGCTCAGCAGTCGCTTGAGAGATGTGCCTTCCCATCTTTCAAGCTGAGACGTTTTGCTGCCAAACATAGCACAAGTGAAGATGTTGCAGGAGCCTAGATGTGCCTGTGTCTAACGTGGCTTCTAGTTCTTGCTTTCCTTAGTCACGATCCAGGTAGGACGCCTGTCTTTCATGAGATAAGCACCTGCAATGTGCCTCTATTTATTACTTCTGCAAACACAGCAGCTGCCATAGCTTTCTTCCAAAAAAATAGCCAGGCTCTGGAGGAAGACATGATGACGATGGTACCTGTTTGACACAATGATTTAAAACCCGGGGAGTGGGAAGAAATAGATACTTTCTCAATTTAAGGAGCCTGGCTTGTGGTTTTTGCTGTTAGGTGTTGTTTGTAGCAAGCGGGCTGTTTGGCACAGGCTCAGGTAGCCCTTACACAATCCAGAGCAAAAGGAGGTGCCTGACTTCCAGGTGGTAGTTGTGGCCCTTGGTTGAGACCGTTGCTCTTGACCCCTTTTCACAGGACTATTGCTAATATAAGCTTCATAACTCATTCTGGGCTCTGTAGGGCCCCTTCAGAAGACCAGGTACTCCCTGGTAATAGCCTTGGCAGTGAATTTTATAACTAGAAGACTGAGCTCCACTGCACTGAAGACTGGCTGCTAATTTTTAGGTGATCTCACACATGTATTGGCGGCAACTGAATAAGCTTCCTGAATTTTGCCTTCTGGTGCTTGAGCCACACAGTGAATTGGGGAAGCAGTTCCTATGCTTAAACCAAGCCACTTGTGCTTTGCTTGTTTGGGGCCTTTCCTGGCTTTAGCAATTAGTTCTGTGTTTTCTCTCTTTTAAAAAGAAAAAGAACAAGTTAGCTTCCAAATTCTTGTGTTTTTAAAACAGACATTTCAAAAGATATTAGACTTTTGCTGGGCAGCTACTTTCTTAATTAAAGAGCAGTGGTTTTAAAATGGGCCTTCCAGCTGGGTCAGCACCCAGCTTGCAAACGTGTGGTGTTTTCTCATTTGTACAGATCCAGTGTCCATCTTGCCAATTTGTCTGGTGTTTCAAGTGCCACTCTCCCTGGCATGAAGGCGTTAACTGCAAAGAATACAAGAAGGGAGACAAGCTGTTGCGTCACTGGGCCAACGAAATCGAACACGGGCAGAGGAATGCCCAGAAGTGTCCAAAATGCAAGGTGAGCTGCTCTCCCTTGGACTGCAGGTAGCGGCTTCAAACCGTTTAAATATGTATTTAAAGTAAATACTTGTAGCTTCTGCTCGGCGTTGGAAATGGAATTCACGCTTGCTGTGCAGATTCTTGTCAATGACCCATTGAGAAAAACAGGTCAGATGTTTTACTTGCTGATTCCCGCACTGATTCGGCAGAATCTCTGCATGTAAAAGAAATATTAGGGAAATCCTAAGCGGCTTTAATGTATGCTTATAAGGAATGTGCATTACAGTACAAATTTTTCCAAAAATAAAGCTTTAAAGAAATGTAAAGCTTTAGAGAAATATGGTGCCCTTTGCCAGGTTTTCGAAGGAGCTTGGGTGAATTGACTTTCTGATTGGCAAAACCAGAGGTTTTTTTAGGATTACATGTCAGTTCTTCGCAAACCTGTCTCATAAATTAGTTTAATTTTCAACAGACTGAAGAGCAGGCCCATGCCCTATAAATTACATTAATCTCTTCCAGGATGGGAAATATTTCCCACTACTCAGACGAGATGAAACAGCCCCCGTACACCCCTGCCCCAGCTACCCTTAACAAAGGTGGCTGTTATCTTTGTTCACTGTTTTTTTTCACAGCACGAGTAGTAAGTCAAAACCTTGAGAGCACCATGGTGGTGGGAGTCTGTCCTTTTCTTTGAAAGGGATTACATAACCTGAACCTATCTATCGCTCCACATCTACCTCATGGAGAGGACAAAGCAAGGAAACTGGAACATTTGATAGGAAATAAATATTGAATAGGAAGATTTATTTCCAGAAGTCCGAAGTATGCTTTTGTCACACTTTGAGCAAATGAGAGGATGTTTATCATTTTACTAAGTATCTTATTTTGATCTTGGGGAAAAAATACCTGTGATGCCATAGCCTGAAAGTCAAAGATTTCAAAACAGTAAGCAAAATTCGGAAAGCTCTGAAATCAGCAGTCAGTTGTTTACCCTTCCTCCTGCACACACGTGACATTTGAACAGAGTTTTAACAGCTTGCTGTTTGGTAAGAGTTGGTAGGTTTGAGCCAGTTCTAAAAATGTTCACTTTCTGGGAAATCTTACAGTAAAATCCTGTTAGAAACTTTGTTCCTTTTGGAGTGGGAAGAAGTATCTGGTTTGTTTTTAATTCTTTGACTTGTGTCCAGACTCAGATTTTATGAAAATGCAAATGATGTAACTATTGAAATCAGTTGTCCAAAAAAAGAAGAAAATGCACCAAACAAAAAAGTATGAATGTGGAAAAGCAGGGGGAAGAGGGCTGCTAGCTGGAAAGAGAGAGGAACTAAAACTGCTAACCCTAACATGTTTATCCTTAAGTTTTAAATTTAAAATGCCAAACGTACAACTGTTTTCACCATCTTCAAAAGGAAAGGCTGGATGCTTGAAACTTATGCAGGTTAAGTCACTAATTTTGAAGCCTGAAGTTGCATGCGTTTGGCTATTAATTCCAAAAAGACTTTAGGTTTCTTTTCATAATCAAAAGAAAATAAAACCTCCTCCATGGTGAGAGGCAGTATGGAAAGTTACGAAACTCGCACAGAAAAAGAACCTGTGTTAACAAGTCCTTTCTGGTAATGTGGTATTATAAGTGAATATTGAAGGGAGAGTTCAGCCTTTTCATAAACTGTATCGCTACCCCCACTCCTGATATTTTTCTGCAGAGGTGAAAAAAGTTCTTCTTGTCTACAACCTCCAAAATGTTTATATCAATACATTGTTTTTAAATCAAATCTGTATCCAGCAAGTAATCAAAAGAATGGCTTAGCCAGCAGTTAGTGGTACTGTTCTTTTTATCCACCCCCCACGCCCCCCCAGTCTGTTATTGAGTAGTTATAAAACACACATGCAGCATTTGTCATCTTCATCACAGCATTAATAGATGTCTGGGCACATGGAGATAAACATACCAACAATTAACAGTTTGGGGTCAGGGAGACTGGAGCCAATACTTTCTCTGCCTTTCTCTCCAGCCATCCCCCCAAAACCTCTATATAAAATAACATGGATCAGATGACTATCATATTTCCAAATAAAATATAGAAAAGAGTGACAGAGAAAACAGTTGGTAACATACTATTTGATTTATCCTTGTTGTAGATCCACATAGCCAATGTTTCAGGTGACAACATATTTTATTTTGATATGTGCATATATTCTCCTTAAAGAACCTCTTTCATGTTTTCGTTAAAAATTTGCAGCAGCCAAAACTGATAAACAGATGGAGGAAAAGTCAAGATTAAATTGTGTCAAGATATTAGTATTCAATCTTTATGCTAAAACTGAAGCTAACGGAAATTAAAGGTAGAAACTTCAGTAGAGGTAGAATTTCTTTACTGAGATAACTTGTAGAATTACTGGTAAATTCCGAAGTGTGATACTGATTACAGTGTAAACTGTGACCATATTGTACAGATACCTTCTGGAGATAATTATATATACACACAGACATATACACACAGACTCCTTTAAGTAGCTGTACCACGGGGAAGTAGAATGCACAATTATTATCTTGTCTGGGCGTGTAGGTGAGAAAACGGGAACACTCTTATGGTGTGTGTATATATAGGCAGATCCTTAGGCAAGTATTCACAAGTTTTTCAGTGGTTTTGGTAAGCGCTTTGAAAGAACATAATCCTTTACAATGTGAATACTAGCGGGCACTGTTAAATAAGCTTTAGCTTGATTACTTTTTCCTGTACATGGACACAACTTTAGTATATCTAATAGGAATAGCTTATTAGTATATCTAATAGGAATAGCTTACCTGGTCTGTCTAAGATACGCTTACGTAAGCAAATAAAAACATTACATGCTGTCAAAATACATAATTGTAAATCCATTTTGTGACTATATGTCAGTATGGAAATACTACAAAATGCTACTCTTTTTAAAACTACATCTTAAATTGATTTTGACATATTTTTTGTTTTTAATAGAGCCTTTTCCAAATTTATTATACGCTATTTTGAGAAGCTCAGCGTAGACCATTTTTCTCAGTAAGACTTGTCCAAAAAGTGCTGGTCTTGTGCTAGAGGGAGCTGGCTACTGAGTGCAAATTTGCTACATATTATTAAATGCCTTTTCATAAAATCTATAACCTTATTTGTCTTTCCCCACTACTGTTCAGGGTTTTATTTTTTACAATTTCTTGCGACAACATGTTTGCAGCAAAATGCCTTTTTTTCCACAAGTGTTTTTACAGTACAGCGAACCAAGGAAATACTTCATGTTGGTGTTATCTTTACCACAGATTTCAAAAACAACGCTGTGTGAGGAAACACCAAACAGCGGCTCTAGCTTAGAAAGCTTCGAAGAGCTGCAGAAATTTAAGAAAACTAGGATGTCAATGCAAATCAAGGACTATATACTTCTTATCTGTGGATTCACTGTTCTGATTAATATGAGTGTTATCAGATAACTCGGGGCATAGTTTTTGAAGGTGCTGTGCATATTATTACTCATCCTCTGGGGGGAGGAAGGAGAGTCCTTGCTTGTATATGAAGGGATAAAGCTGTGCACCAGGTTTTCTTCAGAAGGGGTGGAGGAGAAACGGCCACTCTCATCCTCAGTTCTCTTGGAAGCAATTTCCCTGGAAGATTTCTGTGAGAGGGCATGTAACATGCAGAGCGGGTAAAGTGAGGGTCTGAATTAGCCACTGTGCTGCTTCAGTTGTTTCCTTAAGACTCTGAGCTCTGTATGCTTTGATGCTGGTGTGTAATTTTCACCCCTCTTGTTCTGAGAGCTATTCTTGGGTTTCTGAATGGGTAAACCTTTCCCCGTAAGGTGAGAGTTCGTCTTTAGGGCTTGAGCAGGCTCTGGGTGCAGGATGAAGGCAGCACCAACTGAATGCTTGGAGGCAGAAACTGGGCTTGCAGTCGCTGTGCTCTCACCTTGCCTCCTGCACCCCCACCGTGCGGCGGGGGAGCCCGCAGTTACAAGGCACCGAACCCCGCACGGCCACAGCTAACTATAGCGAGACGCATTCCCGGCCCCGTGCATTCCCCCGGCTGCCTGCTGCGTGCCACGGTATCGCCAACGGAGCAGGAACACTTGTGTGATATCTGACCCAACGGTGATCACTTTCCCAACCTATAGATTTGTAATCCATCTCTGTCAGTGGATTATCCTGAGGGGAGGGAGGCATGTCCATGTGAACCAGAGCTGAAGTTGATCTGGTGAGGTGTCATGTCTTAGGCTTGAAAGCAGCCTGACCAAATCATACAAAGTTCATCTGGCGTTGTCAGTCTGTGTGCATATGATAGGGAGTCCAAGCCCCACATCTAAGGTTGGTTGGTTTTTTTTATTTCATTTTTTTAATGCAGTCTCTCCTCACTGAAAAAGGGAAAGTTTTTTGCAACAAAAAATACAGGCAAGTACAACCAGTTGTTCCAAATTTGCAGCTTTTGAAGACAGATATATGGGCAGACATATATGGGCAGATAAGTATTCACTAAAAAATTTTTAATACTTTACTTTTTGAAGAAGCAAAAATAAAGTACATGCAATTGCAATACGTGTCCGTAAGAAAATAAATCCTGTATCAACTTCTTTATGTTTTAAGAGGACAGTATGTCTGGAGGATTTAGAACAGAAACAAGTAGATTCAGAAGTGATTTAGGAGTGGTGCCTGGCTAACTGGAGCTGGGATGCTTCTAGGAAAGCATGGGTAGAAGGATGGCAGGCAGTGTCCAAGAGGTGGGTATTTCTGAAACGTATTGATGGTAAATGTATAAAGGTATTGCTCCTTGAAGTTCTTGCTACCAAAGAAAATTAATTTATTTTTGAAATGTGCAGTAGTTTTGGTTTGCATCTAGGGCTTTTATAGGCTCCAGGCTTGCACAGATTTTCAGTTAGGATGGATGGTAACTTAATAGATAGTGTTGGTAAGTTGGAGAAAGGAGAATTCAACAGTCTTGATTCAAAAAGAAAACAAGCAGTTAATTCTCATTAGTGTCATAAGATCTAATTTCCTCATTTACATTTTGAAGATGGAGCTATGTCACTGAATCAGCAGATAAGGAAAGGTACCTCTAAAATTACAAAATTCTTTACAGTTGCTGTCTGAATTTCAGTCCCCTGAAAAACTAATTGGAATTAAATTTTAAAGTTAATTTGTTAAAATACATTAAGTCACTATTAAAATTCCTTAATTTCAGTTCAATTTTATCTCTTAGGAATTAAATTAAATAAACTATGGCTCCATGAGTAGGGTCAACTTTTTTTTCCTATAAAACCTGAGAAGTAAAAGCAAAAGTCAAACTGACAATATTCATTTTAGAAGAAAATAGTGTATAACTTCAGAAGTTATGCTTAAGTTGGTACAATATTGAATAGACTTTTCTTTCCACTTTGCTTGCAGTCAGTGCTAAAGTGTGAAAGTTTTGAAGTCAAGTGGCTTATAAAGCTCATCAGGAATGGTGTTTTCTTCAGGTGCTTCTGTAAAACAGGGCACCTGTGATACAGCAGGCTTCCTCGGGGTAGAGGCAGGGATGATTGCTTGGTCAGTCTATTTGCATCCCTTCTATGGGATGAATGCAAGTCTGCTAGAGTACTTTCCCACTAGAAAGTAATATTTTATAGCCCAATCCTCTCTTTTGTGAATGTCTTTCCCCTCTTATGTGTAAAAGAAGCATTTGGAAGTGTGAATTCTGAGATCGCTACTGTTGGCACAGGGATGTTGGCAGGTGTACCTGGAACTACTGTTAACTACATCTGCCCTGGAATCTTTTACCAGAAGTATTGCTGGTGGAAAACATCATTTTGTTATGTGTATAAAGTGCCAGTTTCAGTAGCTGTTCAGATGAGTGAGATTTCTCTGATCCCAGATGAGCCCTGATCAGCACCAGCAAACAAACGCACTTGACCGTCTCAAGAGTGTCGGATACCCCGGGAGTCACAAGCCTCTCTTGAGGTGAGAGGCTTCAGCTGTACCTGAGCTTTCAGTGTCTCTGGTCCTTGCAGGGCCACTGAGTGGTGATGCCTTGTCTTTACCTGTACCTCCCTGCAAAATAAATACATGTACATATGGATAAGAATTTCAGGAGGCATTCATTTATACGTCGCAAGTTTCAGCAAATAAAATTCCAATTGGATGTAAGGGGAAAAAAACATTCCCAGGGAGGGTGGTGAAGCATGGGACAGGTTGCTCAAAGAGACTGTGACATACTCATACTTGGAAGTTTTTAAAATCTAGTGGGATGAGGCCTGGAGCAATCTGATCTGACTTTGAAGTTAGCCCAGCTTGGAGCTAGGGGTTAAAATAGATGACCTCCGAGGGTCACTTCCAACCTCAATTATTAGATAATTTTATCTGCCATTCCACTGTGGGGCATGGTCTCTGGACAAGGGAGGCTTTAGCAATTTTGTGAGCTAGGAAAAGTGTGTGTTTACTACCCCGTTAGCCATATTTTTAGTTGGCAAGGTTTAGAAGGAGCTGTGTAATCGTAGTTGATTTAGTGAAATACTCAGCCCCAGGACTTCCCTCTCTCCTAAGACTCTCAGAACTATTAACTAAAACTGAAGCCTTACCAAATGTGTGCAAAGTAGGTAAAGGTACCAGTTTTGCAAAAGAGTGCATGGAGATGGAGGAATAGGGCTAGGCAGCCCAGCTTCATGCTGTACTGTGGGCATTATGAAGGCTTGGTGTCATTCTTTTATACAGTTTGTGGAATCTTTCTTTTTTTACCCCCCACCCCCCACCCACCCCCCCCCAAAAAAAAAAAAAAAAATCCCATACTTTTCAAATCATTCACTGTAACAGCAGAGCCTTTCTGCTGTTTATTACAAAATGCCAAATCAATTCGTGATGGTAATGGGAAAAGGGAGTGGGGCCACAGGTGGCATAAAAGGGAAACCCATCTGTGGAGGGGTCAAACAGAGTTCATAACTATATTTACTGTGCTGCTTTTATTTTTAATAAAGTTTGGTGCTAATGTGTCTACTTCATTAATAAAAACAAGTTTTCATAAGGGCAAAGAGCACTCATTCTCATCTGATACAAAGAGTGTTTAAACAAAGAAGGAGGATTATATAGAAAATTATGTATGGAAATCTGGAAAAACTATAACTCATATTTGAGGCTTTGGAACATGCCTTAGAAAACCATTATTGTCTCAGGACAGCTGCAGTATTAATTAAATGCAAATGTTGAGTTAAGCAAGGGGTTGCTTGCGGTGTCTTTTCATCTGACGCATGGACTGCACGGGGTAGGGCCTGCTTTCCTCTGCTTAGGGAGGCGGAAAAAAATAATCTTCTCTCTCTCTCTCTCTTTTTTTTTTTTTTTTTTTTTTTTTTGTCTTTGGCTCATACAGATCCACATCCAGAGGACAGAAGGGTGTGACCACATGACCTGTTCACAGTGTAACACTAATTTCTGTTACCGTTGTGGGGAGCGATACCGCCAGCTCCGCTTCTTCGGAGATCACACCTCAAACCTCAGTATCTTTGGATGCAAATACCGCTACCTCCCCGAGAGACCACATTTAAGGAGATTAGTGCGAGGCTCTGTCTGTGGTGAGTGCATAAATGTTCCTTGTGGAGAGCTGCGCAGAGAGGTGATGGGGAGGGGGACACGCACCAATAGTAGTCAAATAAAAACTATTGGTTTAAAGTATCGGATGGGCAGTCTGTTGTTTAGTTATGTGAAAGGTGGTTTATTAAATATATTTAAATATATAGTATTTGCATTCCCTGGACTGTGTATGAATAAGTATTGTGTCCTCTTCTGATAGCTTCTGTTTCCTAACCCTTTTTAATAATATGTAAGCAAACTGGAAAAATACTGTCAATAGGCATGTTGCTGGCTGTGATCGTTATTCTAAAAGCATATAGGAGAAATGGATCAGAGCAGGAACCTCTGAATCTCTGTGTCAAGGATTTGTTTGAATAAAGCGTAGTTTGGATTTGAACCTGACCTGGTTCTGAAAAACCAAACTACTCAAGTTAGCCCGTTTAAATAGGAGGACACTTATCTTTTAAGTATTAGCTTTGGTTCACATAAAATACAGCTTAAAACAAAATACAACTATGTACATTAATTTATCTCACAGAATATAATGCCAAAAGCTTGACTTTTCTTTTTATTAAAAAAAAAAGGCACTCCTAATTTGCTTTTAAACGAGAGGTATACCTCTATCAACCTATAGAAGCACAAGAAAAACAGATTACAAAGTAGATCATTACCTTATGTCATATCTTGCATATGCATTAATTTCAGTCATTGTAGCAAGTTTACAGCATGTAAAGCTATCTATAACATTATAGGAAATGGTTGTATTAGGTGTCAAAACCCGGGACCTGTTAAGGAAAATAGGAGCTTTGGTACTTTGAATTAAGGCATAGAAATAGGAGATGACTTGGAATCCACCTAGGATGAGGAAATGCTTTGAGTTTATCAATTGGTCTTGTTGAATGTAGAAGTAAAGGTAAGAGACTGAACGTGTGGAAAACAGCAGTCAGCAGACCTGCAGTGAAAACAATACCCCTAAGCCAAACATGTTCCAGTACGAAAACTAGGTGATTTCCATTTTAGAGTAACACAAGAGTTGGCACACATAGGCAATGTAATGGTAATAAGAATGGTAATAAGAATGCCGATCTTGCTGATCTGAAAAGTTGCGGGAGACTCGCAAACCTGGAATGCTTGTTTAACAAATGGTAGTAAGTCATCCAGGCCCCATTGGTTTGATCTCAGGAACTTGCAAAGCTTTACAACAAAATTTATAAGAGGTGAATTAATGATACAGAAATAAATAGGAAAGTGGATAAAAATTCAAAATGATTGGATGTGCCTACTCTGATGCATTTTGTAGAGGTAAATTCCAACACATGAGAAGATCTAGTCTAGATTAAAGACTGTGCTGGCACTAGAGCACATGGGTATAAACCGTTCATGAATAAATTTAAGCTTAAATTTCAAGGGCTGTTTCAAAGTAAGGTTTCCAAAGAGCTTCCAGTAAAAGTCACAATGGCAAACAGTGTAAGCTGGTTTAAAATGGATCTTGGTACATTTGGTGGAATTAGGATCTGTGATAGTAAGGGATTGTGCTCAGAGACTTTACTAATTCTTTGCTGCTTACGTGTAGAATCGTGGGTAGCATTATTCCAAAATTAAACCTTCTATGTACAATTGATATACAAATATAAAATAAGTGTTTCTTACCAAAACATGGATCTGCCAAAAATAACATTATTATTGTCTTAATTTTTGCAATGGTTTATGTGAAAGGTATCTGAATATGCAGTTGGTATGTTTTAATGCCACATACGAAGTCTGAAATACAGGTGTATGTACTGCATGTGCATAACTACTATTAAAATTATTTTCTATTTTCCCTGTTTGTTTTTTTTTGTTTTGGTTTGGTTTTTTTGGAAACAATAATGCACAACCTTATCCTTTTAAAAAGAAACAGCTTTTACTAGTAAGAAAGAAAATTAGTTTATTTGCGGACAGTGACCTGGAGGCAGTAAAGAAATGTGGAAGTGCATATATCAGTTAAAGTTCAGTGGTGAAGATGTATATTTTCATATTTATAAAAACAAGCATAGAGAAGATACAAGATATTTTACTTCCATTTCCTGTTTGCAAGTGTACTTGTGGTTTGCCTTAATTAGTCAACCAAGAAAGATTAGCAAAGCTTAAAGCCTCAGCTTAAATTTCTCATACTTTTAACAGTTTTCTGTTAAAAATTTCTCTCCAGAACTACCTCTGTCATACAGTGTTAGTCTCAGCAGGAATGGTCATCATTTGAATAGACAGAGCTAGCTGAACCTGCCAGCACATGTAGTAATTACCCTCATTTTTACAATAGCTTAACACCCAAGCTGACAATGACTGAAAGAATTCTGCATTGATACCCATGATCCTAAATCCCTTGGTCATCTCTAGAGGTCTATATTTTAATATTGATCCTGATGCAGTATATGAATAACTACCAAAACACTCCAGAGTCATAGCAGAATTCATGCTTGAAAATAAAAAAATAAAAGTTTAAACAATTTACATCAGATTAGGATTCAGGAATTCAGCCCACTGCTCTTCCTCCGTTGGATTAGATTTTGGCTATGACTGACACATGTGAGCCAGCCTCAATTATTTATTTTTTTTAAACTTTTTTACACACAAGCACATGTGTGGGCGCACACACGCTTTTTCACGAAGGCTTTACATTGTTGTAAGGTTATATCTCCTGACATTTTTCTTTCGAGATGGTATAATCCATACCAGTCATACAGTGTCAGTTCAGTCTGTGGATTCTGCCATCTTGAATGGTGGAAATCTGACAAGATCTGCTATCCTTGTAAAACTTCAACAGAATTGATCTGTACAAATTGCCCAAATGTAAAACGGAGGGGGAGGAAAAAAAAAAAAAAATCCCTAATTAATTGCCAAGTGTAAAGGTCTGCATAGTGCGTTTGTCCCCAACAGTGGTCAATTAGAAATATGATCTCACTGTGTATTTCCAGTAATTGTTTTAGATGCTTCCTTAGTTAAGGTTTGTATCTGAACCTTTGCTTAATAACTATCAAATAGATGTATCATTCTCCAATTTATACAGTTCTTAAATGATTTATAGTTTTGGCTTCCAGATTATCTTTGGTAGAAGCTGTAGGATTTCACTGTGTAGATTTCACTATGTTGTGTAGAGAAAGTACTTTCATCCTTCTGTTGTGTGTTTGTGTAATTTGGGTTTTTTTAATAGATTGCTGATAATATCATTGGTTACTTCTTTTATCATAAAATTGAGTAAGTCATAATAGCTGGCTTACCCTCTCATGTCTGTCTTTTATAGACCCTCCCCATCAGATTCTTCTTTGTCGTGATCTTTAATATTTTTTTTGTTGCTTTGTTTTGAACTGAAGCTTCCTAGTCGTAACCATTTTTCATTCAAGTTGAAAAATCAAGAAATGTTTAATTCTAGTAAGGGATCATGCCTAGGCACAGAGATGTCCCAGTAGCTAGAACTGTGAATGTAAACACATTAAGGCTTTGCCAGGCAAGAGTGGAGCATTATCATCAGCAGGTGTTACTGTACATTCTGAGAGACAGCATAGAATCATTAAGGCTGGAAAGGACCTCTGAGATCATTGAGTCCAACCGTTAACCTAACTGCCAGGTCCACCTCTAAACCATGTCCCTAAGCACCACATCCACCCGTTTTTTGAACACTTGTAGGGACTGTGATTGCACCACTTCCCTGGGCAGTCTGTTCCAATAAAGCAGAAGATGTTAGAAAGAGGAGATGGTAGCAGAGAAATAGGCCATTAGAAGCATCATCTCTAAATTTAAGTAATGTGTAGCAAGAAATAAAGGTTGGATTTCCTGTAGTAAAATGCCTCTGATACTGAGCTAAGTAGTGGAAATTAAGAGGACATTATCTTGGCTGTCAGTGGGAGAGTGGTGAGATGTTGCTAGATACATTTTCTTCTGTGGCTTTTTATTTTGTTCTCTTGCTATGGAGAGGAAATACTTATTTAAGCAAATGCGGTGATTTTGTAACGAAAGTTCTTTGGCTCGTTTCGACCAAATCTGGGTGAGTGGGGTGTGTAGAAAGGAAAGAACACTTCATGGCAGGCTGGCATGCTATCATGGTTTCTGTTGAGAAGCAAATGTTTGTGCCTACAGTCACAAACTGTTCCGTAATAAAAAGAAGGGAAAAGCATTTATGGCAGCATAAATTCAAACATACTTTTCTTCATAAACCAGTGGTTTTGTAAAGGTAGTAGAAATCACAGGGAGGAGAAAATAAACTGGGAGCAGAAGTGGTCTCTGAATTTGATGACAATTCTCTCCCCTCTTTAGCCAGCATACTTTTTTTAGAGAAACTTTGTCTGTGACCAGTCCAGTTAGGTGAAATTGCATTTATCCTTCAGTCCCAGTGGACTTAGAGATTTCATTCTCATAGTAATTATTTGGCTAGGTTCTTGAAGGCAGGATGTTTGGTTATACTTGGAGTTAAGTGATGAATTGCACAGAAAGGAAAAACATGTTCAGCTGTCTTAAATGTACTTAAGATGCCAGTTGAGTACCACCTGAATTCAGTTTAGTGAATTATATTCAAAATCAATTGCTAGGTACTTCATGGATATGTAACAGGACACAACATGTAATTTGCTATTAAAGCAAATGAAGTTTTTTGCATGGTAAACAGCATTTCAAATAGGATTCTGAAAGCAGCCTGTTTTCAGATCTGACTGACACGCGCTCCTGTCCCAAGACAGAGTGCAAAATTCATTTTATGTATGCATGGCTTTGAGCACTGCAGAAGGAAGCATGCACTTCTAGGATCCAACCTTCCTTAGCAACTTTATCATTTAAGTCGGTCTGATTTGTAAGAAGTCTCCTGTATACACCTAATAGGACTCTCTAAAAACAGATGCAAACTTGTATTAGAACTTATATCTATGTAGGGATGACTGTTTTGATTTGTAAGTAGATACTTGTAGTGGCTCTGTTGCTTAAACATATAATGATATTTAGACTTGGAAAACAAAACTTTTTTTCTCATATGCTAGTGATTAGATTTGTTTTCTAAAACTAGTTTGTTAATTTTTTACATGGCAAAGTTTTCTCTAAGGATTTATGGGGTTTTGTAAATATTACCCTAAAACCCGCAACCAAACCCAAAGTTATGCAAAGGAAAATATTTCCTCGTATTTCCCTAAACGTGTCCTCATCTTACAGAAAAACATTATTGTCTATGTAACAATTAATGCAACCCCTCTGAGACACCTGCAAATATGGTTACTAGATTACTGCAGACATCTAAATCTTCATCCTGAGTAACCCAATAAAGAAATTGTTTACCATTAAGTTGAGTAGAATTGTAAAAAGGTTCCCTTTTTAGGCTTGTTCTATTTACAACTGTTTCTTTTTAAGTTACCCTTAAAAACTAGCTTTGAACATTACCAAACTGGCTATCATAACCTACTTCTGAGTTCACCACATGGACTAATGAGGCAAGATTTTAGCCAGCTCTGAGGCAAGTTTTACATTTGCTCTCTCTGCTAGCAGTCTTGGAGCTAGCAGGTGTGGGACAGTGGATCTTGGGGAAGTTTAGGGCCTGAGATAAATGTCCTTAGTGTCAGCAGCATTTCTTGGTGTGTCACGATTCCTTCTATGATTGAGAGCCTCATAAACCTTCACACTACGACAAACGATGTGTGTCAAACTAGAATTGGATATAAAGTAACGTTCCATTCAGACGTGCAAAATGGAGCATTTTATAATTGCTTCATACAATGCTGATGAAAATGATTGGAGTAAAAGGTACATAGCTGATGCTTGCAATAGTGATTGCTGCTGTTTGTACTCTTACTGATGGTAACTTGTGCAAGTTTAGTTCACCTCGTGTTAACTTGTTCCATAATTTTACTTTACAAAGGTAAAGAAAGATAAAGGATTTAAATGTGGTAGATATATAAGGAGAAAAGGTATTTTGTTTTGGTTTTAAAGTTTAACCTTTAGAACAAATGCACTGGTAACCAAAAGAAGATATTGTCCCATGACAATGAAAGGTCATTTTATCCTTTAAGATCTTGGAACTACACAATACTCATAACTTCATATTCACAGACAGAAGGAAAAAGACACTCACTCATGCTTTATTTCAGCTCTGAGTTAGTTTGCCAAATGTAAGTAGACAGGTTCTTGAACTGAATTAGCTTAGAAACTGTTCTTTGTGTCTGCAAAGAAATTACTCTGGTCAAAAGCTAGCTTAGCCCTTTCTGCAGACTCTGTTTCTGTGTACTTAGTCACATGGTTGTTAATAATTTTGGTACCAAAAGTCATAACTTTCTAACATTCTAATTACATGGTTATTAATAAAGTAAAGAGATTTCATACATTAAAACAATCTTTTATAAGCTTTACTTGGAAATTGTTAAAGGCTCTGGTAATTTTTTAAAATGTTTTTAATTGCTCATTTTTAGAGTTTTCTTGAGGTTTTTTCATCACTCTACATTCCTTCTCCTGTCTACACTTGAATAATTTATTTGACAAGTCGTGTGTATAGAATGCAGCACAGTGGAGTCCCAAGAAGGTCTGCCATTAGGATGCCTAGCAACTAGAGTAACACCAATATTTGCCAATTTTTTTCTTCTAGGAATTAACGTTTCCCACCCACAACACACCTATGAAATTTAAAAGCTATCAAAACAGAGCATGAAAAGGACCAATTCATTTAACTGTTGTAAATTTTTCCAAAATATCTCATTTTTCCTTCAGACTGCCCAGATTAGCGGCTCAGGTTATGGAGAGGTTTACATCATTATTGAATGAAGTAATCCATTTACTGAAATCTGATACAAGTGACTTGAGAGAGGGGAGGGCAGGGAAGAAAGAGGTAACAAACTCATTTTTCCTCACTTTCCAGAGGTGATCTTTCAAACACATGCTTAACTTAAAGAATTGCTTAATTTCAAATCCCTGACCAGACTGCTGGTGTATCAGTAAAAATGCCTGCCCTGCTGCGTTTTCAGATAGCTGAGACAAGTGACATCTTTGATCCAGCCGCTCAGCCAGCACAGCCAGGGGGATTCTGCCGTTCGGTTGAAAGCATGCAAGGCAAGACAGAGAACTTGGATTCAAAGTTCAGTTTCAACTTCAGTGTTTGAGAAGGAGCCCTGCCTTCCCTCCGTGCATTTCTACAGATCGTGAACTCGTCAGACGTAAAGAATATGAGCAGGCTTTATTTGTTCTTAGTCTCATGCTCTAGCTGGTGTGCTGCACAACCTCCCTGCCTTACTCGCGTAAGAGCAGCAACGTATCCTTTTAAATGTTGATCCAAAATAGACTTGGCTGTGGTTTGATTTAGACCTAAATCACAACTGTACAGGAGGACTTCACCATAGCCTTTTAAAGCAAGCAGAAGCATATTTAGAGGTGATGGTCTCATCACCTTGAGCTAACCTAAGCTCTCAGAGATGCTGGTTTGCTTGGCATCTTTCCAGGGTGGCTGCTGTGCAGTAGGATTCCGGAGAAGCCAAATGATAGTTGTTTTATAGCTATCGCGTTCCTGTCAGGGTGGAAACAGAAGTAAATGCAAGCTAACTCCAAGCTGTACTCAGGGAGTTGTGGTGGGTGAAGAGGGCAGAGAGAAATGTGTGCAGGGAGCTGGCTGAGTGGTGATGGGTCCTAGCTGGATTTGTAGGATGAATTTGCAAATAGGAATCCTGGTAGAGTATTAGAAAAATGAACCAGCTTTTGGGAATCTGATATCAAAATATTTATGGATGGTTGGAAAGGGAAAAATAAAATGCCTGCTTTGAATTGTTGAATGAATTTTGCATTTCAGCTGGAAAACTACTCATTACACCCCTCATACTGGTTCTGGGACTGGCACTGGGAGCTGTAGCTGTTGTAATAGGTAAGAGTTACGTATGTGAATGGGTCTAATTCTTATTTTGCAGTGACTTTCTGTATGACATCTCAGTATTTTCCTCTCAGAGATGGACACAAAGTACAAATTTCATAGATATCATTCTAGTATAAAGCACATGGCTTTCTTCTAAAAAATTTGTTTTTAGACTCTCTTTTTTTCTTACTGGCATTTTATGCCTATTAGCTTTATTTTTTTTTCCCCAACTATTTGATTTTCTGAACCAAACTCTTCAACTAGTATTGTTAAACTAGTAAAAAGGCCAGAGTAATTTAAACATAGTCCTGGGGGCTGGCTGACTTGGACCCTCCCTTTAATCACCCCAGTGGATCACAATTCTAAGATCTTGGCCATGTGCGTGACAAGATTTTTGGGGCACTGGGCATAGTCCCAAGAGCCCTCCAGCTTGAAGATGCAACAGCAACAACAAAGCAGCAAATTGCAGTGCATAGGCTGCCAAATTGGATTCCATCACAAAAAATGGTGCTGTGAACTCGTTTGATATAGTATCAAAGCTCTGTTAACATGGTTGTATTAATGTGGATGTAGTTATTTTAGCAAATCTGCTCTTTGCCTGGCTTAACTGAATTCTCCTGCAGAAATGAAATAAGCCGTAAGGATAAGTGTATAATTTTGCTCATGTAAGTGCATATCCACTATTTATGTTGGCAGTAATATGTCAGTCAGGGATCATGCTGCTTCACAACTCTTCACCGAACTACTTACTCCATTGAAAATTTGCAGTGTATGCCGAGCCCTGAAGCATGTTGGGTTGTGGCACCTTTATTTTGATATAATAAAACCAAAATATACTAGGATAGTTACATTAATAAGATTGTACATAACCAATCAGCATATAACCAAAATACCACTACAGCTTTTCTAGGCTGCATTTGGCCAAGTAAGGAATATTGCTATCAATTTCAGTATTTAGGCTAAGAATACATATCTTTTTTGCTGCATCAATATTCTGAGTTGGATTCACTGAAGATATCTATCTACCTATATAGATAGCTATCTATCTAAAATATTATTTTTAGTGGCATTTTTATGCCAAAAATATAGGCAATAAAGACATCTTAATGCCAGTAAAGCTTATTTTGCTCAGCAATCTGGTATAATCTGTGCTGGGGAAAAAAAACAAACACTTTTGCTTATATTAAAAATTAAGAGGGTTTTGCAATAATACCCAGTATGCCATTGAAGTTGAAGGTACGATCAAGAAGAGCAGTATGAGCAGTTCCAAAACCATTGATTATTTATAGGAAAGTTTTGGTTTTGAGGTAATAACAGCAATATTTACTGCCAACACAACTGTTAAAGTAATCTTAGTATCATAGCTGAAAACCATTTTACACCATTTACAAAGCTATTGAGCAAAGCAAGGATGCTGGTGACTATAGTAGTCTTTTGTTATATGTTCTTACTGTAGCAGTGTCTGAAAGGAAATCTTTCACCATTTCAGTCAGCTGATGGCAAGAGAAAAGGGGGAGATGCTTCTCATTTGGGTTTGAAAGTGTACCTCTTACAACAAACTATTTTCCACTTTAATAGATCTGATTTATTTTTTTTATTTTTCCTTTTACAGCTTCCTTTCTCTCAAAAGACTTTTAAGAATAAATAGTTCCCTGCCCAGGCAAGGATAAACATTTGGTATTACTTCACAATAGATGAGGATGTTTGTAAAAATAAATAATATTAATAAAAAAAGTTAAGCTATAACATGCTGCCTCTATTGCATGTGAAACTGGCTGAAAACTAGTTTAGTTAAATCAGCCTTGGATTTAGATCTAAGGATTGCCAAAGTGCTTTCAAAAGTTTTAAGTTTGTATCTTATACAAAACAGCATGGTTTAGGAATTAATTTGTCAGATATGGGAGTAGGGTTAGCGGGAATTTGTTGTAAAGTAAACAGAAAGTGTAGCCTAATTCATTACTGAAGAGACTGTTGGAGGCTAATATTTTTTCTGCTTGTCCAAATGCCTTGCCTAAATTCTCGAGACACGGAAAGCTGCCTCTGAATTGATACGTTGAAAGAACACAATGCACGCATGAAGGATGGCATTTAATTATGACTTTCTTATTTTCTTCTTTTGGCAGGTTTATTTGTGTTTCCTATCTATTGCCTTTGTAAAAAGCAGAGGAAAAGGTCACGGACAGGTATGCCCTGGTAAGGACGGACCTTACTCACCTGAACTGAGCTGGTCCTGCAAGGGCTATACGCGCTTTGTGCAACAGAGCAATACAGTGCTGGGAACAGCATCAAAGCCACCGCCCTGGAGGAAGAATGGGGGATCTCCTGCTGTCTTCCCTCAGCCGAAAACACTACTGCAGACCAGAAAGCCTCTTTGCTCTGGTGCACTCTGAACAAGATGGGCCCCCTGACTGCTGCTTTTTAAATGTTTTGGGGTTTGTTTTTTGTAATTGTTACTTTGGAGGGGTTTTTTGAGTCTAAGTTTCTGAACGAGACAATCAAAGTCTGTATTGTAGCCACAACTCTACTACCGATTTGGGCTGTGAAGAAAGCATTTAACTGCTAACATGTGCTCCGTTTAACTTCAGTGTCGGCCTTTAAGGGGGAAATGCTTAGAAGTGTTTGGACTCTTACTGTATACTGAGCATACTACTTTTGGTATTAAAAACTACTTCTGTAAATAACTTCCATCACACAGCATTCTGTTCAGCATACCGAAACCCCGTCACATGCCAGAGCACGACAGCTGGTTATCTCCTGAGTCCTCCTGCTAGTGGGCAAGAGTGTAGATTGCCACCGCCAAACTGCAGTGCCTCAGAGGGAAATACCCTTAGTAGTGAAGCTCCGTGATACTTAAAAATATGCTGATTGGTTTCACTTTAGTATTTAATTTATGACAGTCTGTTAATATTGATTGGGGGGGTGACAGATTTGTTAGAAGAGTACAGCGTTATGAAACTCTCCCAGTACAGAAAAAATCCAAAGGGTTTAGATAACAAGAAGTGTCAGTGGCCTGTTCTGTCCCAAGATATCCCTGAAGTGTGACGCAGAAGGGACAAGGAAATGTGTTTGCAGGGAAGCTGGAAACCTGCTCTTCTGTTCCGACTTGGCATATAATACACATGCTACGCACGAGTTGCGTGAAGATTGAGTTGATGAAATTTTATAACCGAAGTAGCCCGGTTTTGTTTGTTTGTTTTTAAGTAAGCTACATAAGTCTTGGAGCATCCACTGATGTCTCATGAGGAAAATCTGTGAATTTTAGGTAAGGGGAGGGGTCATGAATTCTTATGAAACTGTTTCATTTTTATTCTCTGCTTCCAGTGTTTCTCTTCCTGGCACGTTACAGATCTGAAGAGAATAGCTATCCTCGCTCTTTTTTCCTAACTTCAGAGTACCGCTGTTTGCTACCAGACCTCTTTCTCAGCGCATCGCCACAAGAGCAATGTAATTCAGCGTTAGGAATCAGCTACTGAGAGTTTTTTTTCACTTTTAGTTATAATACAAGTTTATCATACAAATATAACTTAAAATAGAATAAAATAAATTTGTATGAGCAGAACACTGAATAAATAAAGGAACTAAAGAAGAGAAATATCTACTTTATACTTTAAAAATACAAGCTGATCTTAAAGAGAAGAAGATTGGATTTGTACTGTGAAGGTACTTTTTTTTTTTTCAGTGTGTGTGTTTGAAGATACATATGTGTGTGTGTGTGTATACATATGGGGAGAGGGGGAAGCAGGGAGACGGGCAATGTCCTAGAGAGTCTACAGACTTCAAAATTTAGGCCTGCAAATAGCGTATCATTTGAGAGGATATACTTTGCACAGCATTCTTTGAAAATTGTTATTAAATGTGAATCTAGTTGTAATTTTTAAGCAAATAGTATTCTGCCCCACCAATGTAATACTGTTATAAGATATCACTTTGACTTCAAAGCCTCAGTGGAAGAAACTGATGAATTTTCTTTACCTGGAAACACAAATATCAGCTTACAGTAGTTGGCTAGTATGCTTGTTTTCTGTCAGCTTCTGGTTTTGTTTTCTTGTTTTTGTTTTTGGTTTTTTTTTTTCTTGTTGAAACGGTGTGTACAAGCACACCATGGTAGTCAACAAGTACTTAATATTTCCATTTGAATTTGAGGGCATGTTGACCTTGTTGTCCTAACGGTGGAAAGAGTACCTTTCTAAGATTTGCAAAGTAAGCGGGGAAGCAATGACATTCAGAAGTAAAGTTCAAAGCATACTGTCAATGCAAATCCACCCGTTAATTAGATTTCTTCTTCTGTGACACATCAGTTTTCTTATTTGTGTTCTGTCTGAGGTTGGAAGCTGCCTTAAAATCGGTCTTGTTTTTGAGTGTGTTTTCTGAGGCTATACATATCAGTTGTCTTTGGCTTACTCAGGGATTTTTATTCCTTTCTTTAAATGTCAAATAATGAAGATATTTTTGTATTATTTAGAAAAACCTTCAGACCTCAGAGAGTGAGATAGATATATAGATAGGTAGATTTGGGTTTGCAATGCAGTCTGTAATACGGTGTCAAACTATTTCACTTGAGAATATTTTAGTACTTGAGATTATCTGTAATTAACTATACAGTGGATTAACTTCCTTTCTTTTCCTGGTTCTTTATAAATATGTGGGATATTCTTACAGTCTTCGTAGCTGGTTTCACTCTGCCGTGTTTGCCATTTTCAGTTTCTGATGGGAGTTCTGATGGGAGTTAAGATCTGAAATTAAGATGCTAGAATAAAGAGCATAAAAGGGAAGATAATAGATCTGCACTTATTTATATTCAGAGAGCATGTCATTGTGGGTGGAGGAGAGGAACACACATTTCGACTCCTACATTATCATTTCATCTAGGCCATTTTGATTTTATCAGAACAGATTAAATCAAAGGGAAATGGTTCTTCATTTTCTGCATATAGCAAAATGAGGCATCTTTGACCTTGTAAAGATAAGAGAGTCTAACCTATAAAAAAAATAGGTATGACAATAATATTTGCTTTTACTTTTCTGTAGAACAGGAAAAAATTTCAAGAGCCAGGCAGAGTAGGGATATGGAAGTCTTTTTCCATCCATCTAAAAATATTCCTACTTGAATAGTAAATAAATACAATTTTTCATCAATATTATGTAACATAACCAACTGAAATATGAAAAGTAGTTTAGTACAAAACTTCATTCAATAAAATATTAGCTTTTAAACAGCTCTTCTCATCTCATAGGAAATATTATATGCATCAGTCGTCATTTTTTTTACAAGCATTAATTTATCAGTTTGAAAAAGGAATGAACTTTGTAAGGAAGTTCAAGGATGTTTTTCTTTCATTATGTAAATGTGTTTTGTTTTTTGTAACTGTACTCTAAAGAAACCATCAGACTGTTTTACTCCATCTTTATTAGCAGAAAACTTCTTCAGGCAGCTGAATTAACCTGCTAAGGAAGATTTCATGCTACTGCATGCTGATCCATCAGGATTGCTTTCACCACATTTAATATTTAAGATTATTTATCCTTGTGCAAAGTTCTTGCGCACCAGTGTCTGTATTCAGACTAGGAAATGCTTAAATCCATTCTACACTAGTCTTCTCTTTCTAGCTTGCCTGGAAATGGATTTGCCCATGGGCTCAGGCCTCCTTGCAGGCGTGCAGTCGGGGCTGGTGCCCTCCCCACGGCGCCGTGCTGTGTGTGCCCAGTTCTGCTCCTGCTGGGGAGGGCTGGCTGGACACGCCAGTCGGGAGGTGGCTGCTTTCCCTTTCTCCACTAAGAGTAATTAGTTGTATTTCATTAATTGGGTCAAGTTTCAGGGCTGCTCAACCATGTCAGTGGCAGGATGAGTCTGACTGCTGCGGCCTCTCAGAGCATAGTTAGGTATATTTGCAGAGCTTATCCAGGAGCTTGGCAACTGGAAAATAATAGTGCTTTTCCTTGTGTCAATCTATTAGCCAGTGAGAAGAAGAAACTGAGTAAGAATACAAGCGAGAGGCAGAAGTGCAGTTCTCAGTAGCCTTGTGCCCTAGCTGACCCATCAGTTTTAGTTCCAAAAAGTCCGTTAGTCTTCAGTTATCACCTCCTCTATAATAACGCGCGTATTCATATCTTTCAGATGTCATTAAAATACAGTGCACTTTGATCTATTATCTTCCTTTGGGGCAGTGCAAATGTGTAAGTAAGGGAGGATTTTTACGTTATTAATGCTGACTTCCTAACTCTTCCTGGTGTGTTAGGTTGTTGTTTTTTTTTTTTTTTAATTTACATCTATTTATTGGTTCTGAAAGTTTGATCAACGTGAAGTTTTACTTTATTAAAAATATTAATGCACAGGGACTATTCCCAGTTTGACTAGAAGATGTTTTGGATTGGCATCAGGTGTTCTTTTTAGCCAAGGGGTTTTCTGCTCTTCCAAATACTGCCATAGCTTGTGTGATGTGGCGCGTAGGTAGGGCAGTGATTCTGTCAGAGGATACAAATTCTCTAGTGATTGAATGGTTTCTCGTGCCAGTTAGATCTGAGAAACTGTTTTCATGTTCAATGGCCAAATAGTTTGCCATGCAGACCCTTGAGTGGTGTTCTGTTTCTTGAGCAAAGCTTGCATCATTCATAATGCTTGGTATGATAGTTGTGTACCTCCAAGTTGTGGCTAAGAACCATGGATTACTGTTACTTTTATAATCTATGTTAGATCTCTGATTTTACTGATTGGAAGAATACTACCTGAGGAAACAATTAGGGAGATAATTTCTTGGTTTCTTTTAATTTTGCAGCCTTATAGTTGCAGTGGGTCAGCTCCATTCCTGACATGAGTCATAGCCCCATTAAACTAGAGAAGTTGTACCCATTTTTATGCCAGCATGGAATTTGGCCCCAATTTTGGCCCTTTGATAAAAATATTTGGAAGCGTGCTGATAGCCATTGTGCAGCAGTTTGAAAATCTGGTTCACTTCTGAAGGAGTGAAAACTACTATGGAGCCAGTCCTCTCACTCACAGAGTGATACTGGTGCTGTTTAGTAAGTGCAGGAGAGGACAGGGAGTAGGGAAGAATTTCCAAACAACATTCTTATTAAAGTAAATTGTCTGGGGAAGGAATACTAGCTTTTCATATAATAAAGAGACCTTCTTAATGCTTTGAGTCACCGAGAAAGTTAGAAAGAACATCCCTAGACAGTGTTAAATAACATAGCTAACATTCTGCTTTCTTCAGTGTAACAGATATTGGCACAGTGTAAGAATTGGAATTACACTTGTTCAATATTTTTTGGACTTAACACATAAACTTGTAAAAGAGGGCACACAACGTTTAAAAAGTGATGTTGCTGATATATTTGGTGGCTTGTCTTGCTACTATTGTATGAAAAACCAGCTGAGCCTTCATTCAACTGCAAGACTAGCAGTGTTTTCACTTAAGTACTGCTCAAGCTATAACACAACACCCCCAGACTTTTTTCCTAATAAAACTAACAACTGCAGCTTGTTGCAGTTATGCAGGACTGTGGCTTCCTGGCTGATTCTTCCTTACCATTCTGTGCATTAGGGCTCAGGATCTATACATTCTCTTTCCAGTAAGGAATGAAGTGCTCATATTAGGCAGTTAATTACTGATGCTCCTCTTAGCCTGACGGTGAAATACCATAAGGCAGGGAAATAAAAACTGATCTAAGAGCGCCCACTCTGATTTAAAGGTAAAAATGTGTAATAAGCTTTAATGACTTACTCCCTAGTAAAAAATAAATACATAGATTTCTAAGCATAATTCCAGCTTTTTATTTCTAAATATATCCGTTTTTTTTTTTAAAAAGAGTAGTTAAAATAGCAATTAGTTTATTAAAAATGCATATTGTGCAAAAGAAAACCTTTTTGGAGCTTACTTGGCTTATCAAAACTTGAAAAATTAATCTGGAGTGTTTTGGATGGATCAAAGTCAGAAGAGGAGAAATTATTTTTACACAAATATTTTATATTTTTAGCATAAACAGGGATTTTGCACATCCCTGCTTAAACGCAGTTGCATGCTAACCCCATTCAGTGTTTATCTTGTTGAAAACTTGTCAGACTGAAAACAGTATTGTTGAAATTTTAACCTACTGTCACCGAGCATCATGTTATTAATACAATGCCACATTTACCTCATTTTTAGAAGGAAAATCTACTTACAGAATCCAAACAAGCTGTTCAGATATTTTAAACCTGTCCTGTAAAAGTGCTGATACAGTCAAGAAACATGTTCATGCCTTATGCAAGCTCTGGGTAAGCAGATGGATTCAGTCTTTAGTCATGGACTATATTTTTGCATAAAAAAATGCGCTGTTAAGCATTCTTCATATCAATTTACATTCTGCTGCTTCGTGTCCAGAAATTGCAAGGATGGGTAGATTTACATTTGACTGTTTACCATCTCATAATAAAATGTTTACCATATTTCCATTTGTTATACGCTTTATTTCCAATGCTCTCCTTTCCCTTCCAAATTTCATAATTTGAAACTGACTTGTGAAAATGGCTGAAGATGAAATTGGACCTGGAAAATGTGATCTCATAAGAAGTCATTTCAGTAATGCTTTGCTGAGCTATACCAGTGAAAGATAATTTGTTGTATTTAAATTACTTAAAAGCAAAATGTTGAAATCTGTTTTTCTTCAGGGCTTTTCATTATGCATTTTTTTTAAATTTAAACACCACAATCATCTTTGTTACATAACTAACCATCTGAGTCCAAATAACTTTTTAATGTATTTGTTTATTCTTTTGACTATGGTAGACATGAGAATAATAGGTGCTGAGAAAAAGAAAACATGATCTCTGTTTTTTAGGAGGTTGTCCAAGCTGAACAACTTCCTAATTCCATGACAATTCAATGAGAAATCTTCCCCTGTCCCCATCTCTTTTCTTTTATATATTTTAAGGTGAAGAATTCCCTTTAAAATAGGGTTAATTTGAATGGCAGGAGGTGAGGGTAGTGAGATGATAGATCACATCCTTTTTAGTGTACAGGCTTCTGGCACAACTAGAGTGCTGGCCAAAACACTGCGGATTCATTAAGAGAGCAATTTCTAACTCCATGTTTGGGCTGTATACAAACTACATGCATCAGTGATTAGAACTTTCTGTAGCGTATTTATTCGTTGACTAAGAAGTTACAAAAACTGGAGGTAGGCAATACCCATGTAATCCACGCTTGAGTTTCAGTATTCAGTGTGTTTTGTATAATGAGAAATTTTAAATGTGTAAGTGCCTTATTGCTGGAAACAAATGAAAGGTGTTCCCCTCCATAGAGCAATATGGGAATTTCTGTTACATGAACTCCTACAGACAGACATGTTAAGCCAAAGTAACCAATAATGGTTTGCTCAGAAAGTTGAAAAATCTTATGTTAGTGAAGAAGCTATCTTTTTACGAATTATAAAAGTAATCTGGCATGCCTTTTTAATTCTGATGATCTTGATCTCATTTTGAGGTTTTTAACTTGCTGTTCACCCCTCCTCCCATCTCCCTTCAAACTTTTGCAGAAGTGCATCTTATATGTGTTGTCAGAATGAGTCTGGTCTTCCAGCGTAACCAACCGCTTAAAGAAATGCAATGTTTTGGAGAAGAGAATTCAGCTGAAGTTAGGTTAGACCACAACCTGTGGTACACGTACCTTCAAACTCCAGGGCTTAAACGGGCCCTGTTCGCACTAATTCATGAAGATGGAAGTGCTGAGCAGCGTGGCACATGGAGATGCACTTGTAGCTAGGTTGGGACTCAGAGCAGTTTAACAGCATTTCAGTGGTATCCAACTTGAACTAACATATCCTGTTAATATAAGTTGGTAATTCCTCTGGGGTGGGTATCTTGATGAACTAAACCATCAAACAAGGCTGGTGGAGCAGCTCTGGAATCTCTGCCCAGCCCTTCACTGCATGGTGGGAGGTGTGATCTGAAAAAGTAGTATTCATTTTACCATCTTCGGATAGCTTCAGAATGGATACTCTAGGGTTTATTTCTTCTTCTGGGATTACTTCCTTTCCCAGAAGACAGTGGAATTTTACCTTTTATGATGTAGATTTTCTAAAAGACCTGGTTTTTTTTTTGCCTTACTGACATTGCTCCCGCTTTTGTCTATCTATTGGAAGTCAGGTGCCAAGCTACTTTTCTGAAATTATCTTGAATTATATCAACTTCTGGTAGAAATTATCTTTTAAAAAATATTGAAGTCATAAAAAGGTAATTATCAGGAGGAAATTGATTAATAATAGGGGGGTAAAAAAGAAAAATGATGCTTAGAAGGTCTATTTATTGTATATTCATGATCATAAAATGGTTTTACTATGTTCAGTTTCCGCCACTAAGAATTTGTGAGGGAAGGAAGGAAAAGAGGGATAAATGAAGATGAGAAGAGTATTTCTTGGAATTTTTTCTTCTCCTGAAATTCTAGAATTTTGCAGAACTGTAGGAGAGGCTTCCCCTCCCCCCCCCCCCCCCCCCCCCCCCCCCCGGAGTTCTCAATCAGTAATATAGCTGTCACTTGCAGTGTTGTTTCTTCATGAAGCATCACACACAAGTGTTTAATCAGGATTCAGCTTGCATATCTGAAGGTTTTGGTGATAGGGAATTAGGTTTAGAGCCATACTACAATAAAATTATAAGTGAATTATCACTCTTACAGATATCTTCTATTTCAGTATTATCTCCAATTTTTAGGCATTAACTAAGTCATTCTATAACCCATTAAATAGGAGGCACCATGTATCAAAATACTTCTTCAATCTTACGAGTTACTGTTTATTTTAAAGAGTTATTTCCTTAAATGAAATTGTCTCTTACAACCAGCAGGCACACAAACAAAACGCTGATAAGGTTTTTCCATTATCTTTCTCTTGCATTTAGCTGCTAACTGTTTTTTGTTGCATAGTATTGCAACAATGGTCTTCATGCTGTAATAACTTGATGAAAATATTCAGTAGTCTTGGGCAATATTTTACAAATACACCATCTTCAAGTTGGTATTTTAAATGTATACTAGTAATCACTGTTGAGTGTGCTACCTTTGTGGCTGCTTTAGTTTGTGTCAATGTTTTGTAAGGATTATTTCTTGCTACCCTCTTCAGAGTGCCTTTTAATTTAGGAGGTCTAGGGACGGTTCACTGAAGTCTTCTGTTGAATCTACCGTAGTAATGTCTGATTTTTAAACTTGTCTTGATGAATGTATAACTAAAATCCTGTTCTTTAAAAAGCTATAGTAGACACAGGTTGTATATGCACATGTACATGCACGGATACAAGGGAAGGTGTTCTGCCAATGTTTGTCCTGCTGGACAGGACCTTTTGAAAGTAAGTGAATTTTTTAACAGTTTTATTTTCAAAATGTTACCTCACTAGTATTCAATAGTAGGTATGTCTCTGTACTGCTTCACTTTGCTAATTACAATCACGATCATGGTAGGCAGTTAAATTTAAAAGACTCTGCGATGAATCTGGTGTCCGTATTGAGAGTGAAGTTCGTAAGTCAAAACTTACAGTACTTCATTTCCTTTAAAGGCATTCCTTTCACTTACACTGATATCCCAAGCCCCTGTTACCAACAAACTGAAAAAGTGCTTCCCCATGATGAAATGGAAGAATGTAAAGTAGCGTTTGAATGCACTCCACCTGTCTTAGAATCAATATTCAGAAGGGGGGGGGGGAGGACATGGATTTAATGAATTGTGGGAAGACCTATATTGTAGAGTTCGTTCACTTGCACACAAGGGGTTTTACAATGTCATCTAGTAACGTCTACCTAATAAAGTTTTGAAAAAGAAAAATAAAACTTGTCTGAATGTTTAACTCTTTAAGTGGTTGTATGCATGAGTGATAGTTGACCAGCTCCAAGGAGTCTTGCTTAAATCTATCTTCTTTGATTTTTATCCTAAAAAAAATCCCACCGAATGATTTAAACTTCAGAATCTTTGCGTTCACAAACACTGTATTACAGTCTTTAACTGCTTTAACACTGAAAATGAAACCAGATGTAAAAAGCCAGTTTACTGTGATGAATATTTTTGTGTCAAATACTCCCTGCCATGTGGTGTCCTCTCTGGGCTACTGCTTTCATTTTTAAAAGCATCTTAATATGCAACACGCAATTTTAGCTTCTCATGAAATGTTAAAATGTTAGCTTAAAATAACCTGATACAAAATGAGGAGAAAACACGCTGGAATCCAATTTTCTCATTCCCTTGTAGGACTACTTCCTAAAGCTCCATCTCTTTCAAAGACAGTTTTTAGAGAAAGCAGTCTGTAGCTGTAAACTTGAAATATGTGATCCGTTAATTGAACCAGGTGCCTCTTTCTCTGCAAAGGAACTGTTTTCTGTTACCACACTTGGTGAACTGACAATATTGATGGACTGTTTTGTCTGATGTGTTGGGGATTTTTAAACATTATGCCTAATTATGAAATTGCATTTGCATGTTCATGCACAGGCAGACAAGGTAGCACACTTGCCTACAGTTTGTTTCTGTAGGAAATAAAACTGAAAAACAATTCCCTGCAGTGAAATACGCAGCAAAAATCTTGAGGCCTGTGCTAGGTGCCTCTGGCCAAGGACGTGCCTTTCGGCCCTCTCCCCAGCCGCCTCCAAAACAGTTAGGATTTGCAGCCAAATGTCAAGGGCATCACACCAGCAGTTCCTTATCTGCAGGAATTCTAGCATGCAGTCTGCAGCAATGAAAGGATGGTCAGGAGGCAAAAGAAATGGATATCCCTAGAACTGAAACTGAAGTTAAAGGCTAACTTTTCATTTGCAATCTCAAACTGTTTGACAAAAGACAGAAAAGCAGGCTTTAATTATAAGCATGGTATCGCTCTAGGTAAATAGGACTAATGTGCTCCACAGAATTACAGATGCACAACTATAATTTTTAGACACTTCGTTCAGATGACTGATGTGCTTTTGCAGGTTCTTGAAATAGTGATTATAGGAAATAAAGATACATGTTTTCCCTAAATCACTAATGCATTTATGCCTGCTTTTAAGGAATTATACTTGACCATTAATAACTAAAACTAATTAACATTCCAAAAATTTTGAGTCAATGCTTGAATTTCTCATGTGTTTGCTTAGTAGTTTGGCTTCAGCAGCAAAAAGAGGCACTGGTGTGCTGGAATACGGGATATGTGAAATACTGGCTAATGCGAACAGAATTAAAATTAGCAGTCACGTGGGTAAAGCCGTCATGTTTTGGGAAAGTCAGCATGGCTTTTATGAAGGAGTCTTGCCTTTTCAGCCACAAAGTGTATTTGTCAGGTCAGCAAGTCATTTTGTTTATATGGTCTATTTGAACTTCTGGAAATCTTTGTTGGAATTCTTTACTAATAGCCTCAAATGAAACCAAGCAGACATGGGCTAAGAAAGAGGATCTCACATGGACAATGTGGACATTGTATGGTCAGAAGATACAAAACGGAGTAAATAGCTTTTGCTGTGAAGGGAGGATGCCAGTTGAACCCTGCAGAGATCTGTGCTGGGACTTTGCTCTTGAACATATTTGCAAATGATGTGAAGAAAAAGGTAAGCAATGGGGTAACAAATGATGCTGCTGATGGAGAGTTACCTAGGACAGTTGAAGATGAGAGCTAGTAACAATGATTAAATGCATGGGTTTTGGACAATAACAAAATAGAGGAAGGCTCTTCAGCATGGGAATGATACCACTGATACCTAATGGTTATCATGATTGCAACAAAGGTCTCTATATTTGAGTGACGCAGAAAAGACAAAATAACGACTGAGTATTCCTTTATCTCAAGAGATGATGAACCAGGGTGTGCCAAATGAGGCTAGCGGGAGCTGTAACAAAAAAGGGGCATCTTTATGCAGACAGCGAAAGACTAGTGGAAACTCCTGCTGAAGGATATTGTAGATGCTGAGGGCTGAAGTGGAAACTGGAACAGTTTAAAGGAGACAAAATTTGTGTCGGGTCACTAAAGGTACAGATACCCTGCCTGTTTGGAGGCCTGGACAGTAGTAGATGGTAGTATTTGCTGTATCTTGCATCCTTCCCCAGACGGCTGATTTTGCTGTCAGAGTTAAGATATTGGACTCCCTGAAGTGTCATTCTGACTCATTATTTCTAGTTCATTCTCTTTGTCTTTATATTGAAAGTCAATATGTAGGGAAAATGTCATAGTAGATTTCAGCAGTGATCCATTGGGGATGGTGGGGAGATGGCTTTTCCTATCCTACTTGGCTATGGGAAACACTACCCTCCTTCTCAGGTAGAGATGCTGATTGCCAAGATACAGATTTGCAAAGTTGAGAAGTGGTGAAAGCCTATCCACTTTGTAGTGTGCTATTCCCACTATCGCCTAAATTTGTTCCACCTCATCTCAGCAATGTTCTTGCCTCAACCTAATTTCCACCTAGCTTATTCACTTACCCTCTTTTGGATGCGCTCACGGTCACCTCAGCCTTTCCCAGGCTGGTTTTTTTCCTCTTCCTTAACGCTTCCCCTGTTGGAACACTGAAATGATCTGAAGCTGAGCTTTGTTTTTGCTACCCTGTAAGAGTGATGGACACATCCACGTCCATGTTCTGTGCTGGCCCAGGCTTCACCTCCTTGACCAACTTGGAAATAAATAAATACTGTTGCTTCTTTCTAGAAACCTTCATTTCTTAATGAGACAGCTGCAATTCTAGGTGCCCATTGCCCACTTTTGTCTGCCCTCTCATCAATCCCATTTTTTTTAAATGATGTTTTCTATTTCGTTCTCTTTCATGCTAAAAAATGCTGGACAGTCTCCCAAATCTCCTAGCAGATAGGAGAAAAATTGCAGTAAATCAGAATAAAATGATAAAGCCAGTTAAGCCTGGAAAGCGGCATTGTGTGATTAAACAGGAGGCTGCTAGAGATTCCCCTGCTGATAACTGTATACTTGTACACTCCTCATTTTGTGATTTTTATTTGTATTTTTTTTTAGCATGTGTATGTCGTATCTAAAGAGTTACCTGCATGCTTGTTTTGGGTGGGACTTCTTGCTTTGGGTTTGGTTTGGGGGTGGGAATTGGTTGGGTTGGGTTGGGTTGGGTTGGTTTTAAGGAATCCACGTGAGCCTGTGGGTTAGCGAGGGGTGGCACCGAGTCTGAAGCCTCGCCGAGGGTGGGCTTTCGCGGTCATACCTGTGATGCGCTGCTTCCCGAGTCGCGGCCGCCACGGCACCGCGCAGCCTCATCAACAAAGAGCCATTTCAGCACCCACGCGTGGCATCCAAGGCACCGCAGCCTTCAGCCGCTGGGGCGGGAGCGCGGCCGGTTCCGGCGGCGGCCACAGATGACTGGATCGGGGAGGGCCGGGCTTGCGTGGGAAGGCGCTGCCACCTCGGCCACCCGCTGTGGGGCGAGGGGCCCACTCAGGGCAGGGAGGGAGGGCAGGGGCCCGCCGCTGCCTGCCTGCCGCGTATGGCCCAGGCCGCCTGCCACGGGTGAGGGTGAGGCGGCCGGGCGGTGGGCCATTCAACGGTCCCTCGGCACGGTGGGGCCGGGCGGCCACCTCAGGTGTTCCCGCTCCTGAGGGGAGCTTGGTCCCTCGTGAAGCATGGAGGTGATTGTCCTCAGCCATCCTGTGCCTGCCCCTTCCTGCTCAAAAACTGGCGTTTCTCTTAACTCGTATCTTGTCAAATAAAAGTAACGGCAGGCTCGTCTTCGGTGCATCACACCAGAAGAGCTCTGAGGAGCAGAGAATGTTCGGCTGGGAGAGGGAACGGCGGGAAGGACGGCGCGTCTACAGGAGCAGTGCGCTGTGGCAGCACCCGCCCTCCGTCCCGGCCTCTGCCGGCAGCCTCCTGGCTTCCCACAGCTCTCCACAAGCCGTCTTGGTTTTCAAACTATGTCTATTTCAACCTTTAGTTTGACCATGTGTTTATTAAAAATACTTTCAAAAATGTGGCTTCATCTTAATTTCATCGGACTTTTATGAGGTCATGGACAAGTCAAAGCTAATAATAAAGGGGTAGTGGCAAACCTTTGCCAAATCAAGCAAATGTTAATTCAGCAGAGCTTTCCAATAATGCCTTCAATGTTTCGGACCGTCAGTGTCCGCTGTTGCCTTTTTCTCAAATTCCTTTACAACAAGCGCTCTATGTCATCACTCCCCTTATGATGTTGTTTTTAATAAACAGGTTACTTAGATTACAGGCAACACATAGCCTCCACTTAACTATCATTTATTTATACATTGTAATCTTGAATTAGCTATTTTGCAGCTTTGGACCTGAGAAACATCATCACTGCGTTTATCTTTCCTGTAGCAGTAAAAGGAGACAAGTTAGAGAAAGGCTGACTTTTCCTCTCCCATGAATGAGCATTCAAGGACTAAACATGATTGTCAGAATTGTGCTTCATAAAAACCAGCCTTCGTGGGGACGCCTTGTCAGCCTGACGGGGGATAAATGGAGTGGCTGTCTCTGCCAAAGCTATTTATTCAGCTGACAGCCTGGCAGATGAAGAGTGCTCCGAAAAAGGTGGCTGAACGTGAGCTGCAGTAATTGCTTTGGTAGTGGCAACCTGTCCAGAGCTGCCATTTTCCCCAGCTACTTGAGGGATAAGTGTGGGGTGTGGGCACGGGAACTCAGTGGGTCCCGGAGCCCTGGACTCGGTGTGTGTGCGTAGGGTGCCCGCTCCTCCTGAGCCGTAGGTCCAGTCAAGTCATAGCAGAGCTCTGCACATCCCGTTCTTGCTACTGGAAGAAGGTATGTGCATAAAGGTAACGTATTACTGAGTATCGTATTTTGAACTGTCATCTTTTCAGAGCACAATGTAGATAGGAAGAAAAGGGCATCCTTCAGCATAGAGTTTCTGTGTCTACTGTAAAGTTAGCTAACAAATACTTCCAACGCTATGACACACGGATTTTAGAAGAACATATTTACACAATGCAGTTTACGATGCATATGCATGATCATAGAATCATAGACTAGTTTGGGTTGGAAAGGACATTTAAAGGTCATCTAGTCCATTGCCCCTGCAATGAGCAGGGACATCTTCAACCAGATCAGGTTGCTCAGAGCCCCATCCAGCCTGGCCTTGAATGTTTCCAGGGATGGGGCATCTACCATGTCTCTGGGCAACCCGTTCCAGTGTTTCGCCACCCTCATCGTAAAACATTTCTTCCTTATATCTAGTCTAAATCTACCCTCTTTTAGTTTAAAACCATTACCCCTTGTTTTATCGCTACTGGGCCTGCTAAAAAGTCTGTCCCCATCTTTTTTACAAGCCCCCTTTAAGTACTGAAAGGCCTCAATAAGGTCTCCCCAGAGCCTTCTCTTCTCCAGGCTGAACAACCCCACCTCTCTCAGCCTTTCTTCATAGCAGAGGTGTTCCATCCCTCTGATCATTTTTGTGGCCCCCCTCTGGACCCTCTCCAACAGGTCCATGTCCTTCCTGTACTGAGGACCCCACAGCTGGACGCAGCACTCCAGGTGGGGTCTCACCAGAGCAGAGCAGAGGGGCAGAATCACCTCCCTCGACCTGCTGGCCATGCTGCTTCGGATGCAGCCCAGGATATGGTTGGCTTTCTGCATTGTCAGCTCATGTCCAGCTTTTCATCCACCGGTACCCCCAAGTCCTTCTCGGCAGGGCTGCTCTCAATCCTTTCATCCCCCAGCCTGTACTGATACCGGGGATTGCCCCGACCCAACCGCAGGACCCTGCACTTGTCCTTGTTGAACCTCATGAGGCTCACACGGGCCCATCTTTCCAGCTTGTCCAGGTCCCTCTGGATGGCATCCCATCCCTCAGGCGTGTCGACTGTACCCCTCAGCTTGATGTTGATTGCAAACTTGCTTAGGGTGCACTCAATGCCATATTACTATGGTGTGAAAGCTTTTGCTCTCTTACATTTGTTTAATCTATATATGTAATATGTAACAATAATTTATATATTCTTATGTAATAATATATACAATTATGTCATATATATTCATAGATAGATAGATAATAACAGCAGAATTAGAATTTATCATTCCTTGCTGGTTTGTCATATTACAGAACAAAAGAAGTGCAGTGAAATAATTTAACTGCTGCCTCTTTTCTTGTCCATGTACGTTTTTTTTTAAATTATTATTATTTTGCTAATTTGCTGATCTCAATGGCATTCTTTGGCACTGAATTATCTACATTCCAGTGTGGAAATGTATTTCTTTGCTTCAGTAATTGCCTTTTTATATAATTATCCACCACCTTGAAGGTAAGAACAAGGAACTGGGAGATTGTTGTGGATGTGAATGTGTGTATATTGAAAAGTGAAATGAGAACCAAGAAAAGGCTTCGAAGTTGTAAAGGTGATGGCAACAGAGGATTAGCAAGAGAGGGCAATGACTGTTGTGAAGGCACATCTGATGAGAATTTTATGTTGTTGTTTAGGTTAGAGACTGACCATGTCAAATTGATGTACCTGAAAACCTTAACACAACTCACTGATGAAAAGCAGAGTCCAGTCATTGTTTCTGCTGTTCCCATGTTTGTTAAGGCATACAATATTTAAAATGAGTTGTTTCATGAACAGAAAGATTAACAAAGTCTGGCTTCTTGTGGATTTATTTTCTGTGCCCTTCCACCATAACCTGTCTTCACCTAGTGCCTCCTATGTGAGCACACTTCTTCCCATTAAATATATCTAGTTCTGCCCTATGTTCCCTAACTTCTCACCCAATGACTTCTCCCCCTCTCTAGCTCAGCAAGAAGTAGCACATGCTCTGCCTTTTTCTGAAGTACATAGGTGCCAGTTGATCATTTGCTAGAGCTGTGTGGGTTGCCAGACCAATTTTCAGGAGCTGGCAGGCTGGCTGGCCTCCCACCAGGTAACAGTGACCGGTGCTTCACTCTTACTCCTGACTGAAGCCCTCCTATCTTAGTTGCTCTTGCCCAGGTACTGATTTTCAAAAATCATATAGGAACTTGACATCTTCGAGCATCGTTACTCTAGGCCACCATGCAATGTGGTGTTATAAGCCTCATTTCTTTAGAATCCCAGGATAAAGTGCAGATTTTCACACCTGCATATATATAAGGTTCTCCCTTTAACTTCAGTGTGAGATTTCAGTTTTTGAACCTTAGTATTAAAGCACAGCAATGGTAATTCGATGATTGAAAGTACGCTAGCTGTATGTTGGATACCACTGCTAGCAAGTGGTATGAAAATGTATAAAGATGAGGAGAAGAGGTATATAGACAAACACAGAATAAATCCTGGAGCTAGGAATAGAAATTAAAAGGTACCAATAGTTTTGACCTGATCTTTCCTGGCTATGGGGACTATTTCTTCAAGCATCGAGTCTGAATATATCAAGAATCTCCAGCAAAACTTTCCTGGAACTGGAATTCCTTTGTGGTGCTGTGTGTGTCACCAGCCAAACAATTGCTAGAGAAGGAAAGAAAAACTGCTAATAAAAATAAATGATATTGTTTTCCATTTTTTATTAAATAAAAATAGATTTTCTTCAGTTTTCAATTTTAAAAAATGTGACATTTATATAGCAAATGAGAAATTACGTAACAAACTTAACTTTCAGTCATAACTGTTGTGCAGACTAAAAAAGCCATGGATCTTCAGCCATGGATCATTTCTGAAACTGTGCAAATGTTTCAAAATCTCTAGATAACTTTTTCTCAGTCATTTGAATTTATTCATTGTCAATAACTCCATTGATTAAGTTTATTCTGTAAATGCTCTAGCCTTAAATATTTCAGTTGTGTTGTTTTGTTTTGGTTTTTTTTTTTTTTTAATAGAAAGAAGCTGTTTTAAAAGGATGCTGTCAAATTCTAAGAACCTGTTAAAGTAGTTTCAAGTTACTGCTCTTCTGCTAAGCTTAACTGTGTGTTTTTATCATTCAGTTTATCATTTTATTTAGGTCAGAAGCAGGGACTTCTGGATGAATAAGGCTTTGATCTGCAAAGATACCTGAGCAGCTGGGCTACTTGTGATGCTGTGCTGTGTATCTGTGTGCAGGTAAACATCTGTGTACAGCTATTGTGTACCTGTAATAATTAAATATGCACGTAAAGTATACAAATATAAAAATATACACAAAGTGATGGCAAATGCATTAAGGGGCCTGCCTTCACCATTTTTTCCTGTGAAGTATTTCTGTTGTTGTAAACTTAAATGCTACAAATAATCTTAGTGATATGTATTTTTCAACTTTCTTAAAATTCTTTTTCTACCATCATACAGCCTCCCCTCTGAGATTTTCCCGCACTGGGGAAAGAGACAGTTTTCAGCTATCTGACCACATTACCTGACCACATTCACTTAAGGCCTTGCTCTAATTAAAAGAACCAGCCAGAGATAGTAACTAGGGACTTAAGAAACTCAGGACAAAGCAATAGACCAGCATAGCTAAAACAGAGCAGTTATGCTGTGATAGCTATGCCGGTGTACGTGCTTCTTACAGCCATTCTGTTCTGGAGTAAAATTACTTTATCTTGGAAAAAAACGTGTTTGCTTTTTTGGAATACCAGTCTAGAAGCAAGCGCTCACCCACATGTTCCGTTCTGGCCTGGCGATAATGGAATTACCAGTTGACTATAACCTCGCCTGTCATTTTGGCCTAGCAGACGAGTAGCCACAAAATTTTGGTTCAGCAGGAGCCATGCCGTCCACCAAAGCCTGTCTCCTTACCTAGATGGAGGCTAAAATCAGTAAGGTAAGAAGTTCACTTTCAAAAGCCCCGATACAGTTCAATATAACTATATATGGAAAAAGCTTTCTTATTTATTCTGGTTATGTTGGCAAAGATGTGAAGCCTTAGGAAACAAAGCACTTCATTTTGCTAAATTTCTCATGTTCATGCCCGCTTATTTTATTGACAGCCCACCGTGCCAGAAAAAGGAAATTATCAAGTGGGTTAAGAGACGCGACATTAGATTTATTTTGTGTTAGTGGTTTACATCATGTTTAAGTAATATTGTATGACACGCTTTTCTGTAACCAGGCACTTAATGAATTTGTGCAGGAGTTAACGAAAGTTAGAAACGACCCAGTAGAAGAACAGCACATCAAGCATATTCATTATTATAAATCAAATTAAGGCATTTTTATGAGACATTTTGCATGTAATAAAAAGGAAAAAATGCAGCCATTTCACTGAATAAGAATATTGTGCTCTTTGCTCATGAACAGAAAACTAAATTGGAGTAGACATAATCACTGGAGTACTGTTCAGAAATGCATTGAAATGGGATAGGGTCACTATATGACCGACCTCAGTGGATTTGATGGAAGTGAGCTATTTTTGAAAAGGTGCCATGTACTTGGGAGCCTAGCATCGGCCTTATCTGTTTGAAGAATGCTGCCCAAACTCATATTTTAAAGGGGAATGAACTGCTTGAAAAATGGGTGGTAAAAGCATACATTTTTGGAAGATTTTTGCAAAATAATGGACTATAATTATGTTTTCAAAAGAGATTTTAGCCAGATGCATACTCTGCATTTTACTGTGCGTGAGTTCAAAGGTAGGTGAAGTTAGAATTACCTCCCTTTTTTGTGTGCAACTGCACAAGAAAGATGTATTCACCCATCACATGATTCTGCCGACCCTGCAGAGACTTTTATCAGAGGCAACATACCATGTCTTGCACGGTCCTTAATATGTCACTGCCTCAGCACAGAGGCTCTGGCTCTCTGCAGACTTGACCTAGTCCATCACAAACAGAAATTTTTGCCTGCTTCACTTCTGGCCTCTGCACATGTTTCTAAGCTGGAGAGCCACAGCACAAATCCTACGTCTTGAGAAGCCTCGGATATCCATTGACGTAGTTTGATACGGTGTGTACAAACAAAAGCTGCTCCACGTGTAAGGCGTGATGAGCCGCAAGCAAATGTGTTCGAGTGGTTTGAAATCTAAACAAGTCCCACTCCTACTCACCCTGAAGAATCAGGGTCTCTCCAGAGATACTTGTAGGAGCCAGGAAGGGCTCTTAGCTGGGAGCTGTGTAGCACCAGCTGGGAAAGACAAGTATAAGAGTCAAGGCCAGCTGAAAATGGCCCAGCGTTCTTAAAATCTGAGGAAGAAAATTACATGTCACTCCATTATTTATTCTAGAAATTGCCTTGGTAGCCAGTATTTTTTAGACTGATGTGTTCAGATGTTATGTCTAAAATTATATTTTTAGATAACTGATACAATTCACAAACAGTAATCTTTGTGTGCCATGTTTTATCAATCTAACTAGTTAAAACTACTTTAGTTGAAACATTACTGCAGGTAGTACAGAGGCTGAAACCAATGTTATATACTCATAATTCAAAGTTTTAGCATGTCTGAAGATACTCCTTTCAGCAAGAAGGTGACAGCAGTTTGATGTTGACTCTGTGGAATGCTATGAGGCACTAAGCATGCAAATTTCTACCTGAATGCACTTTTTTAATATGGATTTTTATTTTATTTTTTAAGATTTATTAGTTTGACCTGAGAGACAATATGGCAGATAACTGACTGCTTGCATGGAAACGTTCAGTTAAAGAGATGAATGAAACTTTCACCATAGAACACCCTAAGTATTTTCTTCTGGGCATTACGATCTCAAGCTGGTGGCTTCCATTTGGCACTAAAGCAAAAGGAAAGTGTTTTAAATATTCTGCAGAAGGAAAGAGGATATGTTAATCACCAGATTGAGATTATAGATGATAATTATTTTTTTCAATCTCGACAAATGCATTTTTTCATTACGTCTACCCCCCCACCCCCAATTTGACAGACCACTTAGATTTTTGTAACTGATTTCTCCACTGATCATAAACATCCTCTTCTTTGCTACCAGAGGGCAACATATTTGCTTCCAATCCTTGGTCACTCACAGGTCATTTTACTCCTAGATTTTCAGTTTCTTTCTACTTCTCAATAGGAAGTGATCAATATTTCACACCAAGCCGTGGACATTAGGACAGCGTGGGCAGAACAGAGTGGGAACAGCCACTCCAAGGCAGATCCTCCAGAGGCTGTAGGGTTCAGCCAAGCAATGGCTTACCTACTCACTCACAACAGTCTACCTGAATCAATAACTTCTGTACTTCAGAGTTTGTATGAACAGCTGGGCTGGATCAGACAGAGTCTGATAACATATGACTTGAGTACTGTAAGAACTTGTTAAGCACTCTCCAACACTTTGCAGGGTCTTCTGGAACAGAAGTGGCATTTTCGTATTTTGTTGTCCCTACAGATATTTTTAAAATTAAATTTCTCCATCATTTTTGAACAAATGCAAATTTTTGTTAATCACAATATTCCACGGCAGGGTGTTGCACAGCTCAGTACACATTACTTGAATCAGTATTTCCTCATGATTTTTTGGAAATTGTGACCTCCTGCTAACACTAGAGGCGGATACGTGTTGTGTGGGAAGAGACAATGAACTATCAGCCCCCGTTCACTGCCTCCATGTCAGTCATGAGACTTCTGTGTCCCTGCTGTATATATTCTGTAAAATTCTCCCCGTTCTCCCTTGCCCAACATGTCTTTTCCAAGCTGAGGATCCCTAGCCTGCAAGGTGCTCACACAGCAGAAATTTTTCCAATACTTGGACTGTCCTTATTGCTGGTCTCTCTTCCTTTTCCAATTCTGTCAGGTCTTTTTTGAGAAGGGTAGTATACTACAGAAGGTAAATTAGACATGCACGTGGTCCTGAATATCTAGGAAAATATGGAATTGTTTAATGGCTTAGACATTCTTCATGTATGATTGGCTTTTTCGACTACTGAGTAAAGAAGTGAAAATTCCTTGAAAATATCTGCCGTAACATGAAGGTCTCATTCCTGAATCCTAGTTAGTCTGTACTAGATTGAGATCTGGGCAGATTGCTTAACACAGTGAAGAGACACCAGAGGTGTAAGAGGTTGTTTCAATTTCCTTCTTGATTAGCTTTCTTTTGTCCTTGTGGAAAAAGAAGAAAATTAGTTCTGACACCAGTTTTTTTAGAGGAAGTTGTTTGTTACTCCATGTTTCTTCAAATGTAGATTTTTTTCAATATATATCTATGTGTGTGTGTATATAAATATGTCCTGTCTCTTCAATATTATGATCTGAAGAATAGCTCTAGTGCATTAAAGCAATTATTCTTTCTGCTTTAGAATCCCAACTCGAGCAGTGAAGAGCCCTCTTGATTATTGCTTCCAGAAGAGCTGCAAGAAACTATGCAATGGGCAGATGCTAAATAATCTGGCAAGAGGAAAAATCTTCCTCCTAAATACCAATAACTAAAGTACTGATATATGCCCAGATGGGAGAGGGCTTGGGTCCTTCCTGGTCCTTTCTCACGGTTCTGGTATTCTTGTATATTCAACCAGTTTTCAAACCCCGCCTGTCTCTTACCTACAGGGATAACCAATGTTTTGTTAAATGGTTTAAAATGTTCCCCTTTCACCTATCCACTGACTTCTTACGCAACCTGAGAACTAAAGGGCAGATTTTTTTCCAGAAGGAAAATTCCCTGCTTGTCATTTTCTCCACCCACAGTAGGAAGTTAACTCATCGGAAAAACTTTCAGCCTGCTTACTGACATTGTGGACATATATGTATAGCCAAACTCTTAGACTGAGCGATGTGTTTTGCTTTGATGGTTATGTAAAATAGTAAAATAATGAAATAGTCTATTTCTTATATGCAGATTATTTTTCCCTCTAGCTTATATATATATATATATATATGCATTATTACCTGTTGCAGTATTCATTATTATATTAAAGGATATGTTACTATGTACATATTATATATGTATGTATATAATTTGAATCCTGTTCAGTTTTGAAGTTTTTTTTTAATCCTGTTCATCTGATTGTGCTAGGTTCATACATAGTTACATTAATTCTCACACACGTTTACACAGCAGCACTGACAACAATGCTGTATTGAGCTGTACGTGCAACTGTGATGAGGCACGTATGCTAACAAATCCTTCCCACCATAGGTGACCAAAGATTAGGACAGCTCTATTTATTAGCTGAGAATGGAAGTTTCCATGCCAGAGCTCACTGGAAGTGCTAGCCTGAACCAAGGATCCCATCCCAGCTAAGCAGGGTGGGTGCTAAAAGGGAGAATTGGGTAGGAAAGCAGGTTGGCTTCCACAGAACAGACAGCAACATTCTTTCAAACAAAAGGCAGAGTAGCAGAGCCTCAGAAATTCAGCTTTTCATTACTACGTGCTGCTTTCAGCAGAGCAGATGAAAAAGTGGAGCTAACTGAGCAGTTGAAAGCAAGAACTGTTTTCCAGGAAAAACCTACCTTGAAAAGTGCTTTGTGTGCATGTTGGAGCTGAGGAGGCAGCCGTGTAATTTTGCAGTTTGATTCTAATTGTGCTCTGACAGGCTTGTATCTTCAAGCTCTTGGGTTGGGGCAGTGGCTGAGAACAGGCACTGTTTAATATGATTTGATTAGACTTTTGTGAAGCAGTTTAAAAATACAAAAAAAGCAGATAGACTCTGTTCATAATAGCAGTGAGATTATCTGCCAACATATGTTTTGCAAATACTCCAAAAGTTGTGTAAGTTACTGGCATTTTTGAACATGGTTTCTGACGCCAACATCCCCCTCCATCAGAAGTTAATCAGGAGTAAATACGATTGCAGACACATGGCTGAGACACTTCTACCGTAGCAGAGACACTTCTACCATAGCTCAGATGTCAGAAAGTATAGTTACATCCCTTTCCCAAATTGTAGTAAGTCACAAGGCATCTTTCACAGGACTGGTAGATAATTTCACATGTGCACACTCAACAATGTTTCACAGAACAGTGCACACTCAACAATGAGGCCTGCACCTCAGTGTAACTCTCTTGCAGCTAGACACCATCCTAACATCTTCAAGGTGTCCTCAAGACAGGTGCCTTCTGCACTTTCCTTCCTTACGTTGTTTTCCTTCTGCACTCACACTCAGCATAAATTTCACAGTTTCCCTTTACAAATCTACCTTGAGGCACATTTTTTTCCCTGCCTCTGAAGACAAAGTACAGCCAACGAGGGCACATGAGCTGGTGTGCAAAGGGAGGAGATGGTTCTCCACTGGGCTGTTCCCTTGGTGCTGTGGCAGAAGGGTGACAACGTGGCCTGATCTGAGAAGGCGTCAGGCTGCAATCTCTTTTTCTTCTCCAGCTCTGGAGTTCCCGTGCATCCTGTATGTCATCCTGCCTGACTCCCTGTTGAAGGCTGACAAAATGTTTATTCTGTGCATGTTGTTGCTCAACATCTTCTGTAAGAATCAGGAGTGTGCAGGTCTCCTCCCTTGGCGAGAAACACCAAGCACCGGTGATTCCTCGGGAGCAAAACTGAGGCTGGACACATGTTCCAGGGAGCAGGAATGGGTTCCACTGGCAGGGTATGGACCCATGCCAAGAGTCACAAGAGCCCCATGCATGCTGGGACACACAGATTAATGATAAAAGTTCATGCAGTTAGATTCACCAGGTCTCTAGGGAATTATTCCATACTCTCAGAAGGTATCTATAGACTTTGTTAAGCACATAGCCTACAAACTCTCTGTGGGCTGAAAACAGGACCTGCACAGGATACTTACTGCAACTCTCATATCAGCCCTTAGGGAGATCGTGATGAGTATTCCAGTGAGTTTGTAAGGGCACAGCATGTTGTTCATGGCCATCCTGAAGCAGAGCAAGCCAGTGGAGACCTTTTCTCTGAGGCCTAAAAAGCGCTCCGTGCAAAAGGTTAAAAGTAGCAGCACCCCGGCGGTGTCCTTCCTGTAACTTCTCCAAAGAGCAACCACACTACAGCAAAATGTCAGGGGGCCTGTAAGTTCTGCCTCCAGCCTCCGTAACACAAGTACATACGAGCTCCTTCTCTCACCCCATCCTTGCTGTCTTTCGCCACACCCAAGTCCTAAGGACCAAGCATGGATCTCCACCCACATCCTTTCTAGTTACCAAGACTGTTCCTCTTCTAGTGCTGAATTGCCCTGAAGCCCTAGCATTGCTCTCTGTCCCGTATCAAATCAATCCTACCGATTGCACCGTGCTAACCTAAGCTAAGAGCCCCCTGAAAAATCTTGCGCTTGCTCTCACCTAACTCTGCTCATGGTGATGCTAAGCCAAGGGCTAAGAGCCAGCCTCATTCCACTGCTGAGTAAACCTGCTCAGATAAGGTAATTTTTATCCTAGACTCAAATATGAATGAAAGCCTTGCAAATGTTGAGGACATGATGTTGACTTTGGAAAGGAGATGACTGTGGGGTAGGGACTCACACTGACAGGGATGTGTCTGTGCAAAAGGAGCACATTGGCGACCTGTATGTACCTGGTTGTCCTGACCTACTGGGTGTAAACACCAAGCGGTTGGGCATCCGAGAGGGGGAGGCCAGATGAATCCCTGGCAGATATACACATTTAAAACAGTTTTCATGCCTGAAGTTACAGCAGGTGAACGGTAATGCCCAACCGTCAAATATCAATGATATCAAATGATAAATGTATGTTGCCTATGAAAATGAAATACAATTCAAGCTCCAACTTGAACTGTATTTCAAAAGGTGACCTGGTTTTCAAGTGTGTAACTTTGGCTAAAAGTGTGTAAAACATTTAGCACCATCAAGTGGTAAAACGGTGTACTGCTTATTCACAGCAATCTCGATAATAAAAAAGGGGGCAATTATATAGTTGCATGTTATAAACGTGCCTAAAGAATCTTTGAATACATTTCACTGATGTTATTTGAAAAAGTTCCTGAGGTTTTCTCAGGAAAAGTACTGGATTTAAATGCTTGTGTTTCCAGCAAATCTAACTTGGATCAATCATTGTTTCAACTTGAATATATCATAGTAATCAATGTTGGTATTTTTCAGTCTAACATTCTGAGGTTGAGTTTATTTCCAGGTGATCAACATGGAAATAATGTTCATTTTAGGATGAAAGCTCGTATAGGTTTTTCTGTTATTCTCCTTTCTTTGGGATGCCTTAGAAGTGTTAGTTCTATAAAATGGGAGCAGAACTAGTAAGCTGCATTGTTACTAGGCTTGCTTAACTTTTCCTTGCTGGCCATTGAATGGGCTTGAATGGGGACAGCCACTGGTAAAGGCAGTCTGCAAAAGAGACAACTGTAGGAAGACAAAATGAGTAGAAATGAAATACAGAATTTAAAAGAGCACAATTAATTCGGCCCTAAATGAATAACAACAACATAGTCCTTTGCTAGGCCAAACCCAATTCTGCAATCTGAAGAGATTTTAAATTATGCAGTAATCATGCATCATTTCAATTAGTGCCAGCCGTGGTACAGATAACACTTAATATATGCATAACTTGATTAAAGAAATAATTCACCTACCTGTGGGGTAAAGTGATCTATAATTATCCTGGTTGATTGTTACATAAATGTTTGTAATTTTGTCACTGTGTGCTTATCAAATAAGGATAAAAAAAGACCTTTTTGTTCTACAAAAAAAAAGAAAAACCTTGCTCCCATTAAAATAACCTTTTTCGTTACTTAAAAATTTATTTTAATGAGAAGCAGACTTTACTGGATGAGATCACACAACTAAAGAGAAAGAAGAGACAGGCAGACGACCTGATCTCTGAGAAGGAAATGGAGATAATTTGTGCCAGGCAGGAATTAAAAGAGCGGCAAACCAACCTGAATAACAGTGAAAAGAAAATCCTTATGTTACAGCCAAAGGTATTTTTCCTGCTATCACTGAAAAACTCAAAGCATGTATTTGGATTGACTCCTCATGCTTATCTGAGGAGGAAATATCTGATGAAGAAAACATCTCAATTTTGCTGTGGATACAGGAGATGAAATTCAGCTAATCAGAAAAGAAAATTATTACTGTTACAGTTTAAATTCCTTTCTTTAAATCTACTCTTCAGTCATATAAGCACAACATTTTAGTAACAGATGAAGACTTAATTCTCTACTGTTTGTTTGAAATCAGTGCTAACTGAGTCTAGGATTCTGATAATGGGAAGTAGAGAGCATTTGCAGACTCCAGTAGGCTCCCTGAAAGTCAGGATGCTCAGCATCTTCCTACATCCATAGCTTGTAATGTTACACTTTTCGCATATCTCTTGGACTTCCAAAAAGGGGCATGAAACTTTGAAGGGCCTTTTGTGAGATCTTGACCAAATTTTAGGAAGTTACATGCAGAAAAAACCTCAAAATTATTTTTTTAATACTGGATAGACTTGACTGCAGTAGCTTGGCCAGCATCAGGAAAGGAGAATGTGCTCAGAGAGAGAAAGGCCGGTGATTCCAGCAGTAGGCAGAAGTACACAAAACCCCCCTCTCAGTTTGTCCCAGTGTTAGATGCTAAAATCCCAAATAAAATATAAAGAAATATATGGTACTTAATAAAATGGCACTCCTTAATGATTAATCAAGACAGAAATATGTAAGGGTGCCTCTTTTAAAGTATCACAGAAGAAAGAAGGAAAGACAGACAGACACCTTTCAAAGAACACTGGGGACAGAGACAGGGAGATATGCTGAGTTTTACAAAGCCTACAACAATTCTTTTGTGTAATTCCCTTGTATAGACCTCAGCCACTCATTGTGAGAGAATGATTGATAGCAGCAGTCTGCTGTCATCCTCCAAAACGCAGCACTTTTAGTGGGGAAAAGGAAAGGTTGCTGCAGGCTTTGTTGTCAGCAGGGACGATGATCCGGGGAATGGCAGCACGGTGCTCTGCAGGCAAAGGTGTCTCAGCTCCACCCAAACACCAAGCCAGCCCCAAAACGGGAGCTGTGTATCCCCACGTTAACACAGCGCTGAATGCAAGCTAACGTGCTTTGCCTTCAGCTCAGCTCTCTGGCTGGGGCTCTGTGTAGAGCTGCCTTGCGTCCCTCTGAGCTGGAGCGCGGGCAGGCTGCACTGAGAGGCAAACGGCTTTTCATGCCTGCCTGGGGAAGCTTTTGTAGGCATACTCTGAGTAATGGAGTGTTTCATTTCAGGCCTTTGAGAGGAGTCTGCTCTATAGATCACACATCACACACAAAATTTGCAACACCAAAGGAGCAAGCAGGGATGTCACTTTATCACATGGATAAAACCAGGGCTTAACAAGTGGAACTTACTTTAAGAAAAATGCAAAAGTACGCAGACATATTAAAATGGAATATGTAGTCTGTGATTTAATTGTATTTATAAATTAGGTGAAAAATGAGGAACCGTTAGAGCCTTGTTCTGTTTCTAACCACTCATGATTAAGCAAAAGATGAAATCAGAATTTGCGGCAGTTTTTCAATAGGCAAGCTACCTTTTATCCCAGAGTACTGGCATCCCAAATTAGTGGTATGTTTCACAGGTAAGCTGTCAGTTAACCAAAATTTGACTATTCACATTGATGTTATTTTGCCTCCTTGTATGTGTACCCTTACCAAGCTAAAGCAATGAGCAGAACAACAAACAGACATAGAGGAGCCACTTTCTAAAAAGAGACGAGAGGTTCCGAAATTGCAAATGGTTGTGCCTGACATGGAAGAGAAAATATTTTTTTAAATAGTGATGGTGCAAGAGCAGATAACAAGCAGTATCAGGTGATTTGGTTTATGGTAGTTGGGATTTTGAGGGCACTCAATTCTAGACCCATTCTATTTTCAGTCACCAGTTGTGCTCTTAGGGATGCTGAGCTCACTCTAACTGGGCACTCAGTTCTCTGAATGCGCTCTGCTCATCGTGATGGATTGCTGACAGTTCTTCCTTATTCACTTTTTTTTAAGAGAAAAAATAATTAAACTTCATTCTGATGTTTGCTGATTCTAGGATTGATTCTGCAGAGGCATCCTTTCTACTGTGAACCCCTCTTAAAGAAATACTATTTTTTTTCCATTTTGGCCTGACATCAGGGCTGTGCTGCACCCCTCTGCTCTATTGAGGCATCTCAGACTCCCCAGGAACTCCCAAGTGACACTGGATGTTTGTCTGTAGGTAACTGAATGCTCTCCATACAGAATAATTCAAGTGCTTAAAGTTAAATGTCTAGTAGTATTTTAGATATCCTAAGGTATCCTGCCTGTCCCAAGATGCAACTTCGCAGATCTCCCACAGATCCTGTGTCATACATGCCAGCTCGTGTGAGTATCTTGGGTCTTCTGGGACACCTAAAGTGGTTCTACATGGGTCTGTTTAGGCATTTTAATTGCGTTCCTACATTTATACACCTAAGTTTAGTTGTACACCATCTGGTGCTGAAAGATACCATGAGGAATTCAACTCGGCTCTTGGGGTTGCAGTCCATCTGAACCACTCTAGAGCTCTCTGTCAGATTGGCATGAACCCACGCCTAGAAATGCTGGGTTTCTTTTGTACTTTAACATGAGAGATGACCTTTTATTTTGACAAATAGAGCATTTCATCTCACAAGTTATAATTATACGAACGAATGTTGAATTGCTTATTGCAGTATACGTATCCTTTAGAAAGTCCTAAAAGCATAATGACTACTGAATTGCCCTGTAGGAAATAGTCTCGATGCTGTAGCAACAACATAGCAACACCTCACAGGAAGGAAAGATTAATTTATTTTAAAATAGACCGATTTCACTCCGTCACACTCTGATATCCACAAACACCAGGATGCGTGTTAGCAGTTTGCTGAGCATTCAGACACTAAGGCGCTTTGTCCAGGCAGCCTGTCCAGGATTGCTTGCAATGACATGGGGGATGAGGGGCATCAGGTTTGGAGGCCCTCCTCACAATTCCTTGGTTATTCTTAGAAGCATGCTGATTTTGGATGTTTCTTATCACATCCTTCAGAAAATGACTGTGATTTCTCTCTCTATCTTGTCCAACCTCTGTGAGTCCCCAGGGTTTAGTCATTGTCTCCATGTCAGATCTCCACCTACAGATGTCAGCAACACATGCCATAGCCCTTCTCCTGCTAGTATTTTGCTCTCATGCATTCACATTTCCTCTCCATTCATATCAGTATAAATGTTTTTAATACAGTTTTCCACAGCCCTGGAAGATTGCTGAGCTTCTCTTTTCTAATGAATTGTAAGCACTTTAGTACCTGCTGGCAAAAATGACAGCTTTTGTGAGTAATAGGTTTTATTCCCAAAAGTCTCCCAAGCTTCTGGTGTTGCCCATCAGTATTTCAGCAATATATTACGATAAACTTCCCGGTTTCCTGGACTAAAATTACAAATTAAGATTACAACTCACTTTTACTTCTATGCAATCACTTCGTCTGTAAATTCTAGTCTGAGCCAACCTTCATATTCTCTCTCTCTGTTTTATTGAATTCTGGTGAGCTGTCTGGTGTGCCTTCCCATTTGCTCAGCCTCCATTGTTCACCTTACATTATCCCTTTTCATCCCAGACAAACAGGGAAAAAGTTTGAGAGGGAGGGGAAGAGACACTTTCCATTGATAGGACAGTCAGAAATCTGTTCAGTAATGGAAAAAGGTATTTATTTAACTTCTAAATAATCTAAATGCTCTCTGTGAGTTGTTGTAATACTCTGTCACTGTCGTATTATATATTTATCAAAGACTACCTCAGTGGCTAATCAGATTGGTTATGATAGAGATGTCAGTTGGCATCAGGTAAAGATCTGGATCCACATTCTCTATGCAGCATTTACAGTTGGAAGCAGCTGCTAAATTTCTCCTCAGATTAGGAGCACAGTGATCAATGCCATGATATGAAGTTCGGTTCCACAGATCCCTGTTATGAGAAAATCTGGATGTTTGAAGGAAAACTGAGCTGTGGAAGAATCAGGCAGACATTTTTAATTCATATTAATAAGAAGAAAATAATTTTCTGCACATGATTCTATTGCAGAGCATGTTTCATGCTAAGCATTGAAACATAACTTCAAAAACCACACAAAGTTTGTATCTTCATTCTTACATTTTGTTAGTTACAGCTGGAGAAAAAACACTTCATGGTAGGAAAAAAAAGAAGCTATTCAAATACTTTATCATCAGACCATTAAGATAATTTGGAAAGTAGTTTCAGAACCATTAGAACAATCGTGAAAATCTCTTTATAAAAGTGGAAATGTAAGTTTTCAAAGTCAGATTAAATCACTAAAGAGCAACTTCTTCAGGCCTTTTTATTGGTTAGAATTGCTGTCTTCCGCTGCAGGTGAAAGGGTTAAAAACCACAAGAGCAAGAAAGATGTTGTAAATACCTTAGTCACTTAATTAGATCAGAAGACACCCTGGTGTGATTTAAGGACGTTGTGAATACCTTATGGTTTGATGTGATTTAGGGAGTAGCTAGAAGAACAGTTATAAAATAAGGGGGGCTCCGGGATAATCTCGTTACAGACAACTCGGCCTTGGGAGAACAGATGCATGGAACCATGAAGATAGGAAGACACAGAAGAATGGCAACAATAGCCTTGAAGGACAACGTCTACATGATCCTAGGACTGAGTTTGCGCAGAAGCAAGGGTCAATCAGCGAGCACAGCGAAGACGACTACAAGCCTTCACCTGAAGACCCCCAAAGACCACTTGAAGACCACCACGAGAGATGACTGTGCATGCAAATTGGATATTTACATATGCTAATAAGTTCCTGGAAATCTCATGTTTATGTAAATGAATTCCCAAAAATCCTATGAATACGTATGATTGTATAGTATATATTCTCTAAAAATTCACTAACTCGTGGGAGCACTTATGGTGGAGAATCCCCAGTGCTGCCCAGCACTGCAATAAAGGATACCTGCTTAATAGTAACTTCGTTGCTATTGAGTTTCTTTTCAGGGACTCTCTGAATACTCCGTTTCTCCCTTGGGGAGATTCGGACTGTGAGGAGAAGCATCCGTGAATTTTTGTATCACAGGCCTGGCGTGACATCTAGTTCCAGGTACTACGGCTCACATGAAGGTAAAATAAATGCATAGTTAAAATGCATTCTATATGTTTTTGCATGTTCCTAGTACATCTCATGCATCCTTACAGCCTGGAACAAACCTTACGAACATCTGCTAGTGTGAGTGGAATGAGTGGAATGCACCTCACTCAAGAGAGAAGCAGCAATGTGTTTTATTGAGGCAAAATAATAATTTGACAGAGTTCAATTAATTCAGTGGGATTTAACAAAGTTTAACAGTGGTTTGCCAAGGCTCAATAAGTTTGATGGCAAGGTTCACCTTATTAATTACTTTATGGAAGAAATATACAAAGGAAAATTGAGTTAGAATCAAGTTAGAATGATTCACACAGAGACTGGAGATGCAAAGGGTAAGGAAGACCCTCCTGTTGAGTCACGAGGTTCAGAGTGGACCCCCTTGCTTTCTAAACTCCTTATGGAGCCTAGGTGCAGCTAGGTCCAATCTAAGTCTGGACAATGGTTTATGTCTAATGGAATTACCTATACAAAGTTTATAACAATAACATTGAGTAGCTACATGGATTAGTAATGTTTCATTAATATTAGTTCAGCATGCTATCAGTCACTTACCGAGGATCTCTTGCAAGGGATCTCTCTGCCTTGGCCAAGGAAGGATCTCTTAGTCTCAGGTAAGGAATCTCAAACGTTGAGAGGCGTCCCTGCTCAAAGGAAGAGTCACCTGGCATGCAGCCCAGCTGAAATTCAGGGAGAGCTCACACTGGACTTATCCAAAGATCTGCTGTTGGCAAAAGGTCTCTCTGCCTCAAGGAATGACCGTGAGACGCGTCCCAGCTCAAGGGGAGATCACCGCCATGCAGCCACGCTACCTAGCAGGGAGAGCTCAAAGAAGGCTCACTTAGGCTGTCATATTTATGGAATAAAGTGGTTGGCTCATAGTCAAATCACATGTGAGGGAAAGGTAAGCATGAGACACCTTGTACCCACAACTTTCTTTGCTCCTTGATAAATGTCTTGGAAAAGCCACACGCTATTCATGCATTAATTGCATGACCGGTGTTCCAAGCTCATATGCATCAATGCTCACTGTGTCACTCTGCTACTTTGTGAGTTTTCAGAGAACAGATTGAAACTAGAGGAGTTCTTGACCTGGCTACGGCTCAGGCCTTTGCCCTCTTTGGATCCTGTACCAAAGTACTGCTAGTTTGGTTAAGGGGTTGAGTGCACCCGTCACAGCTAGACCAATAAGAAAATGCCATTTTGCAGAATTGTGATCTTTTAATAGAATCTTATGAATCAGGAATACATGTAAAGAAAAATATTGTCCCAAAGTAGACACACCAATGTGAGAAAATTAATGTAGTGCTTCTTATTTCCACTATGTCCTCAGCCCCAGCCCTGTCTTCTGCTACACATGATTTCCTTGTTTACTGAGGAAGGAAGAAGAGAGGGGTTTTGGGAGAGGTTTCATCTTGATATAAGAAAGACATTTTTTACAGTGAGAGCAATTAATCACTGGAATAACCTCCCCAGGAACATGGTAAGAGTCACTGAAGATTTTCAAGATGTGATTGGATAGGGTGCTAGATAATCTAGCCTAGGCTCCCTTTCCCATGAAAGGTTGGACAAGATGGTCTTCTGAGGTCCCTTCCAACCTGGACTGTCCTGGACTGTTGCATGGTTCTATGAATTAGTACTTAGTTACTGTGGTGGGTTGGCACTGACGTAAACACCCCCACCACATGCCAGAATATCAGTCAGAGGAGCACGTGGTGCCTCTGCTCAAAGGCATGTAAGAAAGGGTGGTAGTCATTAAGGGTAGGAGGCACAGGAGAAGACTTGTGGAAGGGAGCATTGTTGGAGACACCACTGGAGATGCATTCTTGGGAGGAGATGCTCTGTGCTGGAGGAGATATGGCTCTGAGGGACTGCAGCCGTGAGTGACCCGTGCTGGGGCAAGGACATCCCCAAGGGCCTGTGGCCACAGGTGACCTATGCCAGGGCAGGGACTCCCTGAGGGACTGCAGCTGTGGGTAACACACCAGACTGGGGACACCCCCAAGGGACTGCAGGCCCTGGAAGAACCCACGCTGGAGCAGAGAAACAAGTAAGAAGCAAGGAGAACTGGAGGAAGAGACTAAGCAGCAAGGAGTAGCAGAAAGAAACCATTATGCACTGACCCCGACCTCCTGCACCATTCCTTGCCTCACCAAGGGGACTGGGTGTGACTGTGTTGGACTGAAGTGGAGTCTGGGGAAAGAGGAGGAAATGTGTTTCCTTAAGTGTCTAGTTATCGTCATGGGACTTTTTTTTTTCTCAATACCCAAATCAGTAATTAAAAATTTATGTTAATTGGCAATACATTAAATTAACTGAAATTCCCTGAGTCAAGACTGTTTTGCCCATGACACCTACACATCCCTGAAAATAACAAGAAAGTTTCACCAGTGATTAGTTTGTGCAGCCTTTCACTTTGACCATGATGAAGTTACTTGGTCTCCCTGAGCTGCATTTTCCCACTTCTAAAATGAACGTGTCTTTCAAAAGCGTCATTGTAAATATATTTCATTTTGAGATGCTGAGGTGGAATGGGAAATCATCTGACAATAGAGTGGGAAAAGACCCCCAAGTTTGGAGAAGTTATTTACTTTTTTGTTAAGCAGATCAGAATATTTGCAGAGCAACAATGGCTGGGCCGTGCGTGTACTCTGAGGGTCATTTGGGGCATGTAAATACAGACAGAATTGAAAACATGAAGAGTAGAACAGTTACAATTGTCCCTTAATTTTCTCCATGGCAATGAGCTAGCCATTTTCAAAACCTTTCTTAATCTAGCTCACTAAAATTAATTTCATAACTTCCTCCCCTACCTTCTTGAAATCCTTTTCTTTAAATTCACCCCCATTTTTCTAAAATAGTATTCTCTTTGTCCACCCAGTGCCACAGCTCTGTTGAATGGTGGATTTTAACTCTCTACATTTCCAGCCTCATCTGTTTTGTCGTGGACTCATTCTCTTTGCAATGAGCCAGTATGCCTTGGTGGTAAGCAGCAACTAAGCCTTCGCAGTCCCGTGCTCCACATGAAAAAGCCCTGTTGGGTCTGTCACCTACAGCAGGCGGAAGTGAAATGTTACTTACTGTGCCTGCAGTTTCAATAACTCCGTATATTGGAAGAAGGAAACATTTCTTGATATATAGTTAAACAATTGAATTGAAGGATTGGCTAGACAAATATAAACCAAAGAAGGATTTTAAGTGTATAGAGATCCTGCAATTTATTCTCTAGCAAGTCTCTTTCAAAGTCATCCTTAATTTGAGACCACAAGTTAGCAAAGAAATGGAAGGATGATGTTATTCCCCTGGGCATGAATTTACACTGTGTGTGTACAGCCCCAAAAGTCTGGCTCTTTCGAAGATTTCAGGCTCCTCTCACAAAAGCATGTGTCCCTTCAGCATGTGACATCCAGACACAGTATCTCAAAGAACCAGAGTTACGGTTTCCTCTTCTCTGTTTTTTTCCCACAAAATGTAAAATGTTTTGGTTTTATATTTGGTACCTGCCATTGTTAAACATAGAGAAAAGACTTGTACTCAGCTATTCCATATTTCAGTAATACCTCATGAATATCTAATCTTTTGAAGATTTACCAGTTATATAAACTATTCAACTAGAACTGTGTTGAAAAGAGAAATGTATAACCAAAGGCACAACCCAAGAATATACCAAGAGTAAAGTTTTATTACAAACAGAATTTTAAGATAACTGAGCAGGTAGCATCTGCAGAACCAAATATTTCTATGTACTAGATTAAAAAATTGCTATTTTTCTTTTAATTTGGCCTGTGTTTTTAAAGGCAGGCTATTTTAGTGCCTTTGGACATTTGCAACAAGCAAATGATAAGAATTTAAAAATATGGGAGAAAAGATAACTGACTGACTTTCTGTGGCTAAAAGTTCCTTACTTTTTTTTTTGGCTCTGAATTTTATCTTCATTTTTTTAGTGATAGAGTAACTAAAGCGTGTTTAAGGCAGCTGGTTTTTAATCTATACTTACCAATTTAAAATTACATTCATAAATGAAGCACATTCTGATTAGTTACCTTTCTTTTGGTATTTTTCTCTAAGCAGGTTCACACCAGATATTTACATAACCTCAGTCCTGTTGCTGGTTTGAACAGCCTGTGGGACTGTGAAATATGTTTTCTTAGAGCTGTAAGTGGAAGACGCTGACCCTCTCTAATTGTGTTTTCTTTTCTTTTAACGTAGTTGTGCTTTGTAATGTATTTCAGGAAAGGACACTCAAGGAAGGCAATTACTCACTCTTCCAGCATTAGTCAGCTTCTCCCAGTGAAGGGTCATGAAGACTACGTTCAGCATGAGACCAAGAGATATCAAGAGGTTCTGCAGCAGAACTTCCAAGAAATCATGGAAAAGGTTATTTGAGACTAACTTGACTTTCCAAACCCACTGTCACTGTTTTCCCAAAGATGAGAAGTCTGATTCTTTTCTAACAGGAGTGGTTTTAGGGGGCGGCTAAGTCCAATTAGATCCCTATCAAGGTCTTTCAACACCAAACTCTTCAATTAAATCAGGTTCATAGTGGTCTTCTATGTACTGAAGAATATCAGACAGTATTTTTTTTCTGTGGTCAGTAAAAATAAATTGGACTTTTCAGTTCAAGTGAAAGTAATGGGAACCAGCTTCAAAAGAAATGAGGACCTCAAGTACCAGGTTATTAATCTGTGGAGCTCCCTGCCAAAGGATGGCCCTCAGAGGGCTCTAAAATTTGTGGGTCTGTGGAGGACAAAAATGTTCATGGAAGAGAAATCCACTGAGATTCATGTCCCTGAACTGGAAATGGTTGGAGGCTGGGAAGTGTATGGGAAAAAGCATCGTTTTAAATAAATATTGTGCTAAGTGGATCTTTTCATCTGTGTCTTTCATCTGACCCCGTGCAGCTGTCTTGGGCTCACATATCTTCAGAATGGCTCACATATCTTCAGAATGTATGAAAGAAAAAAAATCTTTTACAGCCTTCAGGCTACATCTGAGACCCCTGTGCGGGGGGGAGACAGAAAGACCTAGGAACATTCTGTGCTTCCAAGCTTTTCTGATACTGGATATCCTAGTGCCAGTCTAGACATCACCAATGGTAACATCCTGGTGTTCCCAAAGCTCACCTGGCAGGTAATATGTCCCCCCTTATATCAACATTTATCAATTTCAATATAGAATTGGAAAGTATTAAAGGAGCTCGTATGGAGGTATGTGTGTATGTAGTAGGTGGCAAATGCTGGAGATACATCTGCTACTTTATCCCTTGGACAATAACAAGTTGATACTTTGGAGAAAGGAAGCAAATGTCTTGACTTAAATGTTGCAACAAAGTGCAGTTGAACAGATGAACTGAAAGCTATGTTGAACAATGCAGACACAGATGATATTGAACTGCAAAGAGTGTTAAAGCTTTGATGATGGATCTTGTATCTAATTTACAAAACAAGGTAACGTCTTTTCCTTTATCTAACCTATGTGATAAGAGTAGGGAGCCTTAGTAGAAAATACACACAACTTTCAATAAATGCAATAAATTCAACTTTCTTTGAAGTGGGTGAAATTCTCATACTTAACATATTCCCTGTACAGACTTTGTTCATGAGTTTTCGGGATGCTTTAGGCAGAGAGTCGCACGTTTCCTCTTACTCAAGTGCCGGTGGAAAATGGAGTTACAAGTATCGCTTACTGTTAAGAGGTAAGGTCTCGTGAGTGTAATATTGTTCTCTAATAATATAATTGTATAATTTAGCTTAGTGTTATTTTTTGTATTGTTTTGTATTGTTGTAGTACCTTTCGCCCCATAGAGCCAGAACCCCACTGTGTGAAACTGCAGACAAAACTGAAGTCCCTGTCTATAAAACTTAGAATGCAAATAACATTTTGTGCAGAAACACAGCATATCCTTGGCCTTTCCATCCATGGCGTATTACTAGAAAGTTTTAACCTGCGCATTGCTGGGGGATCTAACTTTTTATCACAACTAGAATGTTGTGCTCACTGAGGCCTGCCATTTTTCTTACGAAATGCATGTATGCATATGCTGCAGTTTATCCTACTAAACAATCATTCAACCTGAAGGACCAACAATTTCCACTGGTATTTCACAGTTCTTAGACCGTTTGCACTTATGTGAATTATTCAGTACAGGTTTTCCTCATTATTTTCCCTGGAAATTTAAAAGGAGTTTAGGATACTCGGCATCATGTGGAATCCTGGCTTCATTTCTGCCTTCTCTCTGCAAAATGCATGTAGTGACTCCCTACAAGCACAGAGAGATCCACTGAAGTCTGACACTAGATTGAATGGTGTCATTTTTGTGATGGAGGACAAAAACCAGCCAGTGTAATGCCATAAACATAATAAATGTATTTGATGCCTTTTACTGTTGTGTTGTGAAAATGGTGTAATCTGAAGTGTACAGTAACACATAAGTATTTCAAAAATTGAATAATTTGGCCTTTGTTTTATTCTATCTGACCTCTTAAACAAACAAACAAAACCCAACTGTCTTTAATTCCAGCATGACGAGAGAGACAATGACCTTTCTCAGGCAACAACTAAGCTGCTACAACTTGATCAAGACCTTTCAAGACAGAAAACAAAGTCTGAATTATGTCAATCTCTTCAGACAGCAAAGTGGAACAAAATCTCTCACAAGGCAAATTCGATGAGGAATCTCACCAAATCAGTGCAGAACTACATTAAAATAGGTCCTACTGTACTGTAGGTAGAAAATGAATCAGTTACTTTAAAATTAAATGACATAATTTCAATGGGATATTAATTTTATAACCAGATTTACCTTTAAAAAGCTGATTTCCTAACTGTATGTTACAGGAGAATATTAACTGGTAAATAACTGATTTCTTTTCCTGTATAATATGCCATGAGATGAACATGTTACTATTGAGCTCGTAAAGATTATAAGTTTGTTTCCCTAAAGATATTTATGGATCTCTTGAATGTAGAACGAGTTTTGTTGATTGCCAATACTTGCTAGGTAAAACACAGCTTGGATTTTCTTTACAGAAGACCACATTTCTGGTGTGGAAAAATAAGTAATATATATGAATGTAAAGAATAAATCAAATACAGCATCTAAAAATTTAGTAAAATTTTTTATTGTTCAGTAATTTGAACAGCATATGCCCCTGTAAGATTTTTAATTATGCTTCTACATAAACAGTGTTGTTAATATTGTTATAGCCCTGTAAGTAAATTGGGTGCTCAGTTTTCATTACGCTTCATAGAAACTTCTTAGGCTGCTTTAAAAACCTCTGCAGACAAGTAGAAAAAGTACATGTTCTAATTACACTGATAGTTTCACATGTTGAGAGAAATTTCTCAGCTATTTCATGCATTTGTGGCTGGAGTTGGGTTTGGGTTTTTTCATGTAGAAGTTGATGGCATTTCTGAGCTCAAATCTTGTCATGGTAGGATGTCTCTTATATGAGTACAGGAATTCATTCTTCCGACAGCCTCTGTTCTGCTTTTGTAAGTGGTAAATTCCAGCCTAAGGAGATGTCAAATCACAATGAAGTGAGGCTTGCCTAGAAAAAACAATCATAATTCATGTTTTATAGTAATTCAAATTCAAAACCACGAGCATGCGGTATATTTGTGGTATATTAAAGCAAAATGCTATTAGATGTATACAAATTAAGGCTGCCTTGGCCTTAGTTTTCTAATTTGTTAGAAAAGCAAAGTTGAGAAATAAGTAAATTTGGCACTTTGCTATGTTCTACAATATTTTAAGGAAAAGAACTTATTTTCTACCTAAAAATGTTCTTTTTCTTTAACCTCACTGCGTAATCATTTTCTTTTGGATTTGTTTTTCTTTGAGTAAAGTATTACCTGTTTGTATAGCTTCACAAACAAATGTCCAATACTTCCTTCGTCTGCCTTTACTCTCTTGCTTTTTTATTTTTAATATTACAGGCCTCGAGAAGCTATGCATCCTCAGTGTGTCCTGGAAAGCATTCAGTAGTATCGTATACACAAATTGGATATGGTGTCTGACTGACAAATATATGGATAATCAGCCATGGCAAATGCAGCATCGCTCAAACAAGTATTCTGGATCCTTCCACAAGTGAAGTTAACATGGACTGGTAATGAAGTGTGGAAGTTACGATGGCATGAGCAAAACCTAGACTAAATCTGCACTGCCCTGCCAACTACATATTGCCACCCCAGCTTCCAGCGAATAGCAGGATACAGACTGATGTACTGGAAAAAAAAATTTATTTTTACCTAAACTGCTAAACATACATGACAGTATAGGTGCTATCAGTATTCCTTTGAATGTATTCCCATGCTTCTACCATAGGAGTTAGGATTTGAAACCCACGGGTACTCAAGGAGACCAAATACCTGGTCTCTTCTCCGAAGTGACAAGTGGCAGGACAAGAGGACATGGGCTCAAGTTGTGCCAGGGGAGATTTAGATTAGATATCAGGAAAAATTTCTTCACGGAGAGAGTGGTGAGGCATTGGAACAGACTGCCCAGGGAAGCGGTGCAATCACAGACCCTGGCAGTATTCAAAACACGGGTGGATGTGGTGCTTAGGGACATGGTTTGGAGGGGGACCAGGCAGTTAGGTTAACGGTTGGACTCGATGATCTCAGAGGTCCTTTCCAACCTTAACGAATCCGTGATTCTATGATTCTACTTCAGGCACCGTGATTCTACTTCACCGTGCCGCGGTCGCACCCCCCGGCACGCCTGTTTGCTCGTCCAGGGAGCTTGCTGCCGCCGGCGGCCTGGGGCTCCCCGCCTCCCCGGGAGCGGCCCCCGCTGCCTTCCCCCTGCGGGGGACAGCCGCGGCCCGGGGCACAGCCACGCGAGGGGTGGCGAAGAACAGCGCTGCAGCCCGGGAGGGTGGGTGCTGGCCAGGGCCAGCCTCAGAGCCGAGGGGTGGGCCCAGGCAGGGGGACCAGCGGGCTGGGGGAGAGGGTCGCCCACACAAGGTTTGTCCTTGGGACGCCGGGGTCTTCTGTGGGGAGGCGACATCCCCTGCGTGTGCTGCTTTTGACCCTTGAGCCGGAAGCTTTCCTCGTACTCTCGCCTCTGAGCCTAGTATTTAAAATTAGATTTTCATATTAAAAGAAGCAGGAGACCGTAGAGGCGGTGGCCGGGCAGGGGACGGGCACTGAGAGGAGCTCGCCACTGTCGCACCTCCTGGCAGCCGTGGGGCTCTCGCTTGCACGCACAGGAGAAGCGCCCTCACCCGGCGGGGCGGGCGGGCGCTAGGCGGGCGGCTCCCAGCCCGCCCCCGGCAGGCGGCAGGGCGAGGGCTGCCTCCCCGGGGGCGGACGCGCAGCCGGTCGGGCGGTCCCTGCCCCCGAAGGGCTCCTCTTCGCGGTCATCCCCCCCACGCCGGGGCCACCACCGCGGGGCTCCCGCCGCCCGTCCCTCAGCGGGGCCGGCCGCGCCGCTGAGGCGAGGGGGCCGGGGCGGGGCGGCCGCAGGTGAGCGGCGCCTGGCCGGCAGGTGGCGCCGCCCGCCTCCGGCGGCGCGGGGGCGGGCAGCGGAGCGGCAGCGGCAGCCGGGCGCCGGCTGTCAGCGCCGAGAGAGCCGCGGGTGCGCGGCTCCGGCGGACGGCAGAGCGCCCCGCGCCATGGAGCCGCAGGCACAGGGTGAGTCTCGTCGGGACAGAGCCCCCGGGGCGGCGCGGGGGTCCCGTCCCTTCCGCCGCCGGGGGCTGCCGCTCCCCCCGGGGAAGGGCCGAGCCCGCCCGGGGACAGCGGTGGAGGTGCCCCGCGGCGGGGCGAGCCTGAGGGAGGGCGAGCCGCGGCCCGGGGCGCCGCCCGCCGCTCCGGCGCGGGGGCCGGTGAGAGGAGCGGGGTTGGAGGTACCCGTGAGCGGCTCCGCCGAGGGGCGCGGCGTGGCCCGGCCGGCCCGCGGAGCGCCCTCCATCCCGACCCGGGCTCCTTTCGGCTTCCCCGGTGTTACTGCGGGGTTGGGATGGAGACCTCCCTTTTCTCCTTCTGCTGCTCTTAAACCTTTCGCGGCCAAGTAGCCGGCGTACAACTTTGCCTGCGGTGAATCTGGGCGAGGGTGCGGGCTTCTCGTGGGCTGTCGGAAGCAGCGTCGCCCCGGCGGCGCGGCGGGAGCGGGGCGGCTGCGGCCCGGCCCCCGGCAGGGAGGGCGGGCGGGCGGGCAGGGCCCTGCGGGTCCGGCCCGCAGCGCTCCCCGCTGGGACCGGCCTGAAGTCGGGCGTGCCACAGCGTTTCTGCAGTTTCACCTCTCTCTCTCTCTCTCTGGGTAAAGTTAGCTGGCCTCCAAAGAACAGAAGAAACTTTTCTTGCAAGGTTTAGATGATGTTTGGGTCAACCTAAGGTCTTTAGCGTGCACAGATCTTCCTCACCTTTATGGTCTTATGTTTCCTGAAGAACCTTATGACTTCACCACACATGTCCGTAAGCCAGCAGTGCTAAGCAGGTGGTACAAATATTTCTGTGAGAGCAGAATGTTTAGAAACCGTGTTACGTCAGCTATAAAATAGGGAGAAGAAGTAAAGGGGAGATATATGCTCATTGAAATTAACTGACAAACTAGTCTTCCAGAATAGTTAAAAACTCCCTTAAACAAATGCACATGAAAGAGACAAATGTTGATTACAGATATGGTTGTACGTAAAGGAATACAGTGTGAAATTTGAGTTCGTGATGCTTGTGAAGGAGAAAGCCTTTCTGGCAAAAGTGTAGTATATGTGGTATCCTAATGGATACCTGGCTGAGGCTGACTGGCAAAATAAATGGATCTGTGGCTCAGTTCCTGGGTTTTTAAAAGTCAGTATTAAGATTATAGCATAAGACTGTTATTTAAACTAATTTTCTGAGTACATCTGTACAAATACTATGGTGGGAGCTCCTGTTCTTTAAACAGGAACTTCATATGGTAAAGGATTTGATCATTTCTTATTTTGTAGAACCAATGGAAAACAGTATCTGATTCTAATTAGCCAGATAGTGGTATATGTGCATGTGAATTTTTTACCTTCCCTGACTAGTGAGATGAGTAAATAGTATGTGTTAAAAATTCAAGCCTATAAATGTGTTTTGCTAATGCATGGTTTGGTCAGCAACTCTGTTTCTGCCATTGGTCTTTAATAAATTCTTCTGGATAAATATCTATTGGCTAGTGAGACAATATAAAAGCATTTTGTATTGCTTAATTTTATCTAATTAAGGATTCTTAGCCCTTCATTTTTCTGCGTGCAATGCAGGAGCTCAGGAGCTGGTTTTTTTTGTGATCTTAAACTTAGTTGACAGAAAGACAAACACAGGACTTTTCAAGGCTATACTCAATTCTTAAGTCACTGTTTTCTTCTGTTTCTCACCTGTGTCTTTTATTTCTACAGTTTCTCGGAACAGTCTCCTGTTACTTAAAAAATATCTTTCTTTGATATACTAGCAATACAAGCTGAGATTTTTGTGGTAGGTATTTGCATGCCAGCAAACCTTTGTTCCAAAATGTCCCTCTTCCATTGTAGACTTAATTCAGTCTAGATTCTTAATTCAATCCTACTGCAGTTAGGAGCTTTGCTGGTGAAAAGAATTTAACCTGTATGTGTCTAATGCAGCTGAGTTCAATTAAGTACATCTAAGCACTGGGCAGAAATCTGAATTTTTCAATCCCACTATGCAATTTGCAGAACATAGTTATAGGTGGTTGCTAACAAAACAGTAGCAATTTGCTTGGAAATATCGGCTTAAGCAGCAGGAAAACTGTGTATAAATTTTAATGAGTTTATGAATTGCTTCTAAGGAACCTTTAGATGCCCACAGAGAAATTAATCCTGAATGGTTTGTTCCAGTGTGCTCTGCTGGGGGATTGCATTCCAGTTGGAAAGACAAAGTAAAAGCTATAAATTTGAAAACACTGTCGGATTTCTCATATTTAACACTTTAAAGATTTTCTTCAAAAGGACTTTTCTATATAGTTGTGTTGTTTGTGCCATTTTATATTGTCCTGAAGGGAGGCTATGCCTGAGTAGATCAATTTCATGTACGAGAAATACACACATGCAAGTATAAAATTCTTCAGAGCACGAAAATAATTTCTGTCAGCATTTTTACATAGCAGCATGAATCAACTTTATAAATCTTAATGCAACTGTTGACCAAAAAAAACTATTATTACGTGTAACTGTACCAAGGTACTGCATAGAGGTCACAGCTAACATTTCTAACACAGTTTCTGTGTGGTTCAAGGCACAACATCTGTCCATGCCCCAAAGACTCTGAAAGTTAAATTCCCTCATGTTGATCTTAAAGCAGTAGAGAGATTTCATGGACTGAAATGGAATTGCTATTATACTTAAGTGTATTGAATATGTCTTGCAACATTCATGCTAACTAGATGAGACAGTCTACCAGACAAAGAATAATAGTAATTAATGTTAAAATATTTTCTAAAGAAATAAGCTTCTGTTAAATGTAAACAAATTCGTAAGTGTAATAAAAATAATAAATTGTACTTTACTTAAATTGTACCTTTAAGCCTCTGGGTGCTTTTATCTTTGATCACTTTTTCCTCTTAATGGTCCCAGAGCTAGCTGATCCCGGGAACACAGCAGCTATACTTGTGCTAGGTGCTAAAAATTCCATAAGAGCATCTTTGTTTTCCTTCCTATATCTGTCAGTCATTTTTAAAGTGAAAAGTTTGGAAGTCTGAAGAACAACGTTTCTCTCGGAAAGAGAGGAAAATTAGAACTGTGTATTTGCCTCTCATGATGCTCACTCTGCTCCAGGTCCAGATTAACTGACTGTCCTGCATAGTCCCGCTTTCTGGTTTAAAACTGTGAGTGTCCTCTAAGAATGGCAATGCCATGGATGTCTTCATCTGTCTCTCGTCTGAGAATCCCATGTGACTTTTAACACTGCAGCTTTGCTCTTAATACATCTCTCTCCTTTAGCAATACTTCTCCCTTTTTTCTTGTATCCAGCTATAGTCATACCTCCTTCTTTCTCTGTCATGCCCAGTCTTGAGTCTTACGCTGATAAAGCTCTCGTGCTTTCTGCTCTTTGCCCTTTTGCCTACCCAGGTAGCTCCGCCAGCTTCTTGCACTTCTAGCCTCTGAAAGGGTTTTTGAGGCATCTCCCTGTCCTAGCAATTCTTCTTACAGGTGTTCTGCATCCTCTGCCCCTTGTGTGTTGTGGCCGTAACAGCTTGCTGTGGCTCTGCGTACACCTGTGAAGTATTGTGGTGAGAGGTGTAGTTAGTTCAGATGTTAGACTCCTTCTCCCTCTTGCCTCTGCTGTGTGCGGCTGACATCGTGCTTCACCTGTGATCCTCGGGGCACTTGCATCTGACGTGAGGCCACAGAGCAGAGAGGCACCACCTGGGCCATTTGGCTGGAGCTTATGATCAGAAGAAAATCATCAGAAGTCGCAGCGTTAGCCCAGTGGCCCTCTCCCTGCCACGGTGGCACCTGTCATCTGACAGTCGGATGGTCTGAGGTCTCCCATGGTGGGAGCCAGTGGTGAGGAGGTTGTGTGTTATCTGCGATATGGCGTACAAGACTCGCCAAAACAGGGCATTGGCAGCTTGGTCAGCGTTCTCTCTCCCTCTTTCTCCTCACTAGCTACTCACGTGGTTACTAATGCAGACCTGAACCTGGACAGAGAGTCAGTCTCACGGTGGCAAGGTGGGGCTGAGGAACACAGGGAGATGTTACTTCACCGCAGCGGCGGTGCTGTGGCCGTCACACCGAAGCACGGTCTGGCTGGAGAGGGCAGCATCTTCCCTAGCCTCAGGTTCGGGGTTGGTGGCTTTGCCAAGGAGCACTGGCTGTTTTGTTCCGTGTTCACCTCTCCCCTGAGGGCAGAGTAAAACTAGTGGCTTGGGGCTGATTTACTGTAATTGTTCTATGAGAAGAAAATCCCTCTGCTCAGGTAAGTCCATCGGCACACAGGTTGGTCAGTGTTGATACATGTGAGAAAATGGGAAGGATGAGGGAAGGGGAACCTTAGTTTTCTTGCCTAGCAGCACCTCCTAGTTCCTTCCATTGTGAGAAGTTCATTTATGTTCCCCACCTATCTTTGCAAGGAAAGTGCCAGGCCATACATGCTTCTGAGGCCTCAAGATTCACTCTTGTTAACCAGGGGTTTGTGCCGTCTCCTTACTGCCCTCTGGGGCTCACCGTTGCCCTGCTGTGGAAAGCAGGAGAGAGGACTTTGCAAAGGGTCAGAAGTATATTGGGGTGATTGAACCAGCTAGTGATAAACTGCATATTTGATTGCATGATGGAAGTCTCAGCTGCTGTGTTAATAAGATCACATGAAGATGAGGTCAAGTGAAAATGGTAGGGTTGTAATTTATAATAAGATTCTTAAATATTTAACAGGAGTGCCCAGAGCTCGAGATAATTGCTCTTTCATCCTTTTTATACTAAAAAGAGAGAAAATATATGCATGGAATGAGTTATCGGGTATATCAGATTTTAAGCAAATAAATGTCTGAAATCAAATACAGTGCTTCTGTTTTACCCTTTTGAACCTGTACTGCTTTCAGCTTTATGACACTTGTCACAGGACGAAATTCAGTTTGCTGGGGCTGAGAAAATTTGAGTGGTTTCATGCTACATATGAGAACTGAGAATAGAATGCAGTGGGATTTGGAAAAGAGATATAAAAGTGATACCTCCTCTAAAATCTAGGACCAGTCTTATGAGGCATTGTAATTTTGCCGGTTTTACAACCATGAAGATAGAAAATGCAGAACACGCAAAACCAAACACGTCAAGCCCTAAAACATGTTTTTAAATTCTTGCTCTGTTTTTTCTCCTGTATCTTCTTATTTTCACAGGGCTGCTGGTATGAGTCCTACTGTGAGGCAGCACAAGCGTAGTCTGAGTCTGCTCTCAGTCAGTGTTCTCAAGTGTATGAGTGGAAAGATGAGTCTGCTGATGCTGTTCCAATGTGCCTCGCTGACTTGCGCAGTACAGTACAGAAATGCGTGCAATTCTTGAGGTGCTTTGCTTAGGCCGTGTGCTGCTTGAAGATCAAGGATGTGGCACAAGCTTGGCAGAAGATTGCAGAGGGGTTGAAGTATGTTCTGTGTGGCCGTATTTAGAAATGTAGATATTGTTCAGTAGCTTGTTTTAGCGTAATCCTGGAATTTGGGGTTAGAAAGACTGTAGTCAGCCTTTGTTTCAGAAAGTGTCTTAAGGGTAAAATTAGATCTTTCTTACTAATCAGAAAATACCTCTTCAGGTAATATATAAAGATGAGATCTGGACAGGCTAGTTTTGTCTGGTTTTATTTGTATGTCATAGAAATGCACAGTGGCAATGCCAAATTTTAGAAGTGTAGTCTGCTGTAGTCATATCGCTGCTCTCTAAACTGGGCATTTTGGCTGCTGGATTCTCTAAACCCGTCATGTACAAGAAATGGTGAGAGGGGACTGACAAATCTGGATTCTAATATCAGATGTCACACTGACCTTCTCCAAAACCTTGGGCATATTAGCTGATTTGTTTGATTCTCTAGGACAGAGGTAATGCTGCTTAGCCATCTTTGAAATCCATGGATCAAAATCGTATAATAGCTAACTAGGCTACCATCATGACACTTCTGCATCCGTGGCGTGGTTGTGTCGCAGGTGGATAACTGTAAAAGACACGGTCATTTAGCAGTGTTTGTATTGCACTTCAGCACTAAACCTCCTTTCTTTCTCTCGTGCTGTCTCTCATTCCCTCTCACTTTGTAAAAAGAAGTAGCGTTGTTAGCAGTGAGGATCTTTCTGCAAATGTTCTTATCTGAAAGTGTAAAACAAATTGAAGAACGGGACATACATGAAGTGATACTGCCTCAAGTACCATCTTATCATGATGATAAAGGTCTTCTACTGAATCCTCCATTTTGCCTCTCCTGCTTGGCACATTTTGCCTTTTCTGCACTTGTAGGACTTAAACTCTCTGGATAATAAAAACAGCTTCTAAAAGGCTGTCCTTGTTATTTACTTCTTTGCAAGATTTCTTGAACTTTTTGATTCTTTTTCACTTATTCCAGTAAAAAGGTACTGCGTTTATATTAATGGCGTGGGGTTAATGGCGTGGTGAAGTGAAGGATCCACTGTTGGATCCCCAAGCAGACAAGAAAGTTCCCACTGCAAATAGTCGCATAAAATCCTGGGAGTTCCTGGCTTCTCTCACGCTATCTGTCATGAAGCTTTCTTATGTAAGGCTGGTTGCTGAAAGCCATCTCCTTTTTGTAGCTGAAAGCCAGGGCTTTTACAACAACCAAATAAGAATAATACAACAGTAGAATTTATAAAGACAGTTTTACAGAAATAAGGAAAAGTCATGGTTACGTGTGTGTATCCTCTGGCCAGATACAACAGCTTCTCTCGTTTAGTCTGTTGTCAAACTGATGGACTTTTGAGATGCTTAGGAACTATGTGGTCAGGGATCCAATTCTTCGGCAATTTTTACGTCTTTGCTTTTCTAGTCACTGAAGGAGCATCCAGGTAGTGGGTATAAAGATCAGAAGGAGGTCTAATGCCTTCTGTCACTTCCAGAAAAGGGAAGGTAACGCTATGCCTTGAGCAGTCAGTTCCTTCTGAAGCAAGGAGGACTATCGGGAAAAATGCTTTCTACTGGGTTTTTTTTTGTTGGTCTTCTGGAGTTTGGGTTTTGTAAAGTTGTCCTGCTATCACCACTAATTTACCTTAGTATGCAGTTATCCTTGTTGTCCACCAAGAACCTAGTCAGTAAAGTGTTTTAAAGTAATGAAAGTACTTAAAATGTGTAATGGAAAGCAGTCACTTTTCAGCTTTGCTGTTTTAAAGGCAAAATTAGACTTTTAATGTTTTTGTAAGACAATAGAATTTAAAGTACTTTTAACAACAACAGATTCCTCAAAATGCAAACTCAAGATTCAGCGTTTAGTGTAACACAGGAACTAGGGCTCTAGCGGTGCTTTTGGCAAAGAGAGATATAAAATTACACTCTGAAAACATTTTTGATATTCATGCAAGCATAAAGTATCTCTAGATATGGTGTTGATTTTCCCAGTAAAAAGTGTTTGCACAAAATGTTTTTGTAGCAGGCAGTGCAGTTTATTTTCATGTGCTTTCTTGCTGAAAGAGCTACTTTTGTTTGCTGGTCAGTGAAGTTGTTATTTGCTTTCCCAGGCCCCAAGGGACCAGATCCTGCCCAAACTATTTCTTCCCCTTTTGAGAACCATTCTTTCTGTTTTTTCTTTCCGTTTGTACAGTCTGATTTCTGTCTGCGTTTAACTTTTGAAACAGCCTTCCTCTTTAGCCATCCAAATACATTAGTTGTCTCTCTTTAGTACTGGTGCTACACTTTAAAGTTGTATTTAATAACTACCTAATAATTAAAGCTACTAATTTATAAATTGTAAGTATGGAAAGCATGATTAAAAACTATGTATGGTATGGATTTGAAAGGCTGTATGATTTTTATTCTGTAAATATTTACAAATGGTGGCTGAAGGGAGCTGATGCTTTCCATGTTTGCCTCTTCAGTAAAGAGTTAGGTTTTTCTGTGCTCACCTGTTTGTCCAGGTGTTCTCTTTTCACCAGTTTCCTCACTAGGAAATTGCCTTGCCGCCTGGGTGGAGCTAAGGTGGTGCAGGTTTGTGGTTACAAAAAGGTTGCTTATAACCGTCTTAAAGTTTTAAAATACTTTTGCATGGTTTCCTTGGAATAATCGTTTTCATTGTGCTTTAGGTGGATTTAGTAATAACTTGTCATGCTGATGTTGGCTCAGGCATTTTAGGTGCTTATCTAATTCCTCTTTCTATATTTCTCACTTTAATTAAAATGTTCTTAACTCCACTGAGTAGATCACAGATAGGTCACTCTAGGAAATGCTGATAGATTTTTAGAGAATGATGCAGATCAAATATGTTTAGTTAGAATATCTCCTGAAGGCCTCAAATGCTTTATGTTCTTTCTCTGCTGGGTTGGTGCATGCTAAATTTTCATTAAAAAGTGATCAGAGATAGTTGTATTTAAACACAACCAGATTTTCCTTAGAGACAAGTAAAATGTATGTACATTAGAGTTAGAGGGGCAATTATGCCAGGAACAGAAGATTATCTTCTGCTCAAAGTATTTTAATAGGCAGATGGCAGCTATTAACTTATTATTGTGGGAGGAAGGAATCAAAGTCATAATCAGGGAGAATGATGTTTGCTGTGTAATTAAACTATCTAACCAGTGCTGTACACTGTTGTGTGCATATGAAAATACTGAAGAACCAATGAAGCCGTGTGGCCTTGCAAGAGTAAATCCTTCAGTCGTGTTGTGGGTCAGGTGGTGCCAAAGCTTTGATAGCAAAGAAAAGATGATGGTGAAGAAGGAACAATTACTTGAACAGCCTGACTGATTAAAAAAAAAAAAAAAAAAAAAAAAAAGGCGCTGAATAATGTCATTCATATAAACTGAATCACAATGCAGTTTTGAAGATTCAAATAGGGTCTTTGCAGAGTTAAATAACAGATATTGTCAGGAAACTGGAAGTCAAATACTACAAGTAGAGGAAAAAATATGTCTTCCCTTGTGATTTCAGATTGCTTCAAAAAGTAGAGAAGCATAGATAATGAGCAATATAGATGAAGTTTGCATTAAGCACAAGAAATAAAGAAGAGTATGCAATGATAATAGTATGTACCCATTCGAGAGAAGTTCAAAGATGGGAACTAGAGTTAGACCTAGATCCAGAATTAGAAGGCTGCTCGGTTGTGTCCAGGTCTGCACAGAAATATGGAGCGTGAACACATCCTGAAAGGGGAGCAGCAGTATTCTGGTCAGTTATGTGCTGCACATGGGAATCGAGGACAGGGGAAGGGTATAAGGAGAAGAATAAGATTTTTAGCAATTAAGTTGAATAGGGATGAAGATGTGAATGGAACTTACTAGCAGAGGTGCAAGCATTGGAATACTAGTTTGTTTTGGAAAAGTACATTGCATTATGTCCATCCTGCAACAACATCCCCAGAAAAATCTTACATAAGGTAGTAGAAGAGTGAAGACAAGAACTGTCTTGTGCTCTCTTTCTAGACCTTCTTAAGGTACTGAAGTTACAATAGGCATGATAACAGACTGGTTGATCTGTATGGAGTAGGGTAGAGGTCTGAGTGATGTGAACATCACCGCTGTGATCTAATGCAGCCTCGAGGGGGTAGCAACTCGTGCCACGTGCCTAAACCCCTTCCTTCTCTTACCAATTGGTCTGCCATTACCTGTATCCAGAGCAGCTGTCAGAGAAGCTGACCCTCTGTGGTTCAGGGCTGATCTTCCCTGTTGATCTTCAAGGAGGAAAAAACACACTCTCTCTGTGACGGCTGCCATTTTGGCTGGTATTTGAAGATAAATCAGGGACCTGAAAGACTGAGACAGTACAGTGTGGCTGGAAGTGCCAGTCTCTGTCTCCTGGTCCGATAAATAGCCGCCCTCCTGCAATACGGTCATTTGTGTAACTCAGGCCAACTGCAGAGGCATGCCTCCTGTCTTCAAACCCTACCCAACAGAAGGGAAGGCCAAGAAACCCGTTTCTATGGGAACTTCATGGATATCCAGGGCCCTAAACCCCAGATGTCTCCACCCACAGCCTCACTAAGCAAACACATTTCTTTGTAATGGCATGCTACAAAACACTGAGTGGGCAAAGCCACAAAATTAATGATGCCAAAAACTCTGAAGGCCTTAACATGGAGCTTAACATTAAGAGCAGAATAAGAAGTACCTCATTTCACAGCTCAGGGTGCTGGCAAAAAAAAACTAGAGGAAAAACAAATGAAACTTTGAGTTGAACAGGCCTGGCTAGATGGTGCTGTTCTGATTGAGAAGTGTTTTGTGTGGCCTGTGTCCAGAGAATTAGTGTAACGCTAACTCCAAATTCCAGGTTGATCAGAACCACCCACCGCAGCAATGGCTGCCTAGCTGCAAGGCAGTGCGTTTGCCGGAAGCAAGGTGGCACAAATTAGAGCTGCTTTTCAATATATTTGGAGTATGTGTTTTAACAAATAAAAAATTGTTTTATCTTAAACAAAGGGCCTGTGCAAGGGAATACATGGCCTTTGTCTCTGGTAAAATGGATTGTTTTCAAATAATATTTATATAAAAGAGCTTTATTTTTATTGATTTTAAATGAGAATGCGATTGTGTTGCAAGTAGATGCATCCAAGAGTAGGTCAGGTTTGTTTAGGGAAGCCTGGAGGAGGTCTACACTGTCAGATAACCCGCCTTAGGAAGGCTAAAGTGCACTGGTGCAAAGTAGCTACTCTTAATTACGAAGGGGTATTGCAAACTGAAGCAGGTAGTGCTTAAAGGTTGTGGGGAGGGGGAAGGACACAAGACATGCCTGTTCTGAGGAGCACGTTGATTCACTGCCTCTTCTTGGTGGCCGTGAGCTCTTACATAGTCAAGCATAAACATTTAAGAAAAACTCTGGGGACAGGAACTGTGCCTTTATCCCAACTTAGTGAGTGATTTATTGTTGTTAATTTATAATTATGATGCTGCCTACAAAGCTTAGTCACAGATCATGGACCTTTTGTGCCAAGCAGTATGCAAAAAGACAGTCCTGGTCCTTAAAAACTATAATCTTTACTCTCCCAATGTGAGAGATTGAGCAGATGTAGGGGAGGGTAATTTGTTCCTTCTCAGCATTCCTAAATGTGTGTTTTAGTATAGGTGACAATGCCGAGACATTTAATCTGTATTAGCGCAATGAATTTGAGCCTGAAGAGAATAAAGAATCTGTCGTGTGCCCAGTTATAATGGGCACTCTACACTGGGTTAAAAACTGGCTGGATGGCCGAGCCCAGAGAGTGGTGGTAAATGGAGTCAAATCCAGTTGGCGGCCGGTCATGAGTGCTGTTCCCCAGGGCTCAGTGTTGGGGCCGGTCCTGTTCAACATCTTCATTGATGATCGGGATGAGGGGATCGAGTGCACCCTCAGTAAGTTTGCAGATGACGCCAAGTTGGGTGGAAGAGTCGATCTGCTGGAGGGTAGGAAGGCCCTGCAGAGGGACCTGGACAGGCTGGATCGTTGGACTGGGGCCAACTGCATGAGATTCAACAAGGCTCAGTGCCGGGTCCTGCACTTCGGTCACAACAACCCCATGCAAGGCTACAGGCTGTGGGAGGAGTGGCTGGAGAGCTGCCTGGCAGAAAAGGACCTGGGGGTGCTGGTTGACAGCCGCCTGAACATGAGCCAGCAGTGTGCCCAGGTGGCCAAGAGGGCCAATGGCATCCTGGCCTGTATCAAGAATAGTGTGGCCAGCAGGACCAGGGAGGTGATAGTGCCCCTGTACTCGGCACTGGTGAGGCCTCACCTCGAGTACTGTGTTTAGTTTTGGGCCCCTCACTACAAGAAGGACATCAAGGTGCTGGAGCGTGTCCAGAGGAGGGCAACAAAGTTGGTGAAGGGTCTGGAGCACAAGTCTTATGAGGAGCAGCTGAGGGAGCTGGGGTGGTTTAGTCTAGAGAAGAGGAGGCTGAGGGGAGACCTTATTGCTCTCTACAGCTACCTGAAAGGAGGTTGTAGCAAGGTGGGGGTCAGTCTATTCTTCCAAGTAACAAGTGATAGGACGAGAGGAAATGGCCTGAAGCTGCGCCAGGGGAGGTTTAGGTTGGATATTAGGAAAAACTTGTTCACCAAAAGGGTGGTCAAGCATTGGAACAGGCTGCCCAGGGAAGTGGTTGAGTCCCCATCCCTGGAGGTATTTAAAGAACGAATAGATGTGGTGCTTGAGGACATGGTATAGTGATGGACTTGGCAGTGATAGGTTAATGGTTGGACTTGATAATCTTAAGGGTCTTTTCCAACCTTAACGATTCTATGATTCTGTGATAATTGTTCCCTGTGTGTTTTCCCTAGTAAGTTTACAGGATCAAAAGTGACACATCTGCCTTACATGTTCAGATAGTTGGATGAGGGTGTGGGGAAAGCAAAGCAACCTGCTGGCTGCAGCAAGATTTTGCTCCTTTGTAAATTAGACCTATAAAGATCTTGTTACGTATGTGTTTTGCTATCTAAAGGATTCAAATTATAGCTACTTGAAGATTTTATTTTTTAATATAATCTTATCACTTCTTGCAGCACAGATACTTTGTTGGAAGTTAATTGAGGAGGCTTGTGAGTTTAACTATACTGCAGTTAGATTGCTGTCTAGTGATATTCTTTTGCACCTGGCTTTAGAGAAATATAATAAACTGATCTTTTCTTAGGAGAGAAAGGTTATTAAATCCTGCCATTAAGTTTCTGTGATTTTGATTCAGTGAAGCAGATGTGTGAGCTTAATTATACAATTGATAGGATCACAGTCACTTCTGCCAGCTGAGGATGGGACCCAAGGTGCCTGTCTATTCTGAGATTAGAAAAATGTACCTTCGTGTATTTTTAGTGTGAAAGGGTGGGTTTAAGAAATTTGACTGACAGCTTCTACCTCTGACTGCCAGCATTTCCATGTCATAGCTCTTACCTTCCCCTACATTGCTTTTTCTCCAGTCTGATTATATATGCTTTTTTCCTTCATTTGTTTTATGCAGTCTGTTACAGTTTCTAGAGTACCTTACTTGTAGAGAACAAGACTCTTTTGTGACTCAGTGTCATCCACTTTCTCATTCCCTATTATTCCATTGTGACTTCGTCTTTTTTCTTTTTTTTTTTTGCCCCCCGTTCTGCCAAAGGAAAGAAAAAGAGATGATAACCCTTCCACTTGTGGCATATTTTTCTTGCCCTCGACCTTACAGAAGGTTGTGCAGAATGATCAATAGAAAGCACAGTAAGTGGTAAAATACTGTCATTACTTTCAGTATTGACATAATAGAAAGAAGCATCTGCTGTCTTTAAACTGTTAGAAAGCAATTGTTGTGAAATGTATTTCCATAGCTACAGCTTAGAAAGCAATGTCGCCCTTGTCTTCCCCAGGCAGGCAGGATTATTATTTTATACAAAGAGAGCTAGCTATTGGATACAATTCATAAGATCATGCCTACTGAGCATTTCTGGACATTTCAGATAATTATTTTGTTTGGAAGATCAGTTCTCACGTTGAAGCTTGGTACCTACTTTTAGTAGGTGATATATAGGGATTTTTTACCATGATTGCTATTCTCACTTTATCCATTGCATTTCTGTCTTTGGGGTGATTATCAAACTCCTTACCAATGTGTATGGCTTCTCGGTGCAGCGATCAAGCTGTGGAGTCCGTTTTCTGCCAGTTATTTGTGTGTAGACCATCTTTCTTCACTGGCATAGTTTGGCAGCTGTATCAGTGGCTTCTGGGGGAAAAATAACTTAGAGATCCTCAGTGTATGATTAATTTCTTTTTATTTTACTAATACATAGAAAAGAATTAGCACACTACAACTGGCTGCTTATCCAGGAGCTTCAAATAAAAGTGTTCCTTTGTTTGGAAACCTGCCAGTCTATCTCATAGCTATGGATAGATTTATTAATGCCTGGTTTTGCAGGGGTTAGGAAATGGAATGGAAAGCCTTCGTAAGGTCTGTAATGAGATGCTCCAGGATGGCTGGGGACACTTATTCTGAGATGGTAGACTATGTCCTAGAGCTCTTGAACACCCAAAAGCTGTACTCGGTCCCTCTCCTTGACACCACCCCCGACCCAAAGCCCAGTGGAGAGGGGAAATGCGAAGACACTTGCCCATCCATATCTCTTTCCCAAGACAGCATATTCAGAGGAAAAGGAAGATTGAGCCCCCATGGTCACAGGAAGTAGAATCTACAATTTCATTTAATATTTACACTTTTGACCTACATGACCTATATGTCTACAGTTCTTTCCTCTCTGAACCAAGATGAGCCCAGCCTCTAGTTTTATTTTCCAACCATAGCTTCAAAATCAGCCTTCCTCCTATTCTGAATTGTAAGTCCTCTAGGAGAAAGGCAGGCTGTAGGGTAATTTCTAGGCTCAAGCAGTTCAGACTTGTCCACAGTTAGCACCAAACACAGAAGGGAAGATCTTCCTTCAAGCAGTTTGTTTTCTATGTGAATCCTCCCATAATAACTCTGGAATGGAAAAAATGGTACTGGAAATCCTTGCAATTTTTAATAGTTTTTCTGCTCAATTTAGTTGTTTACTGTACATGCTTCTAGTCCCCCTTTTTCCCCCCTTAATCTGTATATCTGGTATTAAGACTACATTATAAAGCAGATCAAAGACACTAATGCAATGTCTGGACAGTTCCTTTGTTCTACTTACCATTTCATCCCTTTGAAGACTTAATTGCAATTTAAATTTGTAAACAGGTGTTTTCCAATTTTAAATAAGAAACAGTTCTGCCTACCTTGCTATGCTGTTAGCTACAATATAAGGACATGACAAAAGAAGATGTAATGTCATTTTGTTTACTAGAAGCGTTATACAATTAGAAGACGTTTTCTCACTATTTGATGTGAATATTAGATAACAAGGTAGGTATGCTATTTTTAACTGGTTGAGAAAAAATCAGAGCAGTAAAAGGGCTTCAATTCTTAACTGTTTTGTTAGAATACAGGATCATCTATATGATGTGGATCATCTATATTCTGCCACTGCCCAGCAGAAAAGGACCTGGGGGTGTTGGTCGACAGCTGGCTGAACATGAGCTAGCAGTGTGCTCAGGTGGCCAAGGCAGCCAGCAGCATCCTGGCTTGTATTGGGAACAGTGTGGCCAGCAGGACCAGGGAGGTGATGGTGCCCCTGTACTCAGCACTGGTGAGGCCACACCTCGACTACTGTGTTCAGTTTTGGGCCCCTCAATACAAGAAGGACATTGAGGTGCTGGAGCGTGTCCAGAGAAGGGCAGCGAAGTTGGTGAAGGGTCTGGAGCACAAGTCTTATGAGGAGCAGCTGAGGGAGCTGGGGTTGTTTAGCCTGGAGAAGAGGAGGCTGAGGGGAGGCCTTATCGCTCTCTACAGCTACCTGAAAGGAGGTTGTAGCGAGGTGGGGGTCGGTCTCTTCTCCCAAGTAACGAGTGATAGGACGAGAGGAAACAGCCTCAAGCTGCTCCAGGGGAGGTTTAGGTGGGATATTAGGAAAAACTTGTTCACCGAAAGGGTGGTCAAGCATTGGAACAGGCTGCCCAGGGAAGTGGTTGAGTCCCCATCCCTGGAGGTATTTAAAGAACGAATAGATGTGGTGCTCGAGGACATGGTATAGTGATGGACTTGGCAGTGATAGGTTAACGGTTGGACTTGATAATCTTAAAGGTCTTTTCCAACCTAAATGATTCTATGATTCTATACATTTCCCTGAAATGAATGTCAGAGAATGTAGACGAGCCAAAATTTGGTGTTCTTGCCTTTAATTTTACTATCATTATGGTTAATTCAACAGACATCACTGCCAGTAGTTTGGTGTTTTTTTTTTTTTTTTTTTTTTAACAAGGTCAGCATACAAAAATTAGCCTGATACGTAATACTCCAGAACATGAGCCTGAAAGGAATATAGAGAAAATACATAAAAAGCACTAATTAAAACATCTTCATCCAGTTAATCTTCCGATACCTGAATGAGTCTGAAAATCTGTCTTGGATTTTATCATTGTGTTCTTTAGTTAATTTAAATTTTGTGGAATAGTTACAGATCCTGTAGTTTCTAAGTGGCTTATTTAATTGTCATTCCTACAATTCTAGTAGCAAACATATGCACAGGTACAGATCAATGCTGAAACAGTTTCTTGCATTAAATCAGATTTAAGAACAGACTGTAAAACCAGTTACTAGTCTCAGCCACAACTACCATGACTTTGGGAGAGAGCTCAAAAATGCCTGTGAAGTGTTTCAGCATGCTGTAACTCCTTGTATGGTTGTTGTATTATCTTGTCATATGAATCTTTCAGAAGATCACATTAAATGTGTTCCCCCAGCTATCCACCCCCTACTTCTTTGTATTAGGATATTTATACAGAAGGATTGTTCGCTCAATTGTTTTGAGTTGGATCCTTCTGTATGACTTGCAGTTCCTAATTACTGATAATCCCATATTTTTCATATTTCTTGTGTATTTTATCTAATTATATGTGACAGCAAGTACGAAAACTTTCTTTAAAGTAAAAGCCAAACAGCTCTTTGCACTGATTTATACCTACTGTATGCTTTCCTATACTTTATGGGGGCTTTTTTTTTTTTTCTTTTGAAGTAACATATGTCCAGACAATCACTAGTCTGCCTGTTTGTGGAGGATAAATGAGTTACAGGGGTGTATTCTTAGTGTAATTTGTTGTAGGAATATAAGATTGTATGAGACCATAGGGACCTTCAGATCTTGTCCCCAGCAGTCTTAGGCTACAAGAAGAGGGGCTGTCTGGAAGAGAATGAGGGAGGTAGGCTGGGTCTTGCATCTGTCTCTGGGCAGAGTCCTGTGATGGCACATCCCAGAGCTAAGTCTTGATTCAGCTTCTGGATTGAGCTTGATTGCAACTGGAAAAAGTGGAGAGAAGGAAATAGGCAATGAGGACTCCTCAGCTGACCATGGGGTACGAGAGGTGGGAAGTTCATGGAATAGTTTCCACGATAGCTTCTGCTCCATTGATGCCTCTTGTGTGATTTTTCTGTGGAAGAGAATTGCTGAGCACCAGGCACAGCAACTGAAATTAAATTCAGGAGAACCAGCATTGACTTAATCTGGGCAAGACGAAGGAGGAGAAGAAAATAGATGCTAGTAAGTGGTGGTGTGTAGGCTCTACCCTCATGTCCTGTCTGTTAGTGACCTGCTTGAATGAAACTTGGAAAACATCTACTTTAGACCAATATATGGAGGTCAATGCCTAAAATATTGTGCTGTTAGTAAAGGTCACAAGAGATGCAGGACATCACCAATGCATTGTGCTCTTGTGATGGCTCGTAATCTATTGGATGAAGCTCCTAATTCATTCTGGGAAGCTTGCAGCACCTATGCTACAAAGCGAAGGAGAAGCTATTCACCCACCCAGCAACTAAATTGCTATTCTAAATGGGTGTAAAGTTAATTCCTGATTCCACACCTGGATATTGGTATAATTCTGAAATCGTAGCAGCTGTGCATCTGAAAAATTTTAATAACCATCACAATTCCAGTTTTCCCAGTTTTGACCATAGCTAGAAACAAGGCATGATCTTCAGTGTTTCTGGGAAGAGTGGGGAAGGGGAGCAGGGAATGCATCTTGAATGTGACTCCTCCATGAAGAAGCATAAACATACTAGTCAGGAAAAGGAGGAGCATTGGGAACCTCAGACCGACCTTTTCTTTTTTTTTTTCCTTTTTTTTTTTTTTTTCTTTCTTCTGCTACCAAATATCCATCAAGATTTTATGTTAATCTTGAAAACATCTCAGCTACTTGTACAACTCACTTCCCAAAGTGACCAAATCTTCCATGGTTCATAACTGATACCTGTGCATCTTTAGGCAAAAATACTGTCTCTCCCAGACCAGCTAGGTGTGTGTTGTCAGGTTACATAGCCGGGCAGGGGAGGAGAATGCTTGCCCAGGATTTTGAGACTGCATGAGAGCAGTACTTATAGGTGGGCTTATATGGCATTCCTTAAAGTGCACTGGAGGGTGCTAGGCTGCTCCTTGGAAACCTGCCCTTAGAAGGTGACTATATCATGTTCAGGGACTCGCAGTACTCCCCTTGGTCTGGAGGCTTTAGTTGTAAGTGTGTGAGATGACAGCATCTAGAGAGAGAAAGCAGTAACTGCAAGAAATGTTCTGCTGTCTTTGCAGCGTAGCACAGTGCAGAGATACCCACAAGCTCTGAGCAACATCAGAGCTCCTAGCTGAAGGCTCCAGAGCAGTATGTTATGTTATGTTATGTTATGTTATGTTATGTTATGTTATGTTATGTTATGTTATGTGTGTGCCTGAGCTGATAAGCTGTATAACTTGGTATGGCTAACTAGCAGAGAACAAGTTTGTACTGATGCAACTGTAGTCTGAGTTTGAGCTGGTGGATGCTGACCTATATGGTGCTCCATTTCAAATATAATAATGCCCTCATTGTAACCCCTCTGCTTATTGTTGCTGCTTTAGCAGTGCCGTTGACTATGTAGAACTTGTCTTTCATTTAGGAGGATTAAAGCATCATTATGTATTGGTCTGGGGAGTATCAGGTATCTTGCAGTTCTAGTATTACTGTGAGTCTCGGTGCAGTGAAGTCAGATAAAATCCATAATCAGGGGTAGGAACCCTAGCAGAGTAGGTTATTTTAGTGTCTTTACTTTTGTGAGCATGTAGGTAAAACTGCTTTAGCTTCCTGCACATAAAACCAGTTGGTAATTTAGCAGTAATGATTCTGACCAGGCATGTGTTTGTCACTTCATATGGAAAACTAATTTAGCCATTGGGAAATGTTTCACTTTGAAATTTTATGCTCCCTATATTTTGACAGAAGGAGCCTTAACTGGGAGTTAGTAAGCAATAAATATTTTCCCTAATCCTGGAAGTTAGGAGAAAGAATGACTTTAATTTTACAGCTTCCCCATACTTTCAGTAAGCTGTTGGGAAAACAGAGCCTTGAAATGTTACCTGACCAGATTCACAACTTCCCAACAACCTTCTTTAATAAGCAGCTAATGATCATTTGAATATTATTATTTAAGATAGCCTAAATTTAAAGGAAAATATGGGTTTTGCGTAGAGATCAGCAAATGGAAATTGAGGTGCGCTGTAAAAGCTACCATATTCCAGTGCTGCAGGAAAGATTTGCCTTGGACATCTGATCTGTATTTTAGTTTCTGTGAGAAGTTACAGATTATTTCTGTAACTACAGATACATTATGACTATCTGTAGGTATCTAGTTATCTATATAGATATATACTATGTAGATATATTTAATTCCAGGTGAATTGGAAGCAGTTAAGTTCCTTCTACCCCCAAAGGAAGAAGTGTGAAACTAACAAGAAGAGCTGTGTTACGTGCTCAGCTGCAACAACTGTATGTATAAACTGAATGTCTGTACATGCACACAGATGAATGTCTGCATTGCTAAAGTGCAGCTTTCTTTTTTCCTGGGTGAAGTACCTAATTGTTGGAATTGAATGTACATGGCGAAGTATAAAAATGCAGTGTTATCTTAAAATTCTGGCTTTTGGATGCCTAAATCTGGTACTCTTCTATATAGTGTTGAAAAATACTTAGTTTCTAGGGCTCAGCTCTAACCATTTAGCTGAATCAACTCATCCTTGTGTGTGTTTTCATGAATTGATAGATTGTGTGCTTAACAAAATGTGTAGTTAGATTAAACACACCAAATAGGATCCTACCTTGTTCCTTGATTCTTAAAGAATTACTCATGTGGTTAATTCAAGACATATCAGCAATCCCGCTGAGCTCTTGTATTGTTATGCTTCCGTACTTGGTGCATCTATAACCAATGTCTGAAAGGTGTATTTTCCAGGCTGCCTAGCTGAAAGGACCCTGCAGGGAAGGCTGAGAGGAGGCTGTGCTTCCTGCACAGAGTAAGAGGTGGGAGAGTATTTTGGGGTCCGCAGTACTAGCAATAGGAGCTGGTTTACTACCAAAATCATTACCAATTCTTACCTTGTCCTGGGGCTGTGCTGAACTCCTGCTGGGTAAGGTGCTGTAGGAACCTTGCAGAAGGTGTCCTTTGGTGGAATGGATGCTGTGCTGCTCGGAAGTACAAACCTGGACGTTTTTTTCTGTTGTTGTAAAATGGATTTTATGAATGGCCCTTCTTCCCTGGTTGGTTTCTCTGATACCTCATATAAGGATGAGCTCATCTAGCATTCTCTCTGTCTGTGAGATCACTTTAATCTTCTCTACCAACTGACTGTTTTAAGAAACCTCTAATTCTGTTTGAAATATAATACAGGACTTTGTGTTTATTAGAGGGGAAATAGGGACAGGCACATACATTAAAAAAAAAAAGACTAAGAAGAACAAAGTCTTGGGAAGCTTGCCTGCATACTTTGCTGTGCAATTGCTTGGAATTGTGGATAATAAATTCTCTAGGATATAAATCACAGGGACAGAGTTCTATGTTTACATTCTCAGTAGATGGAAAGAGTTGAGATCTCTTCTGCCTCAGGGAGCCTCTTTTCTTCCTAACGTATTCAGTTTTTTATTCCTCCCTTTCGTAAGACAGGCAAATTAGAGAAATGGCCTGTGAGGGTAGCCCCAGACACTGGTGAATAGATCTTTTCAGGTCAGATTCAAAAAATCAGTTTCTGTTGCTCAGGTGGGGAAGAGAGACTGAGAAATTCAGATGACCTAGCACTAGAAGTGAAGCATGCTATTAATGCTGATAGAACTGGCCCAGGACTGAAGTGGTCAGTCATAAGTGGTGAGAGGATACCAGCAAAGCTGTCTTCAACAAAGTAGAATGGCAGCAGAAGGTGAAGCCCAGGGCTGAGAGCTACTAGGTGTGGCTGGAAAAAACAAGGGTCATGAAGGAAAGGCAGAGACTGAGAACAGTGAGGAAAGAGTGAGTGAGTAGGTTGCTCATGGTAGTGCTCCTGTGAGGAAGTTCAGAACCAAGACTGAAAGAAGACTGCAACCCACAGTGTGGTGGAGAGATGTTCAGACTGGAGCTGTGAGGTGACTGAAGCGAAGCCACTGGCAATGGTCAGTGACCATTGGGGAAGACTCTGGTAGTGGCTTGAGCAAGAAGGTGGAGACGGAAGGATAAGACTAGATTTTGGAGGACTTGGATGAGAAGCAGGAGGTAAGAATTGGGACTGGCACTGGATGAGGTTGCAGAGGATCATGCAGAAGATTGACATTCATGTGCTATTTTGGAATCGATTGTAATTTGAGTTCAATCTTGAAGTTTGAACTTGACTGTTAGGTCTAGTTAAGTGTTACTCAGTCGTCTTTGATGATTTTGGCCCATGTTGGCTTCCATATCTATCTAACCATTGTCCGCCCATTCTGGCCTCTTTACCTAGCTAATCCCAAATGAATGCTGTCAACTAGTCTTGAGCACAGATCTGCCTTCTTTTTAGCTCAAGTATCAGTTGCTCCAAGATCACCTCATCTCACATCTACCCCAAGATTTTCCTTAAGGGTTTTCAGCCTTAACCCTGTTGCCCCTGAGCTTCTTCCTGGCATTTCCAAGAGCTGCCCTCTACTGCTGCTCCTCTATCTGTGAAAAAAAGAGACTGCTTTCAAGACCGTGGGGACTAAGTTTAGCCTGATTCCCATAGCAACGCCGTTAATCCTCAAACAAATACCAAACAACAATGGTGTTTAGGGATGGAGGGGTGTTAATAAAGGTGTTTTGGGAGTATTCCTACTGAATAAATGTGCTTTTCTTTTGTTGTGACTTTGTCAATCTAGGTTTTCCTGGCAAGCTGCTTTTTGGGTAATAGCTAAGGTATCAACTACTTCTATATGTTTTCATGTTTTTTAAAAGGTTTTGTGCTTAAGGATGGCGTTCTATTCTTGCGTATGGTGCCAGGCAGGGGACCAGCACCTCTGTTGCTGCTCTTTATCTTCCCACTCAGGGGAGGTTGTAATTAACAAGGCTGAGTTCACCACATTGTGCTCTGCAGTGAAGTTGATGGTATGAATCAAATCAGTTCTGTTCAGTTAAATAGGAGGAAATCCAGGTACACTGGGGGACTCTAGGTGGAAGAAATGACAGAAAGCTGGAGGGAGTTTTGCTTTCTGCATGAAAATATTAAGTACTCAATTTCAAATTGTTGAATATTCCAGACTTGTTGCTTGTAACCTCTATTCCCTACTGCCAAAACTTAACAAAGTTAAATTCTAATCTCTATGTAATAGAGTATACAGGCCTCTATGGACCTGGGAAACAAGTTGTTCCCTTCTGTATTAAGCAGTATACAGATGTCAGGAGTCAGCTGAGATGGTTGATTACCCTGATAAAGAACTGAAATACAGGGAAAAGTGTTGTCCCAAATGTAGCCTGGAGGAGAATTTTCTTCCACAACAGAAACAGATTGAGAACTTTAAAACAACTTCCAAATGAGTGAGAATGTTTTCTGTTATCTCATGTTTTGCATTGTTTTGTTTGCAGACAATGAAGCAATCATTCTTCTCTTTACTGAATGATTGGGAAATAGGTTGTATTTTGTTTCCTCTGTATATATTGGTGCTTATCTTGGTTATCATACATACTGATCCTGATCTTGGACACACAGAAGAAGAAAGTAACTGGAGGTCCAGTGAAGTTCACCCTTCACAGGTTTAGACTGGTATGTTTCTCTCTAACATTTAGAAAATTCAAACACTAGCTATGGCATTTGCTTCTGCAAACTGTGTACATCTGTAAGGTTCTCAAATTGCTGCAATCAGAGGTACTTTTAAAGCAAATTTCGCTCAGTTATATACTTCCTATATTGCTCAGTGTACTATTCACTATTCACATCAGTGATCCACATTAACTAGCTTTCTTATTTTGAAGAAAAAGCTTGCTTTCTTCCTTTTTTTCTTCTGTATTGTTAGAAGCAAGGAAATGCCTCATCAGGGACTAGTGGGGTCTGAGGTGATTGCTTCCTGGGAATGAGTGGTGCTTTCACATATTAAATTGCTTCTGTGCAGGCGTTATCATCTGATGCTTCCAATAGCTTTTCAGAAGCAAAGAGGAGCAGAATCCAAATGACCTTTAGGAGGAAAAGGTTGTTTTGTTTTTCTTTGTTTTTTTTTTTTTTTTCCCCTAGTGAGTGAATCATTCTTGGATTTTAGGGGAGGTCAGAAATAATTGATAATGGTTGTCTTGACATTTTAACTCTTTACTTTAAGGCCTGTTGGAAACGCAGTCTTTGCATGAAGCAGATGAAGATGCGGTCACTGATGTTGATTTCACCAGTATGATTTCTGAAGAAGAAAAAGAAGAGTTAAAGATTGAGCTAGCCAAGGTAATGAATTTGGATTTCTGTGAGTGTTACTGCTTCTGCTTCCTTGAACTGGACGATATTAATTGTAGGATGAAGTACTCATCATAAAGGTATGCTCTTCCTTTTTAGTAAAATTATTCTAGGCTACAATGATGTGAAGCAATTAATTTCCTTAAATACTTTTTGAAGATTAAATATCTTCTACTTGATGATTGTAGAGAGAAAGTTAAATATACCTTACCATTTTAGTCAAGACATATGTCTTTATTCATAAACCTTGCTTCATAAAGAATGAAAAGTGTTCTTATTAGATCTATGGTATTGTTGTTACAGTGGTTGTGATGTCTGATGGAAAAGATTCTTTGTGTGGTGCTCAGAGGAAAAGCTGCTGATGATGGTTACAGAAGAGACTGATGATGATTAGCACAGTAATTTCACCACATTTTTGTTTCCTTTGGCACTGATGTGTTTAGAAAGGGTTATATTTTTGGTTTGCATTTGTTGTTTGCTTAATTAAAGAACTTCAGAAGATGTCATGACACCATGAAGAGGTTTAAAAATAATAACAAGCAGATGGGAGGAAGAAGGTGTGAACCATGTGGTCTTTTTATTACAAAGATTAAAGAGATTGTCTAGATTCGGTCTACAATGGGAGGGTGGATTCAGCTTTAATTACTGCTGCTGAATACCACAGAAACAGAAGTGAAATTCCAAAATGGAAAATGAGAGAATGGGAAAACGTGAGGATTTACTTATTTTAAATATGAGACAAATAACAGAAATCACAGCTGTATGAAGCAGGGGAGTTGTTTCTGCCTTAATTGAAATAATGAATTTTTAAGACAGTAGGTTGGAAACTTCACATAGCAAGAATAAAATAACAACCCATTTGAATAGTAGGAAACCCAAAATTTGGGACTGTGAGCCTATATCCTCAAAGTGTAAACTGGCTAGGGAAAAAGCATTCCATCGTAATTGTTCCGTAGTGCTCTGTGAAGCATTTGCTGCTCTTACACACAGAATGGGCACCTCCAGAGGGCAGTTCTTTTGCAGAGATTGATCCCTCTCTTTCATACAACAGAAATATTTAAATTAATATTAAGTTGTAAGTTTAAATACTCTTAAGAAGTCACATTCTTTATGACTCTCAAGTCATTTACCTTCAGTGCTGATTTAGGATTTTCCGGTGAAACAAAAACCAAAAGATTCTTTTTTCACTTTACTGTTTTATCAAGCCGTGTGTTTCTGAGTTGCTAGTTAATTTTTACTTCTTTGCTGATCCTGTCACATCTGTAAATAATAAGGAAGCTGAAAATTTGCATGTTCAGTTCATCACATAGCGATGAGGTAGGAGTTGGGATGTTCATTATTGGCTTTTCGTCAGGACCAGAGGCAATGGGCACACACTGAAACACAGGAGATTCCCTCTGAACATCAGGAAACACATTTTTACTGTGAGTGTGACCGAGCACTGGCACAGGTTGCCCAGAGAGGTTGTGGAGTCTCCATCCTTGGAGATATTCAAAAGCTGTCTGGGCACAGTCCTGGGCAACTGGCTCTAGGTGGCTCTGCTTGGGCAGGGGGGTTGGACATGATGACCTCCAGAGGTCCCTTCCAACCTCAGCCATCCTGTTATTCTCTTCTCTTTTCTGGTGAAAGGGACTTAAGAGGCAGATGGAAACAAGGGAGGAAAAAAAGAACTTCCTGCAACCATCTGAGAATGATATGCCTCTCAAGAGAATTAATCTCAAGAGTTTCTAGGCATCCTTCCTGCTTGCTGATTCCTGTGGGAGCAGAGAGTTCTCAGTGGCTCATGGTAGAAATGCTTTAATTCAGGTACCAACACACAAGTGAGAGATTGCCTTTCAAATATTATGATCTTGGCCAACCTAGAAATTATTTTCTAAATTGCTCACAGCAGTTTACTGTCATACAGCTTATGCTTAAAAACAAAATAAAACTGATAATTATGCTAAGAAAGGTTTGGAAAACTTGAATTTAGAGTGAACAAAGTCTAAACTTAAATGAGGCTTATGATTCTTAGAAAAGACTGTGAAAACCATGTAAGACCTTGACTCCTTCAGAAAGAACCTCTGTGGGAATTGGTTAATGTTTCCTTTTGAAAAGCCGTTAGTCTTTACTTTCAAGCCCCCTCTGCTCCACCTGTGGTAGTTTTGTTTTCTTCCATGTTCTTATGTGTTAGGTAATACCTGTTTGAGCCTGTAGGAACAAGCACCTTTCTTCTTATTGTTCTGAAAGGTTCAAATCTTCCTTAATGCTGCAGTCACTTAATAGTTGATATAACGGGGAGCTGTTGTGAGCACCTGTTGTGCATGTATTTAAACAGAAAAAAATATATTCCATCTCTGTGTATGTGCTGTATATATTCTCTGTCTTCTTCCTCTTCCTCCTTCCTTCCCTGACATTAGGAGCGGAACTAGCACTACTGTTTCTTGACAGGTTTCTTGTATACTCTTTTCCTATTCCTCTGCTAGTAGTCTCTTTGTACTGGAAGCTTTTCAGAGTGTGTCCTAACTCTGTTCTTGTATTTGTAGTCTGGCTAACACAGCAGAGCTCTGACTCTAATCAAGCCTTGGAATTTCTACAATGCAAGTAAAATGAGTACCTCTTACAGGAACTTCCAACAGTCATTTGAGTTAACAGAGGTCAGTCTGAGACTTTGGATAATAGCAGAAAAATGTAGCCCGAAAACTTTACATAAGGCCAGAAGCTTACTAGCAGAACAGATTTCCCGCCCCCCCCCCCCCCCCCCCACCTCTTCCTCCCTCGGTGTGAGGAGCACAGTACAGTGACTCCTGAGTCATGATGGGGGCTGAGGTTTTGAGCTATCTCGCTCACTGCTGTCAGTTGTCCTTCCATTACGCTCACCAAAGTAGTCATTCACTCCTTGCTGTCTTCCCCCTCCCATGCCTTCACAAAAGCAGCTATCTGCTTTGATCTACAAGCTTTCTAGCTGATGCACAGGTTCTAAGTTCACCTGTGTGTGTTACTGCATGTTTATTCCCAGTTCGAGGAAAGATGTGAGTACCTTTTTCTGCTTAACTTAGGGCTAATTTTATTTATGAGTGTCCCTGATGTCTCTGGGTGCTGTTCACCCAAGGAAAAACTTATAAATCAACAGGTACTCGGCCTGGAGGTGTGAAGTTTGAGCTATATGATTTGGTGCAGAGGTGAAGTGCCTGTTATTTTTTTGTGCTGTGTTATTCTGTTCACAGTTAAAACGGCTTTCTTTAAAAGGCTACCATAGTAAGGCGCTCACATTTCCTTACAAATATTTTATGCATTTTATTATACATGTTATAATACTCAGCAATTTTGAAAAGGGGTAACAATTCAATAACAATCAGTAGTTTACTAAATACAATAGCTAATCAAAATTTAAGGGTCTCATGGATTGGCTTCATTGAGAAACAGTTTTTCTGTATGTTTGATGTAACTTTGTGTCTTCTGACATAAAAAGGATTGTGTGAAAAAACGATATAGAAAAGATGCAGTCTTGTGGGGTTTTTTGGTTGGTGTTTTTTTTGTTTGGTTTTTTTTTTTTTTTTTGAAAAACAATGAAATGAAGGGAAAGATGATTTTCTTCCTCACAAAGTGAACTTCTTTCTGTTATCAAGTACCCCCTCATAGTTGTTCTTCCCAACAGTGATATAGCTGGTCCTTCCTTATTACATTTTTTTGTTACATGTTTTCCAGCTTTTCTTACAGGATATAACTATGCAGAGAGTAGATACGCAGTTGTAGCCCAGGCGGGCAGATGCATGCTGCAGTCTGGCTGCTGCCGTGGTACCTGTGGTGGTGAACTGTGTGAGCCTGCCCCGAGGTGTTTCCGAGCCATGGTTCCATGATGTGAGAGGTTTTGTGGTGCTGCCCTTTCAAACTTTCTACCCCTACTATTTTCACCTGCTTGCCTCCTAGCTAGTTTTGGCAGCATGACGAGGAGGTGCTGTGCTGAGCTAGTGTGACGCAGCTGTGCAGGGGTGAATTGCGGTGGTGCGACAAAGACGGGTGTCCCAGCTCACAGGGGCCAGTGGGAGTTCCTTGGGACAGCACTGGCTCCAGGACCTCCCTGTCAGGGGACCGTGGCCTTAGTTTCTTTGCTGGCTTTGCTGTAGTTGCCTGCTGGTGTTGGTTGCATAACTCGCTTTTTATTTCTTTAAATGATACCTGACAAAGCCTGTCCCTGAGATACTTCTCACTCCTAAACAGCCATGTCTACCTTGCTTTCAGTAGTGATATATGCCTGTGGTACATATCACAGACCATGACCTTGGTGGGTGTACTGCTTGTGCTGCTTTAATTGATCACTGCCTGCCTCTCTCCTCCATCTCCAGCCGCTCGTTCCTGCCGCCTGTGCCGTGCCCACACAGGTACTTGCACACCTCTCCGCATTGGATCTGGGAACTGATCCGGCTTAAAAGTATCCCATGTTTTTTCTATGATGGCTTTTACCTGGTTCAGCTCCCCCTGGTGATGAGGGCTGTGCAAACAGCCAGGCCAGGGCACTACATATTTGGGTGATGTAGTGGTAGGGAAAAAGGATGCTTAATCTATCTTAGAAGTACACATATAACTATGCTGGCTTCTGTTTTCTGTTGCAGCCCCTTAATATTTTAATCACTTACTGCTTTGATCCTTAAAACAAGCATAATAAATACTCAATTTACTATTCAGCTTACCATTCAACCCATTCATCAGTATTATTCCAACCAGTAGCTGAATCTTTCCACCTCCACATTTTACATAGTACTGTGTGTATCTCAGAATATAGATAATACCAACTGAAATAATTTTTTATTAATAGTGGTTTATCCAAAATGCTCCATTTTACTGAATAAGTACTTTTTGGTTTGTTTTTTATGAACTTTTGTGAGTGTCTACTGGAAAAAATGGGAAAGATTATATGTTAAAGGTTAGAGAATTACTGGGATGTTTTTTTTCAGGCATGCCACCATCTTAAGAGGATGTTCAACCCTCTAAAACATACAATTTGCCCTAAAATAGTCAAAAAAGGCAAAACAAGGGAAAATACGTTTTTGTGCTTGTGTGCCGGACTTACGTGAACTTCACTGTCCTTCTTCCATATTATTAGTCAGTCCTAGATTTCAGAGAGATCTATGTGTAGTTGTGGATTTTTTCCTGGGGTCTCACCTTTGTGTCATTTACATGTTACTCATGTCAGCTAATCAAGGGAATCATAATGTCTTAGGTGGTCAGCTGCTCTCCTTGCTTTTGCATGTGTCCCACGCAATAATAGAGGAGAGAAAAAACAGCTACTAACTCTGATTCCTAAGCCCACAAAAAGGGAGAAGGGAACTTCTTCCCTATATGATGCATCTCTATTCTTCTGACTGTTGCACTTAGAAAGAAGGGAAACGTGAGGACTAGAAGGTTGTATTTCTGTTGACTTAAACCCTAGTTTCATAGTGGAGTCTGCATTTATAACAGTGGACTTTTCAAAAATGCCTAAGCAGGTGATGCCTGACTTCCATGGGAGTTAGGTATGTAACCTGCTTAAATGCTTTTCCAGATCCCACTATAAGTCCCTAATCCTTTCTGCCTACTTCACAGTCTTCAGTCACTGATATCTGAGCACTTGAGGGAGGCTTTCTGTCTTGCATTGTTTTAAAATGATGGAACTTGAGGAGGATTTTGTCAAATCAAAACCAGACTCTGATCTCTAAAGTAAAATAGTTTATTATTTTTAATACAGTCAAAAATACTGTTCATACTTATGCCATTGAGCACATGGTTAATTCTTGCTTAGGGCTTTACAGCTTTAGGTGTCTATTCAACGGAACAGATGGAAAGTAATTTTAATAAAGCCCTCAAATGTTTACATATCCAGGTACCTAATGATCAGCCCATATGGAAAGCATTAATGTTTAAGTACATGTAAGCATACTGGTATTGGTTTAAGTTAAGTTCTTTAGCAGTGTTAACTCAGGCAGGCTTGTGCGCTAAGGGGTTTGCTGTGGGTGGGAAACAACGAAAGGGATCTCTGAACTGCTGCCTGAGGAGTGCTGACATTTGCGATTTCTTCTTTCTGTGAGCATTTAACCAGTTATCCTCTCAGAAGAGAAACTCATGCTGCCTCTTGACAGCATTTCATTTGCAGGTTAGGAATATAATGGAGCATAAAGGACAAGGGAAGGAATAAAGCAGTTTTGGATTGTTAGGTATTCTATTGTCGAAGTGTTGGCATCACAGACATTGGTGAATACTGGTATCTTCTTCACCGAGGTCATGATTTTGCCTTGTGTTCATAGTCTTGCTGCTTAATTCCTGAGCTGCTTGAATAATTTAGATAGCAGGTAGTGACAAAAGAGAAACTGATAGCCGGGGGATTCAGGCGTGAGACTTTTCAAGAACAATGAGCTTGCAGCCAGTTTTACAGGGAAGTAGAGCATGAGTGTGTAAAATAAAAATAATGCTGGTATTGGCATCCTAAATATAGCCCTGGAGGTCAGCAACTCATTCTGCTGCTGCGTGCCTTGTTCCCTGCAGCCTATGGAGTTAAATCACAGGGAGGCTGTGGTTCCAGGGAACGCAACATATGGTGATCAGATACATTACCATATGTTATCCTATTAACATATGGAGGAAGGAACACAGTTGGTAAGGGAACTTCTAAACCTGAAGTGAAAGGCAGCTACTCTGGTGTCGCTTGCCCTTGCTAGCGTCAGTACCTCTGAGCGCTGCTCGCGTAGTTGGCTTAGGAGGCTTCCGGATGAAGAACGCAAACCCCGCTCGCAGCAGTGCTGCCCAGGGGAGGGTCCCGAGCCAGCGGCAGGCTGACTCAGCGGTCCCTCCTCTCAGTCCAGTGTTCTGGTCCTTGCCTTGCTAAGCCACTGGCTGGGTTCAAATGTTTGAAATAATGTTCACTGCAGGGAGAATTGTATCCCTCTGTTTGGGCTGAATGGTGTCTTTACAACTTCGCAGTTTGGTTAATGACTAGGAGCTCTGAAAAGACTAATCTGCTGTGTCTTCTGAATGATTCTATGCTTTGGGTAGGACCAGTTCACTCATGTTAACAGTACATCTGCTATATATTTTTATTTTACTGTTTTGAAATATGTAGAGCCTAAAATACATAGATAAAACTCATGTGACAAGGACGTAACTTTTTATGATACTCTGCAGTCATATGTTATCATGTGATTTTTTTTTTTTTTTTAACCTGCTCCTAAGAATTTGCATCTATTTTTTTCATGAATGGAAGACTCAAAAGCTGCAAATACGAAGTTAAAAGCCTGTGGATTGAAAGAGAGAGATCAGCCTGAATTATCCCATCTTCCCTTGTTCTGCCCATTCCCATTTTACTAGTGAATGGAAAGCTGATGTTTGAGACTCCTAATGCTCTAAGGCAGATCTTGGTCAAGTCGCTCAATAGTCACTTCCTTACTGGAGAATTCTCTCTCTTATTAGATGCACGTGTATGGTGGTGCACAGTGGTGGCATAGGTAGAGACATTCATTTAATGTAGCATCAGCTCTATTCTGGACATGTCTTTGTGATCTCCACAAGCACTCAAATCTCTCTGTCTCTCTAGTCACCTACGAAAAATGCAAGTTTATGTGAGATTAATTTAATCTCTTCATATTGTACATGTTTATCATTCTGTGGGAACAGGCTAACACCTTTCTCCTTTCTCCTCCTCCTTTGTGTCTCTCAGCTAGAGGATGAAATTTCAACTTTACGGCAAGTGCTAGCAGCCAAAGAAAAGCACCTCGTTGAAATTAAACAAAAGCTTGGCATAAGTCTGATGAATGAGCTGAAGCAGAACTTCAGCAAAAGCTGGCATGATATGCAGACCACTTCTGCGTGAGTACAGACCTTGCACAAATTCATTCTTATATGTTGTGTAGCATGTTGGGGGTACTGTCTTGATGAGCCCTGGTGTGAAATTTAGCAATTGAAATACCTGCCAGGAGGAGCAGATGGCAGGGACAAACATGTCAAGCTTCTCACAGCAAGGAGACCTGGAAAAAACCCTTCCACAGCAGCAACATGCTTTGCTACTGTGTCTTGCAAAATCACAGCAACTAAAACTGTTGTGGCACTGAGAAGGTTATTTTCCTGTCCATGGCACGTTCCTACAGTGTCCTTACTGAGGAGAGAAAGGACCTTTTTTAATCTCAGTGTATTATATTTTTCAACTTCCAAAAGAGACAATATAAAATAATAATAAAAAATACCAAAATGTTAGCAGCTATTTAAAAAAAAATGGTACCATCATCTGAATTATAAAGAATACTGGCAGGATTGGTTGATGTGTGACTCCATTTAATTCCTGCTTTTGGTTGTCCAAAAGAAACAAAAAAAATTGTTGGAGTAACTGTACCATCTTTGAGGTTATCATAAGTTCTATGCACGTTGAGTTTTTTGTTATTTTCCAGCAGCATGTTCTTAGGCAAGTCCTCAAAGTCTCTCACAGCCTTGGTTTACCACTGTGCAGAATGGGTAACTAGTTCACAAGTATTCAGTGAAACTCATCTTGTGTAATGTGTAAGCAGCTTTGGGTTCTCAGGGTGAAAGGTAATGCAGAAATGTGAAGAACTGTTACTCCACTGCTGTTGTTAAAATGGTTTTAACTTGATTTTTTTTTTTTTTTTTAACCCGAGCAATTATACTGTGGTAGTCTGTAGTCTAAGTCAGTTGCTGCCTTCCAGGAGGGTGTCTCTTAAAAATGCACCAGTTCTCGGATGAGGAAGCAGGGGAGGGAGGTTATTTGGGCTGCAGGTTGCTGCCAAGAACTACTGGTGCGAGGCTTTTGTCTCACATAAGGAAGGACTTAAAAATACATATATGGACATAGTGATAAGACCTATCCTGAATCTGCCACAAAAAAATGTTCAAACATAGGATAGGTATTGTTACTTGTAAGCTTCAAACACTTCTTGCTCTGTATCTCTGATGGAGTATCACTGAGAGAGACGGCGAATAAAACTATGAATTCCAAAGCTCTAGGAAGGCCATGATAATTACTGAGGGGCTGGTCTCAGTTTCATCCTGGTCTTTATACTTACACGTATGAACATACCATATTCCTCTAAATTTGGGGGGGCTGAATTAATAGCAACATTGGTAGAAAGAACCACCCACCTTTCATCAAGTGCTGTCTGAAAAGTTATTTGATTTTTTTTTTTTTTTTTTTTTTTAAATTGACAACTAAATTTGACACTTTTCGGGAGAAGCAAGAGTGAGCTGCTCCACAACAGAGCTGAGCTGAGAGTTGACAGCAAGGCAGGCAGGGCAGTGGCATCACCCACAAAGGAGCAATCCCACAGTACCTGAACAAAGAGAGCAGAGCAGGTCCAGTGACAGTAAACAGGGTCAAGCAAAGAGTTCAGATCTCCAGGTGAGTCTGTAGTGATGAACCATGTCCAAGGTCAAGCCAGGAAGACAAATCTGTGGGTCAAGATCAGTGGGGTACCTGGCCAGATACAGGCACCAGTAACGTATCTCAGGCAAGGACCAAGGCCTTAAACGGAGTCTGAGCTTTAGTGTAACTCCCAAGCGAAGGGGTGAGGAGCATAACAAGGCTTCTCCCAACTCTTTTCTCACACAGCACTGTCACCACAGTGTTACCCAAGGTTACACAGTTGTGCAGTCAGGACTGGCCTTGAGCCCAGGCGGCCAAACCTATGGGAGGAGTGGGGAAGAGTTTGCAGTGCCTCTTCATGCACTCAAGGCCCTGACAGAGACTTGGAAAAAATATGTAAAAATGTACATTTTTACATTAAAATAATCATTCTTTGTATTTTAATGAAAACTCAAATGACGCATAAACCCCTTAATAGGAAATGTAGTTTCTGTGTCTCCTATCTCTACCTTTTGGACAGTTTCTCAGCTAGGTCCTATTTCTCATGATGTGTCATTAACAGGGGCACTGCTGGCTCGGTGAGGATGTCTGGCATGTGCTAGGAGAGGATAGTCAAGACACACTGAGCTTTAGAAGAGAGGAGAGGCACAAGACACCTGAACTAGAGTTACTGGGAGACACTAGCAAAACTTTGAAACAAAAATTTTCATTTTTACTTGAAATTTGGTAACAAATTCAAAGACAGCTTTTCATTTTCCCTTTGCAATGTTGACATTTTCCACAAGGATAGAGAGAAGTAGGAGACTTTATCAGTATGGTAGCTGCTACTTTTTATATAAGATGAGTTTCAAAAACAACAAGCCATTAGGTGATGAGTGTCCATAAGTAGTTATGTGCAACTGAACAGCAGGGATGTCCATGGTCCAACTGCTATATAATTCTGGCTGACACCCATGCCAGTACGTGGATGCCAGTACAAATCATGGTAATCTGGCATTCTTCAGAATGGATGTGTTAAGTAATAAGAGGTGATTCATTGTTGCTGTACCAAAATAGCAATGGCGTAGCTTTACTCACTAAGATTCTCTGATTTAGTAAGGATGAAAAGCCTGTTTGAAAAAATGAAAATTCAAAATATTTACATGCTTGTACTTCAGGCTTCTAAATCCACAGTTAGTCATTTTAAGTTTTAAAAAGACCTGTTTTTAAGGAGGCACATTTTGCTTTCATTCAGTCTTACTGGGTTTTGTAGCTGCTGTGCTTTTCTGTTAAAGTTAAAACCACTTTTCTTTAATGGAGGACTTTTCAAAGCCACAGAGAACAATGAAGCACCAAATTTTTGTCCTCTTATTGTTAATAATCTTTTTAAGCTCTCCATTTAGGGATGCATTCTTAGGGTTAAAGTGGACTTAGAGGCAGAGAGGTGGACTTCTCTCAGAAAAAAATCTGTAAAGTGTGTCTGAACTAGTTAAGACTCGTGACCTAACTCACAGGACAGATGCCACCTGGAATGACTAAATTTAAACTTGAGATTCTATTTTTAAGCATTTACATTTTGAATGGTTGGCCACAGGTAGCTTAGGAGTTAGCCTGAGCATGCTTGACATGTACATGTCAAAAATTGTCATTAAAGGATTGTTATGATTAAAAAGGGAAAAAAAAAAAGTCATAATTTTCATACTGAGGAAAGCTAGAGCTGGAGGTCAGCGCTCTGATGTCCTCCGTAGATTGAAGGTTATGTCAGGCTCAACATACAGTTCTGTACAAAGTCTGTTTCCTTGTCATTGATTCATGCTTTAAGGTATGCAAAAGCAATTCTAACTACCTTTAGTAAGACATTACATTCGCAACAGTAATGTGCAGCTTTTTTGTATCAAATTAGCTTTTTTAAAATCAGTTTTCTTTCTCGCTAAAGAAAACCTGTAATGTTGTTTGCATTTTTTTGGCCTTGTATGAAATACAGCTGGAAGTCATTCACTTATTATGATAACCAGAATCATAATCTATTTTTCAAGTTCCTTGTTCATTTCCTCTGCCATTCTTCAGTGCACTGATTTTTTAGTATAATCTATGTGTTAGGGAAGGCAGGGGGTTCTACTATAGAGGATATCAGTAACCAGAGAGCAAACGATTGCCTCAAGTTTAATTTACTTTCATGGTGGTAAGGCATTCAACTGGAATGACTTCCCACACACACCTTTTTAAAGATCGGGTTTCCAGTGAATAGAGGTGGGTGGATATTCAGATAGCTTCTAGCAATGCAGTTTTTTAATTTATATTTTAAACATAGATAATTCATTCTTATTTAGATGCTAGAAGCAGGGTAATGTTGGCAGATTTCGAGGTTATTTATTTTAGCTTAAGAAATCATTAAAAATGTCTTTACAGGGATATTTACAAAGACCATAATTAAGCTGTTCTAATTAACATTTTGCTACAAAGGAAAGGTTTTATGTAACCTGAATGCAGTATGTTTACTTAGTTAAAGCTGTTTGATTGGTGGTGCTTCAATAAAGTTCCCACAGCTCTCTAGCCTTCCGTACTTCAGATTTTCACTGCATAGTGCGTTAAGGTAAGAAGATAGCTTCTATAAAGATTGACCAAGTTTTATACAGAATCACAGAATAGTTGAGGTTGGCAGCAATGTCAGGAGACTGTCTAGTCCAGCTCTCCCTTTCAGAGCAGGGTCAGCTAAAGCAGGGTGCTCAGGACTATGTCCAGTCAGGTTTTGAATATCTCCAAGGATGGAGACTCTACAGGCTCTCTGGGCAACCCGTCCAATTACCCTTATTGTGAAAAACCTTTTTCTTTTATTAGAATATTTCTTGCATTCAATTTGTGCCCATTGCCTCTTGCACTTTCACTAGATACCTCTGAGAAGAGTTTGCCTCTATCTTCTCTACTCCCTTTCATCAGGTTATTTATACACATTGATGAGATCTTCTCACGAGCCTTCTCTTCTCTAGGCTGACTATCCCAACTTTCTTAGCCTTTCCTCATACGAGAGATGCTCCAACCCCTTAGACATCTTTATGGCCCTTCACTGGACTTGCTCCAGTATGTCCATGTCTGCCTTGTGCTGGGGAGCGCAGAATAAGACCCAGCACTCCGGATGGGCCTTAACCAGGGCTGAGCAGAGGGGAAGGATCACCTCCCTTGACCTGTAGTCCCTCTTCCTAATGCAGCCCAGGATACTGTTAGCCACCTTTGCTGTCAGGGCACATTGCTGACTCATGTTCAGCTTGTTGTCTACCAGGACCCCAGGTCTTTTTCTGCAAGGCTGCTTTCCAGCTGGTTGGTCCCCAGCCTTTACTGACACATGGGGTTATTAATCCCAACCTACAGGACTCTGCATTTCCCTTTGTTGAACTTCATGAGCCTCCTGTTGCCCCATTTTCTTCAGGCAGTCAATGTCCCAGGTAATAGTATTCTTCAATGCAGTTACAGAATTGCATTGCATTATATGTGGAGAAGGTTGCAAGGATTAATTTATCCTCCTCACCAGTCCCTCACGTCAAGCACTAAAGACAGATCCACAAGATACCTTGGCCTTTGCTAAGCATATATGTTGTAACTATGCTTGACTTTGTCTGTCCCTTAGCTTTTAATTTGGTGCTCTTCTGTACTTCTCTGGAAAAAACCAGTAGGATGTTATAGTGTTGTCCTCTCCAGAGATATTTCGGTACTACTGAGTTTCTAAGGAGCAGTTGTATCTATAAAATTACCCACCAATAACCTCACTCCAGCCTAATAGTTCCCGGAAGCTCCTTTGTCGTTCTTTCCTGAAATAGTAGCAACTGTTAGAGGGCATAAGCATCCTCTGTTTTAAATGGATAACCTTTCAATCCATGGATGGAATAGTGATATAACTACAGGGATAGCTTCTAGGGAGATGAAAATGGTTCGTTTTGCTACCAACCCCCGCCTGCCTGCCCCCAAACAATACTCCGGACATTGAGACCACTGTAAGCAGCAGTTTTGCCATGGTCAATAAATTATTAGAACAGCTAAAAACTTAAAGAAAACCCATTATCTCCTTGAGGGCTGTAGCAGTGAAATGAAGTGAAATGTCTCAAAGCCCATACACTTAGTGATGCCAACCAGGGGATTGGGAAGCCTTTGATGTGATGGAAAGCGGACCCGTGCAAGATTGCCATCTAGGGTAGGAGTCTCACAAAGCTATGTTTTCAAAATGACTTTCCATCTTTTGCCTTCACAGACAAAAATTGTCACTTGTTTTAGAAAGGGAAAAATCTCATTAATTAGAGGCCAGAATCAAGAGAACTGTAAGTGCAAGCTCTGAACAGCATGTCTCCTAGAGAGTGCCTGGGGCTTTCTCAGGTGGTGGCTGTTTTTGAAGCCTTTTTAGGAAGGTTTCAATATTGCTCTGCTCTTACATGTAATACTTAGCTGAGATTTGGGACAAGCGCATTCAACATGGACTTGGCCTTTCCCTCCAGAGACAGAATAAGGCTCTCTTCATTGAGTACTAGTTGAAAACGAGGTGAGCAAGCTTAGTTCTGCTCATAGGGAACCTGAGGACAATTGTATGGGTTTCCACCAATAATAGGAGCTTAACGTTTTGTAATTCAAATTTCTACCAGGTAATGAGAAAATAGAATGTAATAGTCGCACTGCATGTGTTTTGGACTTGCAATCTATGCTACCTGCAGTCTTCATTGGAATAACTTTAAATATATAGTAATGTGTTCCAGAGGTTCAAAATTTTCTCAGGAGGTCAGATATAATTTGTGGACAGCTGCAGCCCTACTGTGACTTTTGGGAATTCAGTATACCATGTTCCCACACACATACTTGATATGAGCGGTAGTAAAAGAGACGTGGGTGTTTCTGTTCATTGCAATGTGTAATCACCTTTTGACATTTTCTTCTGTAAATTTGCAAGTAAATGTAGCAGTTGTGTAAGTGAAGAAATAGGCATGTTAGCTTTAGCAAGCACATTACCTGCATGTGAGCCTGTGCTATATGGAAGTAAAGGGAGCCTCACGCTTCTACTGACTTTGTGTCCTTTGGGTCAGATCAGACAATGTTCATGCCTTCTTCAAAAGACAATTTTTTTGCCACTTTTCAACATGTTATCTCTGGCCTTGAACTTGGAAGGGTGGAGTAATGGAAGATAAGGTTGAAGAAAGGACTTTGAGAAGTTAACTTAGCCTATTCTCATCGTCCCTTTTCTAAAAGATGTATGTCCGCTTGTTTATACCAGAAGCTTCAGCTAATGTAAATTACCCAGCAATGTCAGGTGATCTGTTCCAGATCAGTGAATATAGTTTTAATTTCTCAGGGAAGAACCCACTGTAATTATGATTGTGCACCAGAAAATATACACACATATAGATATCTGTATGTATGTATATCTAACCGTAAGGAGGGGAGGGGACGCCTGAGTGTAAATTGGAATCTCTGAAATGACCAGGATTAAAAATACCCAGGAAAGGGTCAGTGGAAAGGGGACAGAGGAAAGAAAAGGAAAGGGAGAAATGGAAGGAAAAGGAAGAATAGAAATGAAGCAAAAGGAAAGAGGAAGAAGGAAAACGAAAGGAAATGGAGGGAGGAAAGGAAAACAAAGGGAAGGGAAAAGGAAAGCAGAAAGGGAGAGGAAGAAAGACAAAGGAAAGAGAGGAAGAGGAGAAAGGAAGAGGAAGAAAGGAGAGGATGGGAAGGGGAAAAAAGGAAAAGGGAGGCTGGGATATGTTTACTCTGCATAATTTTGTTGATCTAGTGTACAGTACAGAACCCACAGACAGTGTTATTGGCATAGTTTAAGGGCTGGTGAACCGAGAAGTTTCGGCCCGGGATGTCTTAAGCTTATCTGTGCTTAAGCCGACATATTGTGGCTTTTCTACCTGGAGATTAACTGTACCACAACTGCTTGTTTATCCCCCGGTCTATGCTGCGTTGCACAAGTAGTGCCTTTCACGCAATTGTATCCCCAGTTTTTCCCAAGGTTTTGAAAATTACAGCGCAGGACAGCAGAGAATATTTGTCGCCTTCGTCTGGCACCTTTCCTGACCCGTGACTCTCTCCAGCCTACTGAACAGTCGTCTTCCGTGTGCTGCGCACGGGTTTCTGGCCGCAGGCAGGTCCCCTGTGGCCTGCAGAGGTTGGGTTCCCTCAGCTCTGCCCTTCCTCTCTGTGGGAGAGGAGCTACCTGGGGCACGCTTCCTCTGACTGATTCAGGCATATGTACCCATCCAACTGCCAGCACCGTTTCAATTAATTCTTAACGTACCTGGCAAAGGGAAGAATGGCTAAAAAAGTACATCAGTCATTGTTTGTTTTTGAAGTTGGAATGAATTCCAGGTGAGCACTAAAAATACAGCAACAACCCCACAACACCTTAGAGTTCACTGTGGGCAAAATGGCAATATGAATGCTTTTAAAGAATGTTTTATGTACGTGTTATCTGCCGTTCGTATATGCATTTATTTCATTTGAGCATTACAATAATTTAGTTAATGCTGAGCCCCGTTTTCACAGAAAATCAACAGAAAAATAGTTTACTAGCTGAGAGTTTCTCAGAGACCCAGATGCTTTACATTGAGTCCAGAAATGTCATTCTTAAGCTGACTAATGGTTTGAAAACTAAGAAGCAGCAAGCTCCATAGGGCATGACTTGTGCTACCAGGCTCCGCTCTACTGTATGGTTTTGTTGTTAATTGTTTGCATTTTGTTGCATCTTATGTAAGCTTTATCACAGAATAGGGTTTCTCAAATGGATTAATTTTGCATTGATGGAGAGGCACAATGCTGAATGAAGATGTACTAATTAGCAGATGTACTAATTTTACAGAAGCTGGATTTAAATTCTTTATAATTTACTGTAGTAGGTCAAATGTGCAGCTTGCCATGGAAAATATGAATATTATATTCGTAGCCTACTTCTGTCAGCAGTCCACATACTGCACCTCTAAAGGAAGGTTAGATTTGACTCTGCCATGTGAAGGTCAGTTCTGTACTGAGTTGAGATCAAATAGCATGCAGTATGATTATCCTGTCTTATCCTGCAGATGATGTTGGTCATTTAAACATCTAGTTCTCTGACCTCTCTGTATGTCTGCTGCTTGGCTATGCTCTACATGAAGCACTATTTCCTTCACACATTGTGCTTTATGAAACAGTATCTTCTTTCATTTGCTTTCGCTGGCTGTAAAAATCAGGTAGTGAGACCTGGTTGTCACGTGATAGTACAACCTAAACGCAATATATGAAACTGTCAAGTGAAAAAGCAGTCAAAATATGCTGCAAATCTACTTTGCCTAATTAGTATGTTACAGTACTGGAGATGTGAGTTATCTTTAAAGCTTCTTTTAAAAGTGTTGGGTATATTATCAGAATATAACTGCAATATCAGCTTATTTTATAACCTCCAATAATAATTTATAAACAATTGCTTTTGTTAAAGAAATACCCTATTTTAAAAACGCAATTATAATTGGAAGATGATGGACGAAATTCTTAGGTGAATGTCATATAAAAATGTAATGTTCAAAATGACACAGGTGAGTTTTATTTAGAAGTTTACAGTTGTGACAGCAATTCACATACCATGTTTGTTCAATCTTTCTGGTCTGTGAAATACATTATAAATATTTACTGTTAAGTGCTAAGTGAAAAGCGTGGAATATGATCCTTGTTAGCCACTACCAGCAATTCTTCTGTGCTGTGGAGTATGTTTAGATGCCACAAAAACAGAGAAGGCATTTCTACTCTAACTGCATAAATCAAGTAGCCTGTTTCTACTTTTACTAATGCTACTGGGCATCTGGCATAATGCTGTTAAACTCAGGGAGGTTATGGTGACTTTTTATTAATGCAAGAAAGGCATAGAGCCTAATGATGTATTTGTGTAAAAATGAGTGCCATGGGTTGGGTGGAAAGTGATATTTCTTGAATCTCTGTGTCCTAAATTCTCTGAGTTTGTTTCTACTGGATCATTTTTGCCTTAAGGTTCAGGGTCACTGACGTTACTTCAGCCGATGGCTGACTGCCTGTTGAGATGCTGTCACCTGTCCTGATGAGCTGGGTGGTCAGTACTTGCCCAACGATAGCCAGCAATGGCTGCTCAAAGGATGAAAGTACAGGTTTTATAGATGAGTTAGCGTGTTGGAGCAGTTGGGGGTGATAGGAGGGCTTATGCCATACGTACAGCACTTTTTCCCATAAATAAATGTTAGTAGGTCTTACCTGGAATATCCAACTTTATTTCTGCTCTTAAAGGTTTCTGAAAATTACATAAGCTGTTCAGTGCATTAAAACAAAACTGCAAAGTGGTGTGTATTACATGAGGATATGAAAATTGCGGGCTTAGATTATTAATGCTACGTACAACTGAGAAGATTCCCAGAAGTCAGAGAGAATATGTTGGAGATCATTGTTACCGGAGTGTTTGGCAAGGTATCAAATGAATGCTGCAAATATGACGTAACTATGATGATAAAAATATCTGAGCCAAAATACTGTGCTGTGTATCAATGCAAAGCATAACTAACTACAGTAAGGCAATGTCCTCTGTGGAAAGAGAATTTATTTATGAAGAAGGCATACTGATATGTATAATGCTGGAGAGGCAGGGATGGGGGGGCTTGATTTTTAAGTTAACTATCAGTGAGCTTTACTGAGATGCAAATTACTGTTTCTTGTCTCTGCTGACGGGTATTGCATGTTGCACTGCATTTTTACCTTTCTTATTTTTTTGTTCCTTAAAGCTCTTCTTCAGCATGGCTGGGGGAGAGGTCCATGTCAAAGGTCATTTTTGCTGAAGTTGGTGCTGAAAAAGGACCAGTTGTGTAAGAGTCTTAGCTGGATTTATGCTGTTACATAATGTCAAAAGCATTAGGAACATAAATGCAGTCTCCATGTCTTCCTTGCTAGTGGAAATACTGGGGAGGACGTTGGGTTTATGGGATTTACAGAAAAAACACAGTATTAGTTGGAATGCTAAAATCAGTGTCGTTTCAGCCAATTCCTAGAAAGTGTGTTCTGACTAACATAATGTTCAGAAATATGTAGAGGGGTCTAATGTTTCTCAGTTAAAGTTGAGTCTGTCTGCTGTATGGGGCATTTGGGACTATTGTCTTAACAGTTGTGAAGTATGAAGAACCTGCAGCAGAAGGATAAGACATGGAGATGTTTTTTCATAAAGCTAAATAGGCCTGTGAATAAAATAAACTCCAAAGGTGTCTTTTTCAAAAAATTTGTTCAGAAGGATATCTGCAAAGTATTTTACTAGGTACGGTTAACCTGTACATAAATAGGTTCTGCTACTGAGGACCTTTTCGACCTGGAAGTCTTGGACTTCATTTTGTCATCAGCAAAATTCCACTTGTGCTGAATGGTTTAGGAAACTTCTCTGTTAGGAAAATGTCTAAAGACTTGTATGCAATAATACATATACACACACACACACACACACACACATATGTATATATAAAAAGTCACAGACATTAGAATATGTAATTTTTTTTTGATAGGCAACGCTTATCAAAAAGCTACATGCTCATAGTTTGACTGAAGCATCATTAATGTCAATTTTAGGGTCTTATCCCACTCTAGATTATATGTCCGCTGACAGCAGGAGAATGACAGAGCTATTAAACTAGTTAAGCTAGAGAATGAGGCCTCAGTGAAATAAGAGCATTGCAATCTTGCTATGTCCAGGGGCAGACAGCAGGACTGAGGAGAAAGGAGACCCAGTGAAAACAATGTTTTCAGTCTTCTTTGTATTCTGCCAGAACAAATAAAACAGGCATAACCAATGCTCCTACCTTTCTAATTATAAGTTGTGCTCCTTCTGCCACTGTCGCAATGTTTTAGCCCTTGTTGTCATTCATTGTCAACATTGCGCATGTAATTGATTCGGCTTATCTAACTCTTGTTTTCTAGAGATTTCGTACCCTGGTCTTGCTCCCTGTAGACTGCCTTGCTAGTCAGTGAAAACAGAGACAAGCGCTTTCATAGAACAAACTGTTTCACTTGGCAGTTTTAGAACTTGTTAGGTCAGTAGTCTATAAGATATTTTGTGGCTTAGGAACATAAAATCAAAGTATTTGTGCTGGAAAAAATTAATTGTTGATAGACTATTATCTGAAAGAATAGAGCATTACTTGGTATCTGCCTTCTAACATGTGGTTTGTAAAACACAGTCCTCAACAGAGGACTTCCAGCAATAGGTACTGCTAGGTCTAAAAGGACCCGACATAAAATGTGATGTGCTATATTGCAAATGTTAATCTTCTTATTTCCTCTCCTGCCTCCACAAAGTTATATTGCTTTCATATGCCTAAAAGTAAGAAGAAAATACTCTGTTTTAGGAATTAGGCAGTGCGATTTTTTTTTTTATTAATCTCCAGTGTATTTTGGTACACATTTGCAATCTTACAGATTTTGTTCAAAGGAGAAGTAGAACCAGTGGAATTGTATTGCTGAATTTTTCATGATCATTTCTTCAGTTCTTGTCTGCCAATGCACGCCACAGGGTACAAGACTGATTATAATGTGCTCTCCTTTTGTTACTAGGTCAGTACTTCTAATTCTGAGCTTGTCTGCGTCACTGGGAGTATCAGATAATTTACTCGGAAGGAAGCCTCTGACATGCTCAGAATTAGTTTACTCAGCAAAAAAGCATCTGTGAAGAAAAGCTTATTGATTACTCTGAGAATGCAACTTAATTGTACTGAAGGGTCTATGTGGGTCAGAGCGTATATTCTGTATCAGTAAATTAAGATGATTCTGTGTTTGAATGTGTATGCTATATGTGAAATGAGTGACTTCTAAAAAGATTCAGTGCCATAAAGAATATGCATTCACTGTCTAGATTTTTTTCATCTTTCTTTCTCTGTCTCTCCCCAAACCTTCTTCCTTTAAAGAAATTTTTAAAAAAAAGTAAAATTGTAGCATATGGAAACAGATTTGATCAATTTTGTCTAGTTTGAAATATCAAGAAATAATTTTGAAGTGCATCTTTTAAATGTACCTAATATGTATATGCATGGAAGAGCAGAGTTTATATGTCTTGATTCTTTTCTATGCTTTAGACAGCAAATTTTGCTACCAAGTCAGTGTCTGCTGCAAGAATGCTTATTTGATGTAAATTTACAGAAAATGTATCAAACGGGTATTCAACAAATCACTGCATTCTACTTTTAAACAGCTTGCACTGTGTAACATCCCCTAACTCAGGGGATGTTATCTGCAAGGGGGAGAGACACAGTGAAGGATTGCTCTGGAGAGCCTTTTGCTCCCATTAAGATTAAACTGCACTTAGGAAGCTGTGCAGAAGCGAGCATCTTTGTAATTTGTTTTGTGCCACAGTTATTGTGTTTCTTAACCTTTCAGTGGATGGGACTTTAAGATGTGGAAATAAGGGAATTGTAGGGGATTCTAGCCTCTGTTTTTTAATACTTGTCACTATTTCTGTTCTATTTTTCATTTCCAGTTACAAGAAAACACATGAGACCCTGAGCCATGCAGGACAAAAAGCAACAGCAGCCATCAGCAATGTAGGAACTGCTATCAGCAAGAAGTTTGGAGATATGAGGTATAGGGACCTGCTGCTTCTCTGGTCTTATTTTGAGGACAAAAAGTATAAGTCATCTGTCAGCTCTTCTTTTCCTTCTACATTAGTGTTTTAAAGGTTCAAGTACTTTGTAGTCAGAGTATTCTATAACATTCATGGTTTCAACCAAAAAGAAGGGATAACGATGAATGAAGATATAATTCTTATTTGAGTCCTGGTTTAAAAAAAAAAAGTGCAATTTGAACTCCTTTTGGAATAACTTTGCAAGCTCAAGGAAATGTACCAGTAAAATGGAACAAAAAATTGCTGTTAGATCTTTATTAACCCAATTTTATTCATACATGGATTCTGGAGACCAACATCATCTGAAGAAAACAAGCCTGCCTCGGAGCTGCTTGTGGAAAGATAAATCAAAAAAATATTTCAGGCTATTTTTAATCAGCTTATTCAAGATGTACAAAGGCAAAGTTTTGTTCTGCACTTCTATGTATAAAAACAGATATGATGAAAGTAACAGGAGTTGAGGTCAGGGCAACTGTCACTTAAATGCAACTTAAACGTCAGGCTTCATATGTTGATGTATGTTTAAAAGTGTTGGTCTTAAAGTTCCTCAGAATTAGAGCATAAATGAAGAAATTGTGCACTGTAAACCAGCACTTCAGTTTTCAACTTGGTAGCAGGATTACAGAACTTCTCAGGTGTTTTAGGGAGTTGATTTTTTTGTGATGAAATAAATGGACAAGGGCAGCTCTACAATATATTGTTTGAGCTGCAGAATTAGGGCCTCATTTATTAGAGATATTGGTATGTACTCACTTTTTTGGTCATTTTGTAATGTATGAGGTAACCATATCCTAAGATCTGTGTGAATCCATTTTACAGTTTTTCAAATATATACGGGGGGTTTTGCTGCAAATGGCTGAAGCATAGTTCTTGGCAGCTAAAACTTATTTTTTTTCCACTTTTTTTACTTTTAATCTGAATCTTAAGAAATCTTTAGTGTCCCTCCTTTATACCTACCTTTTACATACAGTTTAATAAACCCTCTACAGAAGTATTACTGTTTTTCTAGGTGAAACTAAAGAAGGAAGATCTTCATCACTGTATGATCTGCTTTACAATGTTTTTTTCCACATTGCAGTTTAAAATGGAAACCTAGTGAGTGACTTGCAACCAGGTGATGAACATAAACCAAGAATTGTTTGACTCGATACAGTTAAGCATCCATAGGTAGTATATGTCTAGAAAAGGATATAAGAATAAGGAGGCATGCAGTTACATTTTCCTAGTACATTTTTTTAGCATTCAGCAATCTGGGAGCCGAAAACTTTCTAAAACAGAAGTTTGAGCTTTCATTTAAAAGTCTTTGAAGGGTTTTTCTTCATGAATTTATCTTTTTAAATTTAACTTGTATGAGCTTTTGTCATTCATAACACTTCATGTCTCCCCAGATGAAGAGATAGTTACGTGGTAAAGAAGCATGTGGTTTATTTGTTTGTTCATTCATTCCCTATTCTGAGTCTCCCTGATCTTTCTTTTGATGCCTCCTAGCTCTTCTGTTATGAGAAACAGTGAGTGTAGTCCTTCTGCTGTCCCTCATGTCACTCATGATTTCCTGTGGTTTTATCCTATTTCACTTCAGTTCCCGCTTTTCCAGGCTGAGGCTCCAGTTGCATGAGTTGCTTTCAGAAGCCTTTTTCCTACCTTCATTTATTCTTACTGCCTTCCCTGCATTCGTAGTTGTATTCTGTATTTTCGAGGAGTGCACGAGATCCGTGTGCTGCATGTAGCACCAACATATCCTCTGTTTCATTTTCTGTTCTTCCCTAACCCTTCCTCCCGTAACAAAGACAAGCCCACGGCTCAGTGAACAGGTCCTGTTGCTGCTTCTGGGCTTTAGATCCTGCAGCAGTGAGCAAAGAGTTGCTGCGCAAATGCCTTGAACACTGGCTCTTGATCATAGAGGGAAGGATGACTCTAACAATTCAGTACTTCTCGGGGCCTGTTGCTTGTGCTTTGCATAGGGTGTGAGATTAGCTGCAAAGGCAGAAATGCCTTCACTGTAATAGAGCATGTTTTTCCTTTAATATTTGCCTTAATTAATCACTGTTACCAAATTCCTTTGTCTTACCTATCCATGTCAACCCCCACCCCCATGGCGATCATGCTTCTGACTAGCGCTTGGAAAGCAGATGGGTGGTATTTATTCCATTAGCCCTTTAGCCAAGGGCTCAAAGCAGAGGCTAAGTCTATAAGCATTTTGATTAATTGAGAAGCTTGTTTCTAGTAGCTTTCTTTGATCAAAATGATTACCTTGAACCTGGTTGGGAATTTTTCAGGAAAATATGAACTACCAGCACTGCCAATTTTGTGGATGCTTACTGTTTTCACTTAAGTTCTCGGTTAGGAGCATTTTCTTAACACTTGATGATGCAGAAGCAAGCGATATAGCCAGTATCTCATAGTTACATAAAGCATGGCATGACCTGGGCCTTCTGCATCTGCTGACCATCCTAAATCTGGAGTAATGGCCAATATGCTTCCTGCAGCAACAAAGCTGGCCTAACGTCTTGGCTCAACTTGGGCAGGTGCAGTTCTGTGTGGGGTCACACTGTAAACCTTATCACTTAAATGACTTGATTTTAAAAATCTTCCCCTCTCCCACTCCAATGCCAGTCATGTTTGGGGGAGTAAGCTGTAAGGGGGCACGCGTTCTTTGTTTCATTGTTTGCTTGCTTTTTTGCTAATCCAAATCATTTTATTTCGGTGATCTAGTATATGGATTATTGCCGCCCCCTCCCATAATGCTGATTTAAACACACATCAGCTTCTGGTGTAATTCTCTTGGTTAGGCATTAAGGCTGTTACTCACCAATGGCATCCAGATGCAAATCCCTGTTCTGTTTTCATTCAGAGCAGACACTTGAAACTGATTTCTAAAACCCAGATGATCATCATAATTCCCAGTATGTTCAGCAGTCTGGTGTACTTGGCCTTTACCCCTTGCCTGTGGCAACGATGATTTTGAAAGGGCTTGTAGTCAGCCTGACTCTAAATATTGAAGCCTGCCTTCTTCATGAAACAAAATTCTGCTTTCCAGGTTGCCTGCTATGTCATCTGTACAGGGCACCACATGAAACACATATATTTCTGTTCTGAAGATGCAGGGTCTTAGTAACCTGAAAGATATTTCATCTTGTATTAGCTCTAAAAATATTTACTAAAATATCATATATCAGCAACAGGCCAGATAGGCTTCCCCAGATGTGCTATTTTGCTGTGTTAGAATTCAAGAAGATGAAATCTACAAGAAAGAAAGAAAAATGACAAAATTCTGTGTGTCCCAAAGAACAGGGAAGCCACCCTTTAGGGACAAAGTGCTTTTCATGCAGCTGGTGTGCTTGTCTTTCATCCCCACCCCAGCTTCCCAGTGTCACAACTCTCTAACTCATTTTGTGCACGAATAATCATCAGCATTTTAAATCTTCTAATTTTTTTATTAATTATTAGTGCTTGTAAGGTCTCTTTACAGTTGTAACGCATTCTATATAATATCATCATGTTACTAGAAATACCAGAAATGCGTGTAAAATCAGTATACGCATACTTTTGCTTTGGGATAAAAGCCAGGCACTAGTAATATAGTTAAGACAATAGAGTCTTCATGAATAGCTCTTGTGATTAATGATATGCCATCAGGATTATTTGTTGCCCCTCCACCCCCAACCCATATTGTCTCCTTTAACATTTTCTGACATGTAGAAGGAAGGCAAAGGGGAAGAGGGGAGTCCAAGATCACTCATTGGGCAGTAGCATGGTCTCAAATCTCTCAGAAGTAGAGGTTACACTGACATTTCAACGTGGCTCTTACCATGTAGAGCACAGAGGTGATACTAAGTTGAGGGTATTATTTGTCCCTTGCTCCTTTGCATACTGGTAAAGTTTGGATCTTTTCATGCAATACTGCTGGACTGCTCTGCAGCTGCCTGTGTGGATCTAAGAGTTTCAGCCCTGCTGATGGCCTTTTTAGAAATAATTTGTGATAGCAAGTGGGACACTTTCTCATTTTTTTTTTGTTTGCTTTTAAAAAAAGGAAACTACATACACTACTACATGCACATTACCACATACATTACTACTACACAAGTAAATGCAGTTAAAGATTAAGCTAACAAAGGCATGCATGCAAATTAGGATGTCAGCAGTTATACTGCTTATACATCCTTCATTCAACTGTCTCGTATGTTTTCTTTAATTACGTGATCGCACAGACCCCTTTCAAATTCAGTGCCTGGGATGAGCCAGCTCTGAAGATGAATAAAGGTAATATAATGCCTCATTCCTGCCAGGAGCTGGAAGGCACATGTGGAAAGAGACAGAAGACTGCAGGGAGGGAGAGCTTGGGGGCACGACTGTGGCGGTTGAATGTGCCCCTCGGAGATGATGGGAATCAGCACAGGAGGCACGTGAGGTCCCAGAGGGGTGGAAGAAGTCAAAGTTCATCCCTCTGGAAAGGGGCAAGGGACGTTCTGGGAAACACAAAGCAGATACGGGGGGAATGCATTAACCTGTTATTTTCTAAGTGTCTAGAAAATAGCATGATGGCAAAAACATAAAAGGGTTTGTCAAGAACAATTACCTTGAACTGACAGCACCTGTCATAGAGGATGGAGGGGAGGCAGGAGATGTGATAGAGCTTGACTTTGATAAGGCTGCCCATACTGGTTTTGCTCCTGTGAGTGAACTAGAGAAATACAGTTTAGGTGTTATTGCTTTAGCAGGAAGAGGGCATAGGGAGCTGAAAACGATTTTCAAAGAATAGGTCTCAGTAGCTCACCATAATGCAGGATTTTGCAGGCATCTGTCCCGAGTCTGTTACTCTTCAGCATTTTCATTGCAGGTTTAGATGATGGCATCGTGTGTACGCTTAAAATCCCCAGATGACTGCAGTGGGAGTCGATGCAAGCACTTTAGACAGCGGGATTAGAATTCAAATTTATTTTAAATGATAAAATAAAATTCAGTGTAGGAAAGTGTAAGGTGTTTTATTGACAGATGGAAAAAAATCAAAAGCAGAGATGAGGAGCACTGACCGGCCAGCCGGGCAGTGGCTTTGCAGATAAGGGCCTGGGAAATGCTAGGCTAGTGGGTCACAAATGCAGTAGGAGTCAATGCTGTCATGCTATCGTTGCTAATGCATACTTAATTCCAGCAAGTGTTGCCTGTAAGATTTGGGATGGAATTGCTTTGCTCAGCTCTGATGAGGACTCAGCTGGAATATTTGGGCCAGTGCCAGGGTACCGCCCTTGGAAGGGTGTGCAGATGAACTGGAAGGAATGGGGCGAAAAATCGGCTTCAGAAAATACAGCCGGTGAGTGTTTGAGCGAGCTGGCTTTCAGGCCAGGCAAACGTGGCTGAACAACGAAAGGAGAGGGAGGATGCGGTAAGTTCATGTGAGAGGTCAGGAAGAGCGTTCAGCTATAAAGCTGAACGGAGGCACAGGTTATTTCTGAAGGCTGTGAAATCTCTCTCATTGGAGGTTTTTAGAAGTAGGTTAGGCCATTATCTGTTGGAGATGGCTTAGGTATAATTAATCTGTTTTAGTGCTGTGGGAGTTGATTGTTGCTGTGCCTTTATTGTTGTGCCTTTTTGGGTTTTTTGTTGTGGTGGTGGTGGCAGTGGAGTTCTTGCACAGCCTTTTGCTGTGCATTTCCAGGATTTCCCTGATCTAGGGATGTTCTGGGCACTTAAAACTGTTGCTGAACTCATTGGGAGGTGAATTCGTTGAAATATTGTAGCTGTCATACCCAAAACTACCATTGTTAAACCTCTATGTCTCTGATATCCCCTATAAAGGAAACAGTAACATTGTCTTGCTTCAGAATGTAATTTCATAAGCATTTCTTTTGCTGACGGGTGAAGCAGTTGTTTTCTCTCATTTCTACTGACACTCACCCCTTCATTTGTGCTGGTTTTTAGAGCTCTGCAGTAACACAGATTGCCTCATCATATGGCTGTACAAGTGTCTGTATTAGCATGGAGAAGGGGGTGGCTCTTACTGCTAGTCAGCAGGTAGTAAAAGGAGGCTAAGTATGGCAACAGTGTTACTTAAGCTGGTCTAAGCAGAAATGTGTTGTGAAGATAAATCCATGAATGTTTGAGAAGCACCAATATACGTGATGATGAACCCTGTAAATAACCATGAAGAAATCAATGCTTTTCTTCAGAGCAAGGTATGGATATTGTGCGGTAAATAATGCATCACACCACACATTGAAAAAGGATGTGAAAAAAGAGTATTGAAGAGGTGTTCATTAAGTGTGCACCATCTATCTGGCTGACTGCACGAGGCAGGTGTTCTCTTGAAGTGGTCTGTAATTAAAGACTACATCAATAACACACAGATGAAGGAGAGGCTGTCTGCCTCGTCATTTCTCGACTTTGGAACCTTAATGACACCCTTTGAATATTGTATATCGGTGTGCTTCTCCCAGTTCTGCTGCCTTAATTAAGTTTCTTCTGAGCTGGAAAACAGTGCCATAGTGTTTCAAGTATTGCTTTCAACAAGGAAGAAGTATTTTAGAAAATGTCATTTTAGGAATTAAAAGCCCCTTATTTTTTCCATACCCTTCTCAACTGAGAGATGATTACAAAATCCAGAGGGGGGGAAAAAAGACATTTGCTGCTGTGATATGTATGTACAATTCCGGTTCGCCTATACTTTCTCTTTAATGAGATTAAGGTAGGATTTTGGGAGGGAAAGCAGTTAGCATTGTTTAAATCTGATCTAATAAAGAGAACACAAAGTTTAGCAGACAAAACTTGAGTTCTTCATTGCACACGGTATAGGTGACAGTGTATTAAGGAGTGTGTGAAAATTTTTGCTTTGAAGGAATCTCAACTGATCCACGTTCTAGTGTGAATTCCAGCATCAAAACTTGAATGCAAATGATTTTATTTTTCTCCTCGGGCAGTTTGACATGCTACAGATATATATGTATATTTTTGTTACATTTTCATAATACTTTTAACTCTTGCTTTTCTTTCCTTGTGCATCCACCACAGATCGCATTCAATTGGGTAAGACACATTACTCTCCTTGAATACTGCCTCTGTATTTGACAGGATTTGTTTTATGGAATGTAATGCAGTAACCTCTTTCCTTTCAGCATCGTTATATATGATAAAAACATATGCTACTTACACTATAATGCCTCATTTTTACAGCATGGTGAGTATAATGAGGAAAGGACTGGACTAAGTGGCTAGAGTGTGTTTGCCTTGCTCTTGAGTAGATTAGTCTCAAATTCAAATAATGAACACATTCAGAAGATGTTGCTCTTGGGCAAACTTATTTATTTGGAATCCCATTCTCTCAACCATCTTTTTCTGTCAGAGGTTGGAACATAAACAGCAAGTGCTGAGTAAAAATTGTGTTCAGCCAGCAGAGTTTTATAAAGATTGTATAAAGAATTTAACTACCTCCTCTTCAATAAAGCAAAAGTGTATTAGTCATGAAGTGTACATGGTGACTCTTAAAAGTCTTGAGTCCTGGGGAAATTTGCAAGAGTAGGCCAAGTTCTTAACATGATTAAAAGGGTTCTTTATACTTAGAGCTTGAATTTATTGATGCTGTAAAGCACTTCAATATATGATGAATTATAAAACAATTTTATGTGTGCTGAAAGATTCTATAAGCAGTCTGGCTTTACGTCAGTTCACCCAGCAGAGGGGTTGAACAGCCCTGAATCCCCTACAGTCCCTCTGGCCTTGTAGCATTGCCAATGCATGGGACAGCTCAACAGTTTTTCTGTTCAGCTCAGTAATCCAACATGGACTCTTACTTCACTGAGAAAACTTAAAAATGGGGCATAGATTGACCTTCCTGTCTCACACTGACGTGAAATCAAAATGTCGTGTTCAGCAGCCTTTGTCAGGAAGGATCTCTGTTCTCTGCACTGATCACTGTCACAGACGTGTGTCTTTAAAAATGCTTAGTGTTTTAGTCTTCTAGGAAAAAAAGATGTTGTCCCTGTTCCTATAACTGGCATCCTTACCTCTTTAGAGAAATTAAAAGATGAACTCAGTGAAACATGCGCTTAGTATTCAGATTGTCTGTCACATGCCATCTCTCAGCTGTGCAAATTTAATTTGGCACAATGTAATCTTCTTACTTAAACCTTCACATTTGGAATGTTTTGCTATTAGAAGAGGAGCAGCCTATGCTGAAATACTTCCAAATTCTTATTTTTGCCTATTTGTCATGTGTTACAGGACTAAAATGGCAAGCATGCTTGTTTAATTTAACTAGGATTGTTAAAGATTTGCTGCACTTGTGAAATGTTTGGGCTAATCTTTCATAAGTCTGAAAAATGATGTGAAAAATTGAACATGAAACATTTGCACTGTCTGCTGTCAGTTCTTGTCTATCTGAGCTTAGCAGAAGCCTTAAAATATACACAACAGCAAACAGTTTGTATAAAATCTCTCTGTCCCACCTGCTTGCCAAATAGCTCTTTCCTCCTGCCCCCTGCCCCCATTTCTGAACCTTTAATCTGGAAAAAAAAAAAAAAAAATCTTTTGTGTGTATATGGACATAGTGCTGCTCTGAATTTGTATAGTTTAGAACAAACACGTGCTGTTTATATGAGAGCTTTCATTTTTTTAATGCTATAATCATGCTACAATCATTGCCAAATGTTGGTGTCCCTTAAAGTAAAGCTCTCGCTGTTCTCAATCAGAGCAGGCTGCAGCTGTCAGTCAACACTGAAAGCAGCCATGCAGGAATTTTTGAAACAATACATAGTCTTGCAGTGCACAATTGACTTACAATGTTGAGATCTAAATGTACTTATGGGCAGTTCTTACATTTCAAATAAAGACTCATATTCAGAACAGGCTCAATGCTTCCCAGCAGCAGGGAACAGGTGATGATATGATCGCAGAGTTGGCTTTGGTGGCTCAGGTGGGAGAACGTGGCTAATGTAAGTCAAAGCGGTTAGGGTGAGTGGCCATCTGGAGGGTTGAAGGCGTGCAAGGGGATTTGAGGATCTTTGAGTCATGCAGAGGCTCCATCCTCCGCTTGCCAGCCTTCCGATATTCTTGCTGCTGGGAAGTCTGCGGAGGGAAGTGTGGCAAGGAAAGCTGGACGAGAGCTGTGGAAAACAGCTTTCTATCCTTGTTAGTGTTCAAGTGTGAAGGAGGAGGTGAAATGTCCCAGAGAGATGGGGACAGCAACTGCTGCAGCTGAGAGAGCTGTGCCTCTGGTTGAAGAAACCTGTTGTTTAGGTAGCCCGTTGTGCAGGAGCCTGTACAAATTGGGGGCCAGCACTGGCTGTTTGGCCTGTGTACGTTGTACAACAAAGGCAGGCGATTGCCTGCTTACCTTCTGCCTTGAACCAGCTCTGCTTATGTGCACAGACCGGAGGTGTACTGTGCTGCCCAGCACAGAGCCTATCGCCTGTCGCTGCGGAACACGGAGGCAGCTCTGTTCCTCTGTCTCATGTTGCACGTCTCTGTAGATAGCAGGGGTCTGCCTCATTTAAATGGATATTGCCAGGAACTGTTTTGCATCATTCTTCTGAGCCCTATTAAATTGCTGATCAGTTGATATGAGAATATAGTGGTAAGATCTTTAGTGCTGAAAGTGAGCTGGAATTCACAGGTGAGTTTGACAAGCTGTTGCGATCAGGAGAGGGAGAGTACCAGCGCTCATGTATGTGTATATATATTTTTTTTTTTCTTTTTTTCCTAAAGTTAATTTAAAAACACAAAAATTATATGTTATAATCATGTTGCAAACTGGATTTTACAGCTTTTTTTTTCCTTATCTTTTGCTTTCATCCCACAGTTACTCTATTCGCCATTCCATAAGCATGCCTGCGATGAGGTAATGTGCTACCTATATTCAGTTTGCTATGGTGATGTTCAACAGTGTAATGAGGGGGGATTTGCATACTTTGATCCTGATCCTGCAGTTCTTAGTTGGATGAATAGTCTGACTTCAATCAATTAAGTTTATTCATGTAGATAAGGGCTGCAGGACAGGCCATCTGTGGTTTTTTGCTTTTAATTGTATTAACTGTTTAATCTCTTGTACAAGCCTTTGAGTAAATGAAGCGGTTCTGAGATGTATTTGGGTAGTTGGCTGTTGTCAGGTTTGTATCACTGAATCTGAAATTCAGTAGTTTTGCTGTCTCTAGAACGTCACCCAAAGCCCATTAACGTCAGAGATGCTTTCCACTCCAGCAGGCTTTGGCTTGTGCTCCTATGGAGGGATTTTATATGAGTGCTTTCATATTTTAATGGCTATAATCATGCTTTACTTGACTGCAGCCAAATATTGATGTCTGTTCAAGTAAAGCTCTGACTGTTTTCAATAAAATTAGAATCCAGCTTTCTTTTTACCCCCTCAGTCTCTAAATATATGAATATCCCCACTGCCTGCCAAGCATGTGGGGACAACAGATCTCCTAACTATATGATGGATGCTAATTCATTCAACTTCAGCAAGTGTATAGTTCAAGGCAAGGATTCACCAGTGTGACCTATGGGTCAAATGTATGTCATTAAACTCAGTTTCTCTCTCCTTTTGACCCTTCTTGCCCCATGAAGAGTCTGTCACCTATTTAACAGAAACCAAATCTGCATTATTTTTCCAACTGGCTTTCATTTGTCCTTTCCTTAAATTAGAATCACAGAATACCAGGTTGGAAGGGGCCTCGAGGATCATCTGGTCCCACCTTTCTAGCACAATCTAGACGAGATGGTCCAGCACCATGTCCAGCTGAGTCTTAAACGTGTTCAGCGTAGCGGAGTCAACCACTTCCCTGGGGAGATTATTCCAATGATTGACTGTTCTCATTGCGGAAAATTTACCTCTCGTGTCCAATCAGAATCTCCCTGGGAGTAACTTGTACCCGTTCCCCCTTGTCCTCACCATGTGACTCCTTGTCAAAAGGGAGTCTCCATCTTCTTTGTAGCTCCCCCTTAAGTACTGGTACATGGTGATGAGATCACCTCTAAGCTTCCTTTTCTCAGGGCTGAACAAACCCAGCTCTCTCAGCCTATCCTCATACGGCAGGCTTCCCAGACCCTTGATCATATTGGTGGCCCTTCTCTGGACCCCCTCCAGCCTGTCCACATCTTTTTTTATATAACGGGGATCAGAACTGTACACAGTATTCCAGCTGTGGCCTGACAAGCGCTGAGTAGAGAGGGATAATGACTTCTTTATCTCTGCTGATGATGCCCTTTTTGATGCAACCCAGGATCCTGTTGGCCTTCTTGGCCGCAGCAGCACACTGGTCACCTGTGTTGAGCTTCCTGTCCACCAGGACCCCCAGGTCCCTTCCCACGGAGCTGCTCTCTAGCCAGGTGGATCCCAGTCTGAGCTGCACTCCTGGATTATGTTTTCCCAGGTGCAAGACCTTACATTTGTCTTTGTTAAACTTCATAAGGTTCTTGTTAGCCCACTCTTCCAGCCTATCCAGATCTTCCTGCAGGGTGGCTCTCCCTTCCAGAGTGTCTACTTCCCCATTCAAGTTGGTGTCATCTGCGAACTTTATCAGGCCACACTTGATCCCGTTATCCAGATCGCTTATGAAGATATTGAATAGCGTTGGGCCCAATATCGATTCCTGGGGAACCCAACTTGTGTTGGGTTGCCAGTTTGAAAAAGAGCCATTTACCACCACCCTTTGGGTGCGGCCCGTCAGCCAATTCCTCACCGACTGCACAGACCACTTGTCCAGGCCATAACGCATCAGCTTCTCCAGGAGGAGGCCGTGGGGAACCATATCGAAGGCCTTGGAGAAGTCCAAGTAGACAACGTCGACCGCTCGCCCCATGTCAACTGAGCAGGTCACTTTATCATAGAAGGCCACCAGATTTGTCAGGCACGATCTGCCTTTTGTGAAGCCATGTTGGCTTTTCCCAGTCACGTGCTTCATTTGACTCGTGATGGCCCCCAGGAGGATCCATTCCATGACTTTCCCGGGGATTGAAGTAAGACTGATGGGCCTATAATTACCCGGATCCTCCCTTGAGTCCTTCTTGTAGATAGGGCTAACATTTGCCTTCCTCCAGTCCTCTGGGACATCCCCCGATCTCCACGACTTCTCGAAGATTATAGAGAGCGGCCCCGCAATGACATCAGCCAGCTCTCTCAACACCCTCGGGTGGATGGCGTCAGGGCCCATCAGTTTGTAGGGGTCAAGCTCCTGTAATAATTCACATACTAACTCGTTCACTGATGGTGGGTCTATGTTTGGATCCTCACGGATTTTTGTTCCCAACGCCTGGGATCCAACAGTGTTGGTAAAGACAGAGGTGAAGAAGGCATTGAGAACCTCTGCCTTTTCAGCATTGTTGGTGACTGATTCACCTCTACTGTTTAACAGTGGGCCTATGTTTTCCTTCTGTTTCTGCTTGCAACTTACATACCGGAAGAAATGTTTCTTGTTATTTTTGACGTCTCTGGCCAGTTCCAATTCAAGTTGAGCTTTTGCCTTTCTAACTGCATCTCTGTACACTCTGGCAATGCCCTTGTAGTTCTCAGTGGACAATCTTCCACTTCTCCATCTGTGGTATGCATTTCTCTTGGTTTTCAGCAGACCCAGGAGCTCATGGTTGAGCCAAGGGGGCCTCTTGCTCTGCTTACTTCCCTTTCTTTTATAGGGGATAAACTGGTTTTGTGCTTTCAAGAGAGCATTCTTGAAGAACTCCCAGCACTCACTGGCTCCTTTATCCTTCATGGAAGCTTCCCACAGAATCCCTCCCAACTGAGCTCTGAGCGAGCTGAAGTTTGCTCTTCTAAAATCTAGAACCCTTGTCTTGGTGCTAACCTCCAGCGTGCTCAGCTGGATCCTGAACTCCACAATAGGGGAGCCAAGGTTGTTACTGAGATATTACAAAGCAGGTTTTCTTGGTTTGTGAATAGTAGGTTCAGTAGTGCCTCCTTCCTGGTTGGCACATCTAACATTTGTAAGAGGAAACAGTCCTCTACGCATTCCAGGAACTTGATGGATGACATGCGAGCTGCTGTATTGTTCTTCCAGCAAATGTCTGGGTAGTTGAAGTCACCCATGAGAACCAGGTTCTGTTGACCAGAAGCTTGCTTTAGTGTCCCAAATACTGCTTCAGCGGCTTTATCGTCGTGGTTTGGGGGGCGGTAGCAGATGCCCACTGTAAGGTCCTGCTTGGAAACGACCCCTCTGATTTTAACCCAGAGGCATTCAATAGAGCACTCACAATCACCGTAGTTGACTTCGATACATTCAAGGTTTTCCTTAATATAGAGTGCGACTCCTCCACCTCTTTTTCCCTGCCTGTCTTTGCGAAACAGCCTATAACCATCCATCACAATTCCCTAGTCATGTGAGTTATCCCACCATGTCTCAGTTACTCCTATGATACCATAACTTTCTGACTGGGCATGGAGCTCCAGTTCCTCCTGTTTGTTTCCCAGACTGTGTGCATTTGTATACGTACACTTGAGGTGGTTGCTCCTCTGGTACACGTCTTGGGAGACAGCTAAGGAACACCCATCGCCGCTCTGGTTGGCCTGACTTACTCCCCAGTTGGATGTGGTGGCATAAGCATTTGTGTTTTGGACCCCACCCGCCAAGTCCTTCAGTTTAAAGCCTGCCTCACCAAGTTAGCCAGCCTGTTGCTGAAGATTGCTTTGCCCCTTCTAGACAGGTGGATTCCATCCCTCCCTAGCATGTTACGGTCATCGAAGAATGCCTCATTGTCGTAAAAGCCAAAACCCTCACGATGGCACCGGCCACGTAGCCAGGAGTTGATATGCATTATGCGCCTATTTCTGGCTACCCGCTTCCCTCGAACTGGCAAAATGGAGGAAAAGATAACCTGGGCACCAATGTTTTTCACTTGCACCCCCAGGGCTTGAAAGTCTTCCTTGATTTTACCCAGGTTTCGGCTTTCAGTGTCGTTCATGCCTACATGAAATAGTCCATTATCTTGATGAGTTGTGGCACCCTCTTGGCCACGTCTCAAGCCTTAGCTCCTGGAAGGCAGCATACCTCTCATGACTCCCTGTCAGGTTGGCAGATGGGTGCCTCAATACCCTTCAACAGAGAGTCACCCACTACAAGTACTCGTCATTTCGTTTTACGGTGTCCACTGTGCGTTGCTGGTACAGTTTCCCCTTGCAGGGGGCTTTGCAGGCCTTGATCATGGGTGTCCTCAGCTGTTAAGGCTTCATATCTGGTTTTGATTTTGATGGTGGAGGGTGCAGGTTGATGTGGAGCCCTGCTTTTGTGAGTCACCAGGGTCCAAGGTGCCTCATTCTCAGTGGTGTCTGCCACAGGAACATGGCTCTGAAGCCGCCTATCTATCTCTGTCTCGGCTCCTCTAATATTGTGCAGCCTTTTGACTGTTTCCTGCAGTTCGGCCACCTGACATAAATTAGAGTCACTTTGACTTAGCCTGATGAGCGATATGATGTAAATGTGTTTGCAGAAATAAATGCCGTCATCGTGCTCCTGCTAAGTTCCCAGAACGTGCAAAGAGGATTAACTGGAATGCTAAAGTTATAGCAGCCATTGGCTTCATCACTTTGCAAAATGAAGTGCAGGCTCCTGCACGTGTTTGCCTTTCCCCATGGATGATACAGAGACATGGGCACCTGCCAGGGTAAAGTGGTTCTGCCTCAGTGTTCTGCTGTGAGGGTACCCCCCATTATGGTTAAAGATCACTTTTATGGTTTTTTTCATGTAGGAACAAATGGATGTAGTGGGTTTAGTACATCCTACTGGCCACGTTGTTAGGAGGTACCCTGTGCTTTCAGTGGCAGTAGTTTCTATAACCTTTCTGGGTATGCCACAATAGACAGGTGAAAAAAAAAGCTGAAGAAGTAAACACTTGGTTAAGTAACTGCTTCATTATACTGCACTGGGCTTAGAGAGATCCTATCACCTCTTTGTTTCTTGTGGTAAAGAAAGTATACAAGGAACCCTGCTGGACAACAGTTTCTGAGCTGCAGAGTCTTCACTACTAATGAAGCACAAAGTATGCTGTAATTGAGCTCTCAGTTGTCAAGCAAGGAGCAGAGAGCCAGAAGAAGGTCGCCTTTACCCACTGTAGATTTGCCCAAGTCCTTTGTGGTGGCTAAACTGCTGGAGGAGGAGACAACCTTCTGTACTGACTCCAGCATGCCTGCTTCAGGACATTTAAAAGACGGGTAGACGTGGTGCTTAGGGACATGGTTTAGTGGTGGACTTGGCAGTGCTAGGTTAACGGTTGGACTCAATGATCTTAAGGGTCTTTTCCAACCTTAACGATTCTATGGTTCTATTCTGGCATGTCTTCCTACACGGGACAGGGATTATCAGCAGTAGGGAAGCTGCTGCGAAAAGGGGAGAAGAGACATCCAGCTAAGCAACTGAGGGGCAACTTGAGTACAGATCTCTGTGGGGATCCATACTCTCACTTTAAAACAGCATATGCATTATATTCATAATATTACATGGCAGGTGTTAGTTGTGGTCAGTATGCTCTGTTTGCAGGAAAAAATGTAAAAAATTGAATGCATTCAAAATGAGGGAGAAGCTATGTTTCAAGTTTTGGAGAAAGAAAGAAAGAACAAGGTTGTCAGGCAAGCCAGCAAACCAAGTGTTTGATTTAAGAAGGAAAATCACAGCTGTTGCCTTTTTGGTTTTTTTTTGTTTGTTTTTGGTTTTTTTTTAATTCTTTTAAGATACGTTCAACTCATAGTTTTCCCAAAACCAGTGTTGTTTTCTGTTCTATGGGGAGTGAAAGGCAGAGAAAAGCTTAGCTTTGTTAGAGGGGCACCCTAGGAACACAGTCTCCCTAAAGTCTTTGCCTTTGAAAGCACCAGGATACACCTGCAGTCACAAAAATCATGGAGTGGGGGGTCAGGATTCCTCAAAGGCACTTGGGACCCACTTCCTATGTAGTTCTAATCTCCTTCATCCTAGCCGCAGGACATTAAACTGTCATCTTTTTAATTATGTAGATTATGAACTTGCTCATCAGCTGAAAAAAAAAACGTTAATTTCTTTACAGCAACACCACAAATGGATGAAACCACAGAAATGCAGCACTACAGCCAGCGTTCACTGGTTGTTCTGAGAACACAGTAAATGTATCAGTCGTTGCTTAGTTCCAATTACTAGGCGGGTTCTGCTTTTGCAAATTTGTAGCTAAAAAATACTCATCCGATGGCCGTAATTAGATTTGACTGACAGAGCACAAGTGACTCTTCATACCCTGTCAGTCTGTAGCCCTGTGCTGCCCGCCAGCCTGCGTTCTGGCCTGGCATTGTTGCCTGGTAAGAACGGATCAAATTGTGGAGTTACCCCATTACGTTTGCAACTGACTCTTCATCTTTCCTTCAATTTTCTTTTTCTCCTAGGAATTCTCCAACTTTCAAATCGTTTGAGGAGAAGGTTGAGACCACTGTCACAAGCCTTAAGGTAAAAGAGACAGAGTTACGTAGCTGTGCATGTTAAAGTGTGACAGCGTAGTTGTCCCTATCCTTTGTACAGGAGACCGATTGAATTTGCTGTTCCATCAAGAATTTCATAGAACTGCAAGAGCACTAATGGAAAACAAAGGCAATATGCAAAGAAATAGTCTTTCTCTGCTTTGTTACTAAGAAATTATTTCCGTTGTCTGGCAGAGTAAAGAAGTGGTCTCAGAAATGCCAAAAATACGACCATACTAAAAGGGAAAGCAGAGACATCTCCTAAGGTGTGACCACGGTTGGTTATGCTGCGCAAGGCAGAGCCATGTGCAGATGCAAGGTCAGCTTTTGAAAGCGGTGCGGCCTCGTGAGCTTTGCGCTGTGCCCTGCCAGACAGACACAGCCACGTGCTGGCAGGGTGAACCTCCATCCCTCAGCTCCACTCCTTGCAATACTGGAGATGTGCTCACCCAGTGCCCCCTGCTCAGCTGGTGGGAGCGGTCGTGTAACTCGGGTGTGATTCACACTACCTGGGTGGCTCTTAGCACTGAACTCATCGTTCTTTAATGCAGGTGTGTTTCCTCTCAAATTTCAAAACTATATTGACACATTTGCTGTGGGACAGGAAGATCTGATGGCAAAGTTACCAGTTATCACTAACAGCGCTTGTTAAGGCCCTTATTCATCAGGACAGAGCATGGCAAATTTGCAGTGAGCTAGTCTTTGCTGCATGGTAAGGCACATTCGAGGGGGGACAAGAGGATTTGTCTCGTAATGGTTCTTATTCATCAGATAAAGTCAAGTGTGCTCATAAAATGGCATTTTGCTTTGCTGCAATAGAAAGATTCCAACACATTCCACGTACCATCTGGCAGGGGACAAGGGACAAACTGATCACCCCTCATTTTAGGGGGAACTGAAAATACTAGATTCATGTCATAGGGTGTTACAACTGGTAAAGCATTAAAAAGGCAAGAAAGTGGCCTTCCACTTGGGACAGAAGGACATTCTTTCATACAGAAAATGCAAATTACAGCTAGAACTGAAGCAGCAAGTGCACAGGGAAGGTCTATCTTTTCCACGCCGCTGTGAAATCGTACAGCACAAAATTTTCCAGTCAGTGTCTGAGGAAAGTAAGCAGCAGAGAGCTTGATTTATTTTTATGTTTCTAAATAAGCATGTGCATCAAAGAACGCAGAGTTGCTCTATCATTTTTCAGATTTTGAGTGTTGACATTTATTTAGTGATAGGCTGTTCTGACAACTTTAAGTCATGATAGTGTAGGGTAATGTCATCCCCATTGCACCGTGTCAGAGAAGGAAACATCATCTCAGCTTCACAGGGGGGAGACAGCATCCCAGCAAAGACTAGGAGCATCCCAAGGAGCTAGAACAGAACACAGACCTCCAGAGCCCCAGCTCAGTGCCTGTATGCACTTTCCTATTCATTCGTTTCACCTTAGCTGCAAATGCTTTTCATACTCAGCATCGCTGTAGGAGAAATCATTCATGCAGTGGGGTGCATCAGCTTGGAAGCTCTGAATTCCTGTCTGTTGCAGTCAAGTGTATCGCTTGCTTATCCCTTTGTGCTCCTTCTACCCAGAAGGGTAGATAAGGGATAAGGGATGCGGCTCATTGGAACACCTGAGGTCTGAAATGGATTTTTTTTTTTTCCATTTTTCACCACTCACCAGAAGTGCAGCACTTTTTGTACCCATTTAGTCACTAAACCTGCTCTCAGGGCTTTCAGTAGTAATTTTAGCTCCCAAGTTTGCTTCTAGGTTACTCTAGACTCCACAAATCCATTCCTCCTACACTTAGGCCAACGTGCAAGAGGGACAGCTTAAAGCCTTTTGCCTTGTTTTGAGCAAAGGACAAATGTGGGTGATGTCCTTTCTGCACCAAGGGAGGGGTGTCTGTTTCCAGTCGCCTCAGTGTGTCGTTCAGAAAAAGTCAATTCAAACTGCACAGCTCTGAAGACCATTTCTTTTCACAGTGATCTGCTTGAGGAGCCTGATCTTATTTTGCTGGTTAAGCAAAGGTGTTCTAGAGGAGACTATTTGTCATGCCAGCTCTTAGCCTATCGTCTTCAGAGTGCTCTTAGATCATCCTTTAAGGAATCTTTAATTAAGCAGGACAAAACAAAAAGTCTAAGGTCATCTTCCACATCCCATGAAATCTTCATTGTCCATCTTTACTGGCAAACCCACTGACATTTTCTGAAATATTTTCTTTCTGTATTCTCTCTTTCTTTCATTTCGTTTTGCAAATGGAGAAATGAAGCTGGAGTCACAGACCTCGGGTGCCACCAGTGTAGGCTGTGGACAACTGGGAATGTCTCAGCACTGTTCCTCCTTTTCCCTGCCTCTGTTCCAAGGCTTGCAAGATTAGGAAGACCGGAGGGGGGGGGGGGGGGGATGAAATCACAGGCTGTCCCTTCAATTCTAGGATCCTGTTGTGGTCTGAAAAAGTGGATAACTTCCCAGAGAGGCTTCTGAAAAAAGAAAACAACAGCAGTACTCTTATCGTCTTCCCCCACCCCCCATATTAGCTACAGATCTTCAGCGGTCCTACAATGTTCTGTAGTCAGCCAAAACGGATGTTCAGATTTCTTACATTTAGAAGTCAAATTTCAAATTAGATTTTATTTGCTCTTAGAGTTTGGACTGTGGGTTGCAGCTTTCTTAGGAGAGTGTGTTAGTTCAGCTTCCCCGGGAAATCAACAGGAACTGGCTGCCTCATTCTCTTCAACTTTTCTGAGAAATCAGAACATGGATGAATTAAATGTTTGCGTAAACACCGGGGTATTGGCCAGAGGCATTCAGTAAAGTGATTTACATCATTCTTGTTTTCGGATGGAAGAGTAGGCAGAAAAGCAAACAGAAAATGAAACTGCATTAATGTTTCTGATTTTGAGGCGTCCAAATTCAGATGCACCTTGTCTGAGTCATTTGAAATAGTGCAGGAATGGGCTACTTTCACCATCAGTCCGAATCAATGTTCTTTTGTGAAATTTAATTGGCAAATAGAAGTCATGAGTTTTGCCATGAAAAATTAATAGTATCTTGACTAGGCAGCGGCTGCCTTTTCACTGCAAGTTCTGGGCCTACCAACATTTAACAATACATGTATTTTGTGTTGCTGTTTGCAAAAATCAGTGAGGGACTGATACTTTCTGAAAGTCAGCACAACGCATTAGACTGAATACATATTTTTACCTCGAGATAGGAACTTTTAGTAACAGTGACTCAACCTGTCAGAGCAAGTATCGAGCCTGCTACTACATTATTTTATTGAACTTTCAACCTAGGCAAGCTCCTGTGCTAGCTGATGAAACAAAGGACTACATAACCCTTTGGAAACTTAGGACACAAAGTTCATTTAATTAAAATAATCTTCCTAGGCATTCAGTGGCTGACAGGCTGGAAAAATGCCAGCTTGTCTTTTAAGTCCTGCTGCAGTTCTAGGGTGGGGTAAAAAGTTTTGCCCTATTTTCAGGCTTGAATCAACTTTGACTGGGCCTAACCACTAGCCAAACCACAAAAGAACATTCTCTTACCAAGACAACCCAGTGAAAACAGCTTTGTCTCTTCGTCATTTAGTCTTGACCATTTCCAAATCTTTAGATAAAGCTGTGTCTTTGTTAGGAAAACTCTGTTTCAGAGATTTAGTCATATTGGTTTTTATTTTTAATACTTAACATTTACAAATTCAGCAAACTGAAGCATTTTGAAAGTAGATGACCTGTGAGCACATTGTCAGAGGTTTCATTAATGTAACGTGATTGCTCTTCCTCCCCCCTCCCCACACGAAAATGCTGTGGGCAGTTTTATATATCAGTATCTGGGTAGCTACAAGTACCTAAAGGGAGACGAGCTGCTGGCTTTGTTCTTTGGTTACTATATTCCTTCTAGTACAGTTTATGTATTTGGAGAGCAGCTGTGTTACCATTGCTGGCAGATGGGCCACTTTACTCAGGAAATGAACCAGTTCATTTTGATACCCATCTCTTATCCAGCCTGTGTAGAACTGGAAAAGACAGTGAAAACCAGCGTGAGCTACTCATTTAAAGAACTGCTCTAAGTCTGCTGGTAGGATCTAGGATCCTGCCTGGGATCTACTTAGGGACTGGTCCCTTTAAGCGTATGATAAATGCCACTGGCAGATTTTATGATTGCAGCCTAGAAGTTTAGAAATTGGGGGAGGGAAGGAGTTGCTTTATTTGACTGGTTTTTATAGCTTTTGTTCTAAGAAAAACCCAACCCCGCATGTTCTCTGCCTGCTTTGAACAGTTCCCAGCCCTCCATGGCCCTGGGTGGAATGCAAATGGGACTTGCTGCAGTGTGAGCAGAGGAACTTGCTCTTCTCTTTGTTTGCCTTGTTTCAGACCAAGGTTGGTGGGACAAGCCACACAGGGGGCAGTTTTGAAGAAGTTCTCAGCTCTACAGCCCATGCCAGCGCTCAGAGCTCTCTTGCTGGCACCCGGCTCCCTGAGAGCGAGGAAGAGCTTCAGTGTTAGACGGCAGGCCCTCCTCAGCCTCACATGCCTCTCTTCAGAGACTTGCCCAGCCAGCCAGTGATGTTTAGACCTCCCTCACCACCCAGCTTGTGCAACAAGGTTTCGTCAGCTTTGGAAAATTGCCTCCCTGGCCTTCTGCTGGAGAAATGTTTCCTCTCTCTATTTGTATTTTGGGTGGGCCATTTTATCATCAGGTACTTCGTACACCATAGAAACCACACGCAAGTCATTGACTTACAATGCTCTAAATTCTACATTAAGTGACCAAAATAGTTTTCATTTTCACGTAACTTCCCTCCAACAATCTCCCAGTCTCTGTTTCTTATTTCTCCTAGTTTACTGTTTTCTCTCAGTTGGTTTCCAACTCCCCTCTCAGTGCCACATCAGACAGATGGACCTAGAGCTGTGCAAAGATTTCTGCTGCCAGCGATAGTCCGTATACCAGCTGTCTACCAGCCATACCATGTGCCCTTTGCTCAGGAGTGTCTGCACATGATCTACTTCCTAACGGAATTAAATCACTTGTTGTCACAAAAAGTTTTTTCTCCTTCGCTGGTACAGTCTGGCATTGCCCTCCACCCATTAGTCAGGAGAGTTAAGGAGAAGAGACACACAGTTATTTATATAGAAACTGAACGGATCGCAGCTGCTGATTTAAGATGACCATTGCAGCTGGAAAAGCTTCAGTTTAAAAATATGTTCCATTGCTTGCTCTGTGGGGGTTGATAAATCTTGACAGTAGAAGGTAATTACAAAGGGAAGTAGAGCAGCGGGAACTTCTAAGAATTTTGCCTCAATATCTTCCCCTCAAAAATCAGGGAAGGTAAATTTACGAGCCTCAGTCAAGATACAGCCTTAAGTGAAAGAATACAAAACCAGCAATTGGCTTAAGATGCGCCGTAGGTTAGAGAGCCCATGCCTTCAGCCGCACTTCAGAGCTGCTAGCATAAACCCTGCTATCTTACAAGACACAGGAGGAGTAGGTACGTCACTTTTGGTGTCAGATTTTGTCGTGCTTCACTCCGGGACACAGTGCCACCAACCGCGTTGTATCTGCTTCATCATCGCGAGCCACTCATCTCTCCGCTTTGCTTCAGCATGTTTTCTTGTATCCTTTTAACATTTTTTCTCTAAGAAAAGAGCAGCACACTTGTGACACTATAATCTTGCTGTCTAGTGAGCACATGTCAGTCTGCATGTTGCATTACTCGGTTCGCCAGACTGAGATGAGCACAACTTGATCAATAAAGTACAGAAAACAGTCTGGCTACTTCCAAAATGGATGCGTTTTTTGAGCATAAGCCAAAGCTTCAAATCAGCGTTAGTGAGTTTGACGTTACAGACTGCTTAAAATCTTGTGAGGAAACTTGGCTTTAAGTGATTTTTTTTCCCATGTGGCTTTTGTTATAGTTTTTACAAAGTTGGAAGTCCTTTCGTAATGTTCTACTGGACATAAGTTAACTTTGGACAGTTACATCACATGCCTCTTTAGTGTGATTTTAGCATGGAAGCAAATTTAATTAGGTGTTCTTAGTACAGTTTTCTTGTGACAGTTTGCTAGTTTATTTTGTGGTTTTGTGCATAAACATGAATTTATTTAAATAAAGAAGATGCTAATGGTCACTTTAGTTTGTGTAAATGAAGTTACTGATATTCTTATTAAAAATAAATTTCTCTCTTACTCTTTTACACTTTGTGGTGTTTTCTTTTTGCTTCTGTGTATTTACCGGTATTACTGTGTGTCTCTAAGCCTTGCTATGTCACAGCAGAGTATCAAGGTAAATTGCAAGAACATAATCTGCTATCCCTACAGTTTTTAAAAATCTGTTCAGTCCCTTCTGGACCTGAAACTCCCTGTGGAAATCTGTGGCCAAAGTTTTGAAAATTTTGAGGTTCAAAGGAGAAAAATAATTGAACCAAGTTCAGTAAAAGTGAAATGCATGGCAGAAAACACCTTGACCTTCCTTTGAGCAGGGCCAGCAGCCAAACCAAGGTTAAAACATGGAGTCCAAGCAGTGTCATCTTCTACAGGACACTGATTTACACCTCGTTTTATTTATATATTTATGTATGTATGTATCTACATATACACATACAAAAATGCTTCTGGGAAAGCAGTAAATTGCTTTTAACTACATTCATTAAGAGCATAATGTAAAGAGCTTGTGTGAGTATGACTTAGCAGAGGTAGGTTGGCCCAACAAGCTTCTCTTCCATATAAATCCGTACACGTTATTGTCATTACAGCAGCTGCCACTATGTGGGGGCTCAATGCCGATACGAATAGATCAGGAGAAAGACACGGGAGGAGGCGATTTCCTCTCATAGGCTGCACGTCCAGGGCCTAGGACGCTTTTCCGACACGCGAACGGCGCCCTTCAGTGCTGCACTGGGAAGCCCGAAGCCCCACAGGCCGTTTGCTAACCCTTCTATCACCCTGTCATCACGGCGCACGCTTTCCCATGCCACCTTCTCCTCCAGTCTCTTTCCAACCAATGCCTGTTTCTATTAAAATGCAGCGCCCAAAACTGACAGGCGATTGCACCTGCAGTGCATAGAAGGGAATGTAATTTTACGCAAAGTCCCTGCTGCATTTCTTTAAACAAAACCAAACCCCACCCAACGCACGCTCAAACCACGTCTGCGTTTCCCAGGACGGTATTTACCTTTCTTGCACCGTTGCGCTGCTGACTGGGGTTGGGCGCTCTGTCCCCGGGCCCCCTGCAGAACGGGGTATCGCCAGCCCGTAAAGCCTCCCGCTGCATTGGAGGAACCGACTGTTCCTGCTGGGGTAGCGCTTGCGCTGTGTTTCTGTCACACCTCTCTTTAAGGCCGCTTTTCTTGTTTGTGAAGAATGTTCTCAGTTCTCTTCCAATGCATCTGTAGCTCTGTCAGGCTTGGCATTTAATACAAACCAATGGAGGGTATCGTTTGTACGCATCTCGGTGGAATTAAAATGCTGAAGACTGATGGGCCCTGGACAAAGCTCAGTGGGCCCCACGCCGTCACCCTTGCAGCCTGACAGCCACCAGTAACCACTGATCAGCTTCCCATGGCTCAGTGAGGCGCAGCTTGTTCTTCCAGGGTCCCCACAAGGCACAACCGCTGCCTCGGGGGGCTCCCCGGGCAGAGCAGGCATCCCGCGCCTCCCCTGGACCAATACGCCCTGCGGATTTTGTGCGCTGTGCCAGTCGCTAAGGCCAGAGCTCCCGGCAGCTCCGCGCCGCGCCCTCTGCCTCTGCCAAAGGCACCGGCCCCCGAAGGCAGCAGGAGCTTCCGTGGGGCCCCTCAGCTTTGCATAAAGGAGACGTTCCCTGGAGCGACGGTGCCCGACGACGTGTGCTCAGCTAGATTACCTGCCGTTAAAGGGGATGACCGGTGCATTTAGTTTTATGCTGCCTCATTTGACATGAGGCTGAAGACAGAGAAGCTAGCTCCTGGTCTCTACCCTGTAGTTTTTCCAGGTGCAAACTTTTATGATGTGGTAATTGTGACATTGCCCTCATCTCCAGCTGCACGCATGACACAACAGTTAGTCGTGCAGACTGGCCTCATTATGGCATTTACCACCACTACAGCTTTACCTGACAACCATGATGTACTTTTACATTAGCATTATTACCTCTGCTAAAAACTGTCATTTACAGCAGAGTCAGTACCAGCGAGGAACAGCGTTAACAAGGGACGGCCAGCTTTACCTGGGCGTACAGGCTTTTGCGTTAGACTGCGCAAGCTCCAAAGGTCCCTCCAAACCTCAGCGTCCCGTGCTTACCAGTTACCTGGGCAAGAGTCTGTAAAACTGCCAGTCTGGGACGAGGGGGGGTCAGGAATACCAGCCTTACGGAAATCTCAGCACCATTCCCTGATACAACACAAGCAGTGGAACAACTGTGTGAAACTATAAACGTATTGAGAAAATGTAATGCATGAGATGATTACCAGTTTTATCCACCATCACTTCTTAAGGCTTATGCACTCCAAAGAAATCTCATCTCTAAGTCTGGCTCTGTCAAGAGCTTCTAGAGAAATGTACTCGTTGGTCTCGCTCCTGTGTAGCGCAGCGAACAGATATCAACCCATTTGATACAGAAGGTCCTTAAATCCATACATACTTACAAGTCACAAAACAAGGCCACCTGCCCCAGTCAGTGCATGACACGAACAGATGAGATTACAATCAGCTAGTTTTTAAACTTACCTGAATTTCCCCAATGAAGAATTATTTGTAACTGAGACTGCATCAATCAGAGGCTGATTAAAAAAAAAAAGAAAAAAGCCAAACAAACTCATTCTAAATATTTGGTCCTTGACACAACCTTTGATCTGGGAGGTCACTACCCCACCTGCTCCTATCTAAGTGGTCCTGGGATTCTCAGCAGTGAATGCACAGAAAAAAAATCTGCTGGCAGAATTAGTGATGTTACGGGAGGAAAAATAATGCACAGACTATAAAACAAAGTATTTATTATAGCTACAGCATTTAGAAACACTTCAGGAATGTGGATGAGATGTAGCAGCTATTTTTTTATTCCTCTCTGTGTTAATCAGAGATACAAGCTGTAGTATTTCTGGGTGAACAAACTTTCCTGCAAAAGAAAAGAAAGGGAAAGTTAATTAAAAATGCTCTCATTTTCCTAGGTGTGAAAGGTTAGCAGTGATGTTGCTTTAGGCTCAAAATAAACACCAAGTTATTCTTTTAAGAAAGAAATCACTCCCATCTTACTCCAGCTATGGAATAACTGTTAAGAGTAGTTACAGCTATTTTCCCCCAAAAACTTGTAAAAATATTTCAAGCCCTATTAAGACACTTAAGAGCTTAAAAAAGGACGCACCCTGGCCAGGACAATCCCACGCTATGCATCCAGCTACAGGAAACCACCCCAGTTCAGGTGCACGTACGGCATACGCTCTAGGCTCTACTGAGACACTGGCTTAGTTTAAGTTACTGAGTTCTAGTAGGAGGGCAAAGATGTCAATGAGAAAATTAAGTATTCCAACTATGCTGATGATGTCCTTTTTTTCCTTCTTCCCTAATCAAATTATTGCATTTTTCAGAGAGCTTATTATTTCCCTGAGGAGTCACCAAAGTATAAATGGGAGTTGTCAGGGACTGTGTCTGGTGACTGCTGGTCCTCTCCCCAAGTTTGTCCGTCCCTAGTTTTCTCCAGGATAGGATGACCTGCAGTCACAGTCCTCTTCTGGTGTTCAATCCCCTTGCTAAAATAATAAGGACTATTATTTTACATATTTTTCCTTTCCACTGTCAGTTTATTTTGGAAAGGATGAAAAGCAGTGGATAGAACAAAAACAAATGCGGTTGCACCTAAAACGTTTCACTGAGCTGGTTCTCACATGTACCTTGGGCAGGTCGCACAAGACCACAGCTCATGTAGAGATAACAAATTTTATTTCACTGGCTCATGAAACACTAATAAAGTACAAACAAGCTGCTGTCAGAGCATCAGTGAAGAATGAAGCCTCCTTTATACCCCCTCTGATGGTACAGGGAGATCCTTAGACACATGCAAGTGTAACGAAAGCTGGGCCTCTCTCTAGGTGTCCAAAGTGATATAAAAGGAACTTGGCATAAATGAGATTCAGATTGAATACATACAAATAAATGTGAGGTATGTTCACGCTGCAGTGAGCTTCCCCAAAAATATTCAGGGTGCTTGAGCGATGAGTAAAATAACTAGATCTCACTTGCTCTAAATGTCTATCAGAATAAAAGACAATTGATATATTTCACTTCATTTACGGAAGGAAAAAAAAAAAAAAGAAGCCCCAACGTCATACCAGCAGTTGAATCGTAAAAATCCTGCAGTCTGCCAGGGGTGTTTTCCAACTCTTCGTACTCAAATGCTTGCAGTATCATCTCACACTGATCCAACTGTTTTACGAACTTCGCTTCTGCAGTACACTGGTTTTCATATTCCTGAACAGATTTGCAGTTATAAGAAAAAAATTGTGTTGTTCTGAAGCAGAGTATTAGAAGCTCTTTATATATCTAGAATTTTCTTCATTAGTACAAGCCACCCCATAAATATTCATGACAGTTACATCTTTCACTCTCTTTTTAAGACTGCTATTCAGCAAAACACTTGAAATAAATATGCACTAAATTTCTATCAAGTGTAATAGGATGTAAGAACACAATTCTTTTGCATACTGTAACTTAAAAACATACCAAGTGTTTTGGCTGAATTAGGGATGATATGGAGACAACCCTACATGGTATACAAGTCAAATAACAGGTTCCATTTAACAACATTTTATATATAAAGATCTTTTCAGGCCTGACTAAGGCTATGAATTACCACAGTGTGTGCCTATGCACTACCATTACCTGTTTTTAAGACTTATTTTGCACTTTTCTCCACCACTTGCTGTTTTTATAAGGAGTTGTTCTTTACATTTCTCCTGTCACTCCTTCTTCATCTCTTTGGTCTAATCTGTCTGAGCTACTTATGTCTTTATGTCTCTCCTAGGGGATAGGGAAGGGAATTGTTAAGGGGTTTCCTCCCCTTCAGACTCCAAGTCCTTTAATCTCTCTGCTGTATTTTCCCTCTCTCCAGTCATCGTCAGTATATATTTGTGAGTCATTCACATTTCTAGTCAACTTGAACAATTTTGCTGTCATCTGCTTCCAGTGATGGCTGCAGACAGGTTTGCCATTTCATTTTCTCTTTTCTGAATCTTCTGCATTGTATCTGATGTCTCATCAGCTGGTCTCCTCCTGACCTCCACAACCAACTGCAGAAAAAGGCTTCTTTCTGTGCAGGTTACCATCACCCCGATACCCTCGGCAGGCCTGACCCCGTTCATCATCACCACCGCCAATCACCAGACCAGAGGCGTGAGCACACACCGGGCCCATCGGTGCTTTCAGACCCACACAACCCGTGACGCACAGCAGTTCTGCAGATGAGAGCGGCGCAGGTGCAGGAGGAGTTTTTCCTGCTGACCAAAGAACACAGCACCTCTTTCTGCATCTTAAGACAACAGCTGTGGGTGTGGGCGTCATTCGCAGTGGCAAGATCCTGGGTTGTAATTCCAGCACAGTGACGCTCACCTGTGTGGCATGGTCATTTCCTTGTCTGACACACTATTAGGAGCCTGTTTGTTCTTATGCTTTTTGCTTTACCTTTGAAAGTCAGAAATCCGGATTCTGATAGCCATGATTGATTCATATACTACTCTATTTGGGTTTGAACGATGCTTTGAATTTTCAATTACGTTTTGATCATTGTTTTAGTAATCAATTTAATTTCAACATTTTTACCTTCTTTTCCTCCTTTCAATCTGAGCTTTGCCTCATCTTTAAATTGTTTAAATACTACTTCTTATTTTTTTAAATCTATTTCTTTCTTTTTTTTTTTTTTTTTGCCACCAAAGAGAACAAACTTTTGGCAGCATTACAAAGGAGAACTTCAGGAGAAGGAGAACTATGGCTGTTTGCTTGTAAAGGTCTGTCTCACCTCCAGCAACTGACTGGGAGTATCAATCTGTTACCAGCCTCTTTGTGCCATACAACCCACCAGATCTTAGTCACACCCCAGCTCACATTAACCTCAAGAAACATCAGCTATTATACGTGTAACTGTGCACAGTGCTGAAATAAACACTTACTGTTTCCTCCCCGCAGGTGTTTAAGAGTGCGAAATAAAAGTGTACTTTGAAAAATCATAACTGGTCTCTCAAACACCACAGTCTGTCTTTTAAAAATTACTCCCGTGCTTTTGCTCTTGAAAATAGAAAAGCAGGACAGAACTGAAGTGTGCTGACTCATTTACTTTAATGTTTTTTCAAACATATTCTGGATTAAGTTATAAAGTGAAACTATATCGAAGGCATCTTTCTGCTACCTTTCTCCCCTACGCTACACTTGCAGAGTGCCCACCAGTACAATCCAAAGCAATAGCCCTTGTAAGGCTGAAAGGGAAAGAGGGGCAGAGACCAGGGCAGAGCAGGGCAGGAAGGACTTGCCAGGAGCGTGAACAGATCTTGTCCCAGCCACTGTTCCGCTCCACGCCATAACTTCCTTCACTCACAAAAAGAAATCAGAGGGAAATGCCTCTGGCTAGCCGAGAGCAGAGTATCATACCAAGTGATCAGAGGCTTCTTATTTTGTCTTTTTTTTTTTTTTTTTTCTTCTTTTTTTTCCTTTTTAAAAGTACCTAGTTGTTCCACTTAAAATAAGACTAGAGGGCTACATGTGAATATTAGATTTTTAGGTTACACTCGCTGCTATGTGGGTTACACTCATACCGCTGCATTGGAAACTCAATGCCAATAAACTATCCTGAAGGTAGAAACAAAGAACAAATAATCAAAAGTGTGCATATGTTAAATTATGGTTAATAAGAATGATAAAAAGCTAACGTGCTGAAGAACTAACTGCACACTGAACCAGCTCCTATACAATCACAAGAGAAGACTGAAACAAAAAAAAAGTATGCAAAAAAAAAAGTCCTACAGGACTAATCTTATCTGTCAAAAACTCCTTTTCCTCAATTATAACAGCTTCCCAAGGGAGAAAGAACCAGTGCTCACTAAACAAATGCACACACATTATTTCCCAGATCTGGTTATGCTGGTTTTCCCCCTTTACCTTGAATTATAGCACTGAAAACCCATCCCCCTTGCCAGTTTCACAATGCAACTACAGCAAGAAAAAACACTCCAAACAAACAGGGTGCTGTAACAAAAGGCAGAAATTGGCTGCAAATATCTGGAATTTAAATACAGTCCAAGCGGAAAAGTAAGAATATCAGCATAAAATACAGCTTCAGGTCACAGAGTCCAAGAAACATATAATGCTTTGTTTGCAACAACACGCGAACAAGAGATTGTGGATGCACTTGTCCTCATGCGACTGTACGCCAGGAGAAGATAAAGCACAGTAATTATAAACTTGAATTGCTTGGAAATAATCTAGTCATCCCTAGTTTGCAAGTGTAAAGATCTTATCAGTTAACAGCATCAGTTCACATCAAAAAGTTAAATCACCTTCAAATGCAGAAGATACGTTTCAATGCAAACATTTAAGGTACCCAAGACCAGCTGGCAATCTGTGTTGTTTGTAGAAAAGCACGCTTCTGTGTCAGTACACCACATTTAAGTTTAAACCAGAAGTTGCTACTAAATATTTTAGCGTAATGGGCTGTATAATAAAGAAATGGAAGCCACATAAATTATTCCTTGCATGAAAAGCAGAAAATGCTCCATGGCATCATCAGCTCCCATTGTTTTTTCCTGTATTAAAAGACCATGAGCTGCAAACGGCCAGATGTGAATTAAAGAGATCATGTAGTAAGAAAACAGATTTATATCCAAGAGGGCTGGATGTAGATGACAAACCCTTCCTTCAGTTGTACAAACCAAGCCCTGGACAGGTTCATCTGAAACTTTGAGAAGCCAGAGGCAGAAGCTGGTTATTTTACCAAAATTTGGGGGTTCTGTTTGAAAAGGATTCCAAAGTGACCTTGAATCCTACCATTAGCTTTATCTCCCAAGCAAATGAATCTACCTTGCTTGAGGTCAAAGTAAGAGATGACACAGTTTCATAGGTAAACAGGAAGAGGACAATGGGTCACCCTGAATTTTAGCAAAGGATTAAAAGGATGCAAGCTTACTTCCCAGAGTTCATAGATTTCTTTTCTGAGGTCCTCTGATAGAAGCTGGGTCAGTTGTTGCATAGCTGCCTGAAAAAAAGAAGCCATTTCCATTGATCCATTTTTTGAGCAAGCACATTTTTATCATTATCTTTTTTGGAGAATTAACTACTCATTACGAAGTTTGTAGAAATACACACTACACAGTATATTATTCTGAAGTGCACGTGTACATAAATCTGCCAGAGAAACTGTAGGGCCACTCAGTGAAGAAACTTTTCTGGGAGCTGCTTAAGTAAATTGTTAGAGAACTAGTCTGAAACACAAGAAAAACAACCTGAAAATCCATCCATCATCTTCAAGAGTCCAAAAAGAAGCCCAGAGCAAAACAGGCAAGTCAAATGCCAGGGAACTGCCATCAATTATCAGCTCTGCCTTCCAGATTTAACTAGTGGAGGCAACACTTGAACTTAATAGGTTATAGGTGCAGTTCCTAAAAGCAGCTTCAAAATACTAACTCCCAGTGTTGACAAGCAACTGCCCCCTCCCAAACACTCAACTAGCACATTTCCACTAGCAGGGCTTAGAACAGCTATGGACTGTCCGGCAGGCAACACAACATAAGCCTTTAAAAATCTCCAATTTTGAAAAACAGAGAAAAAAATCCATTTAATACCGTGCAGCAATAAAACACAGTGCTCCCAGACTGAGAAATCATTTGTTCAACTACAAAAATCTTGGTACAAGGTTTAACGCAGTATCAAACTGATGGTATCACCAGCAAGCAGAAACTGTTCTGCATGCTCTTTGTGCTCTCCCAGCTGATCAGTCTCATTTCTGTGCTATTTCTACTGTCTTCCTAGTAACACTATGGGCTATTTCCGAAACAATCAACATCACAGGTAAGACAAAAGTTTTGTGCCATGGTTGTTCCTCCACTTCAAATACGGGGTATAGTTTCACAATATGGCTGAACTGAATCAGCTCCTCCCCACCACTGAAGCATCAAGGTCTCATTCCTCCCCACCTCCTTCCAGCTCTGGAGCTCATCAGATTTCAAGGTTAGCAGGGCAAAATGACTCACCTGGCAAAAAAAAAAAACAACCCAAACAACCCCAAACAGAAAAATACAAACTTTTTTTTTTTTTTAAAAATCAAGTTAATTTTCTGCCGCCTTAGCCTTGGTGAGACTAGTTGATTAAACTTGCTGCACAAGCAGCAAACTTCAGAACCACCTCAACATCAGTGGTAGAGCAAAGGGGAAAAAAAGGAGAAGTCTGCAGTGGCAGTAGCATATTGATAACTCAGCTCAAGCCACCTCATGAAGCTGTTACCCTTGCTGTATTTTTACAACAAAGTATTTCAGAGTCAGCCTAAATGTTTAATGCTTGATCCTCCTTCCCACAAAGTCAACAGCAAAGTCCTCAGTGAGTGAAATGGAAGCAGAGGGAGCTGCAAATAAACATACTTAGGTATCAAAACATCTTTTTCATTCCCCAAATACAAATGAGAATTCCCTTTAGGCAAAGTTGAAGCCTGATCCTTGGGGACAAAACAACCTTTGGAGGCTTCTGGGAAAGAGGTTTTTTTTGGTTTTGGGAGGTTTGGGGTTTTTTTTTTTTAGTGTAAAAACACACTAGGAAGTACACTGAAAAAAACAGAAATACCAAAATTGCAGTCAGTAAAGATAGTACTTCAAGAACACTGAGTAGCTCTTTGATCTTTCATTTCCACTTCCTTAGCAAAGAGCTTACTCCTAGAGATAGTCATAGCCCCCCCAACCCCAAGTTTTAAACAGGTAAGCATAAAAGGGGGGGAGGAAACAACCACTGCAACGCTTTTCACACTCTTTGAAGAGCTAATTGCAGCCCCTAAAGAGTTTCCAAGGCATCACGTTGCCCTCTAGCTGCGGCTGGAGGAGTGGTTTACATTTTCTTCAAGTGCAACAAACCAGAAATGACAAACCAACAGATCGGATATGTACAAGGCCAAAAATAAATAACTCCAGGCATGCTGCACTCAAAGATTCATGACAAAAAGAGACACCTGTGTCTGGAGTCCTGTGCAAATCGTTTAAATAAAAGTTTCTGTCACAACCACATGATCTGGCACCACACAAATGATCTGCCACAAACTGCCATCCACCCTTCTCAGTGCACCTACTCCCTGCTCCCCACCTTTTGGTAAGGCTGGTCAACATAACTAATTCAGGCTACCAAAAAAACAGCCAGTTCAGGAAGAAATGGCCAACAGGAAGATTCCTTCAAAGGTTCTCCTTCCATAACTTTGTACTTGGTGACATTACACGTACGAAAATCACCATGAGTTGAAAACTTTGGTTGGTTGTGGCATACTTGTCGAAGGCCAATGACAGTATTATGTTAATTAGAGGGTCTCTTCACTACCACCAGAACATTAAAAACACGCAGAACGCTTTGCAGATGTGGCTTCGTGCCTTATGCCCCTACCTCTTCTCTCCTGTGTTTCTCCTCTTTTGAGATATTATCTGCAGGAGCAATATCTCCAACAATGCATTCAGCCATATCGTGAACCAAAGCTAATCGTATGCATCTGACAAGAAGCAAAGACAGCATAATTAGTTTCTGAGCATTTTAAGTTATAACTTGTTATTCATAAAGCTAAGAGGCTGCATAATTTATCCCCTTCATATATTTTACAAGGTTGGGTTTTTTTTTAAATTTTACATAACATTTTTCACTTCTTTGCTAAGGGAAGTAGTTTCCACCTAGACATGATTTTAATTCCTGATTTCTAGCTACTGCTGCTTGTAAATGTAGATTCAAGTATAAATATAGTGCGTACAAGAGCACAGCATTCAACAATAATGTACCCAGCATTTGTATGCTTGGCTTTCAGAGATGTTGTGATAACCAACTACATTATACCCTTCACATTAACACTGCAACAGGTAGAAGGTAATCTGATTGGAGCCACCCCAAATTCAATATATAATCTGACACTCTGAGCTCTGTAGCTATGTCAGTCTGCAGCAGAACACTCAAAAAAGCTTTCACTATTTTCATCAGCTTGTGAAGGGACAAAGCAAGCATGATCCCATACTAGACTTGACAACTCATTCAACGCTAATGATGCTTTCTCTTCTATGCTATGCGATTTCTGAGGCTCCTTACTGCTGCTGAGTGCTAATTAAGTCTGTCAAAATCCACACAGTGTATGGCTTTGCCTTTCCTCTTGCTCCAAACTGTGTTTTAACGGAGTGTCTTCAGCTTGCTTACTTATGGCTTGAGAGAAGGCCAGCTCAGAGCCTCTGCATTAACAAGTTGCCTCAGCACCTGCAATTTAGCAGTGAAAGTCTTTAGCCCCTTTCAGCTCGCCAGGTAAATAGCACCCCGCCCAAAGGATGGAGGGAAAACAAGAGGGGAAAGGATTTCAAACTCCTTCAGTGTGTTTTAAAAGTTGTTCCTCAGGATGACAGCTATTTTAAGCGTTTTGGTAGCAGCTCTCCTATGACATTAACAGCTGGTCATGATAACCAGAGGCAGTCTCACCTGTCTTTGTTAAGGCTCTTGTCTTCGGTCACCAAAGCCATCATCGCCATCCTGTACATATGATCAGAGACGCTCTCTGGCTTCGCCACGTTCCTGTACACCCATCCCGTCCGTGGTACTCGCTGCGTGAGGAGAGTGGCACAGCAACGTAAACGTTAAAACCTTAGGTTTTGAAGGACCTCACTTCAGAGCTGCCAGCAGAAATGTTGCCCCACCGTGACCTCCAGGCTCCGGTAAGCCGTGACGGCTCCGGGAAACACCTGCCCCAACGTGAGGCAATGCCTTCCCCTTGCCGTTCACGGGCAAGGCAAAGGCGCCGGCGCTGGCGGCAGCAGCAGGCGGCCCCCTCAGCCTCACGGTGCTCACCCCAAAGCGCCGGGCCGCCCCTGCCCTCCCCCGGCCGGCGCCCGCCTCTCCCCGCCGCAGCCGCAGCAGCGGGGCCGGCCGTCTCCGCTCCGCAGGCGCCGCGGCGGGCCGACACTCACAGCCCGGAGGCCCCGGCTCTCCGCCGGCCGCCCCGCTGCCAGGCCCCGGCGGCCGGGCCGGGCGCCACCAACCGCGACCCTGCTCCCACCCCGGCGATTGCTGGGGAAACCCGCCTGAGGGCCCCGGCCCCGGCCCCGGCCCCGGCCCGGCCCGCCGCGCGGAAAGGCCGCGGGCAGCCACCGCAGCCGCCCCGGCCCGCAGCGGGCCCGCCGCCCCGCCGAGGCGGGCGCTGCTCCCGCGGCCCCCGCGCTCGCCTTGAGCTGCCCCAGCAGCCGCAGGAAGGGCAGCAGCCCGCCGCCGCTCGCCCCCGCCGCCATCCCCCGCCCGGCAGCCGCCGCCTCCAGCCGCTCCTCCTGCTGCCGCCGGCCCCGCGGCGGCTCTGGGCGGCGCCGGGGGAAGGGGAAGGAGCGGCTGGCCGGGCACCGCGCTCCCCGCCCCGGAACCGGCGGGGGGGCTCCTGGCCTGGCGGGGAAAGGGGGCCTCTGCGGGGCGCGGCGCCGGGTGTGCGGCGGAGCCGTGTTCCCGACGCTCTGGCTCCTCAGGGGTTAATTAACCACAAACAGCGCTTTAATAATAACGACCCAGACTGCGACTGCGACGAGGAAAACGGCAAGAGAAGCCGGGCTGCTCAGGGGCACGGCCGCGGTCGGGATGGGGATGGGGATGGGAAGGGGTCGTGTCGTGTCGTGTCGTGTCGTGTCGTGTCGTCTCCTCTCCTCTCCTCTCCTCTCCTCTCCTCTCCTCTCCTCTCCTCTCCTCTCCTCTCCTCTCGAAAAGTCCCTGGTGTGAAGGAGGGGAATGGCATTGCACAGGCAGGAATAACTCATCCTTTAGTCAAAACTGATCATATCAGTGACCTTTAGCATACTTTAAAAAAAAAAAAAAAAAACAGCAACAGTAAGTAGTGCAAACTCATGTAATTATTCAGAGAAGAGAGGGTAGTTCTCGGAGTTGCAGCACTCGAGTTTTCAATTATTTTGGGGACTCCTGGAGTCTGGCTACAGGCACTTCCATCGCTTTCACAAGTTGAATAAATAACGTGCTGAATTACTTTACCGTCAGTGGATTTTCAAAATACATTGCATTTCTTTGCTATTTTTGTGTTGCCAGCTGAAATAGCAGGTAACAGTTTAAATGTGGCAGTGAAATACTCTGTTTTCAGAAAAGAACATCTGCAGTTTGCCAGGTATCAACAGATGGCAGAGTGTTTTTATTTTTGCTCATATGTATACCTAAACACACTCCCAAATTAATAACAAAGCCCAGACAGCACTTTGGTGACCGTTTTAAGGCTATCTTCCCACAAGAAACAAGAATCGGAGACCAGGAAAGCCATCAGCTTTACGTTTGTGCACAGTCATAAACAGGTTGGTTGGAAGGGACCTCTGGGTGTTGCATAGTCCAGCCTCCCCGCTGAAAGTAAATCACGTCTGTTGCAGTTTTGTCTTGACAGCTCTTGAAACAATCCAAAATAAAAATTTCATAGTTTGTCCAGGTTAACTACCTTCCAAGTAAATAATTGGTTTCATAATGTCCTCTTTGGATGTCCCGAGCCACTTCTGCCCGTAGTTTCCTGTTGTATTGGCTACCGCTACCAAGCAGAGTTTAGCTCTGTCGTATTTGTAACCCCCCTTCAAGTAGTTGTAGGCTGCTGTTACATGACCCCTTATGCTCTTCAACAGGCAAGATAGATAGGCCCCGGATCCCTCAACCTCTCCTTCAAGGTGATGGGATTTAGATCCCAATCATCTTGGTAGCCTGCACTGGAGATGCCCCGTCTTGATCTGGGGAGGGACCAAACTGGGCCCTGTGTTCAGCCAGGGCCTCACCAGCACCAAACAGAGAGGAACAGTAATTTTTCTCAGTCTATTGGCCATACTCCTTCTAATATAGGCTACTGTGTGATTTCCCCTCTTTGGGATGAGAGCACACTGTTTGCTCATATTGGACTTGGCTTTCACATAACCCCAGGTCCTTTTTGGCAAAGCTGATAGCCAGCCTGCTTCTTCCCAGCCAGTACCAATGGAAGGGCTTATTCTGCCTCAGGTGCAGGGCTGAGCGATTCGCCTTGTTTGTGTTTTTCCTTGTTGAACATGTTAAGGCTTCTGTCAGCCCAGTCCTTAAGCTTCTCAAAGTCCCTCAGAACTGAAGCTCTACCATTTAGTGTGGCAACCACCCCCCCTAACTTAGCGTTATCTTAAAATATGCTGAGGGTGCATCCTGTCCCATGGTCCAGGTTTTTGATGAAGACAATGAACTATACGGGCCCTAGTATCAGCCCCTAGAGTACTCAACTTGTTATGGGCCTCCAGGCAGATTGCCAAGCCACCAGTTGCCACCCACTGAGCCCGCCAGCCTAGGCAGTTTTCAATGCATCTAACCACCAGCTTGTTCACGCCATATTTCCTCCGTTTGTGAGTGAAAGTGCTGTGGGAAATTATTTCAAAAGCTGTACTGAGGTCAAGATCTATTGTGTCCACTGCTCCCTCCTTGTCGATGTAGCCAGCCGTTTCATCATAGGATGCAATCAGGTTGGCCAAGTGCGATTTGTCCTTCATAAATCCATGCCAGCTGTTCTTGATTGCCGCCTTGTCCTTTCTAGGTCTCTTTCTAATAGAGCTTCATCAGCTTGCTTTCTGTATCTTGCGGTCTCTGTGGCTGCAAACTGAATCTTTCTGGTTTTCTGAACAGTTGTCAAATACCTTCTGAACTCAGACAATCGTAAAAATAATACAGAGTAATTTAATAATTTGCATTTTAAATAAGATGCTGTATCTAGTTCAGGAATGCTATTTTTAGGGCTAGCTGGTAACAGCTGCTTTGTCTTTTAACCCTTCCTGAATCTTTCTATTCGATGTACATATTTAGTATTCATAGCCCTTTAAATCCAGTAATCCATTTGCTTTTGTAAATTCTTTAATAATTCTTTTAATATAAATGAGTCTTGTACAGCACGCACGAGGAGGCATGATTTTCAGTTTTATTGTGTGACAACTTCTTTGCCACTGGTGTCCTTAAGATACGTTTCTAGAACAAACTCTTCTGTGACGTTAATGAGCCTGGGCTCGCAGGCCCTGACCTTGTCTGTCCGTTTAGTTTAGAGAACGCTATCAAAAGCAGCATACCCGCATTCACAGACTGATTTTTCTAATACACTTAATATCTCTGCTCCGTTTCAACCCTTTGGAGCTGTGAATGCTCTGGAGACCTGAGGTTTCCCGTGGTGTTGGAAGGAACAGAAAACTGCTGACTAACAGGATGGCAACAACATCATTTAACACTGGGGGGGACAACAATTCCTCAGGCATCAGCTATAAATAATATCTTGGGGGTTTTTGCAACATGGATTTCTTTAAAAGTGTACACTAACGTATATACCATTTATGTGGGTTAAAATGTACACGAAATACACTTGTACTTAATACAACTGTTGTAATTCTTTTGTATTTATGTAATTTTTGTAACATTTGTAATAAATTCTTCTGCATGCGCTTTGTATGCTGTTTTTGCATATTGCTTATTTACACTAGTTTTCTACCCAGTCATTCTGGGACAGTACTAGAGGTATAATTTATGAGCTTTTCCAAGTCCTTATCAAATGCTTCATCTGTAGTATTAGATGCATAGACTCTCTGTAGGCTGGAGGACCACAATATAGTACAAATTTTAGCTCTGTTAAAATCTGGCATTATTTTATTCTTGACTAAATAGCCTGAAAACAGAAACAAATTTGGGATGCTCAGCCTCTTGCATTTTTAAGCAGCTGTTTTATGTAATTCAGAAACTTTATCAAGGATTTGCAAAGTCTCCCTACAGGATATTAAGACAGTGTTAAGGCTTAAATCTCAATCTTTCATCAGTCTCAGATGGCTTTTTTTCTCCGTCTTTTGGCAGAACAGATGGCAATTCCGAAGGAGAAATACCAAATTAGTTGTTTTGTTACTGCGGAGTAATTATTATTCGGTAGCTGGAGATGGCGCTCTCTGCCCACAAATTTCTGCTTTGACCACGTTTGCTGCTGCCCAATGCCAGGCTGAAATTATGCTTCCATTTCTTTAAGAAATCGCGCTGGGGAAGAGGGGATGCTTTACACACTTGGCGCAGTAATACGAAAATCATCTCCACAAACGCCAGCTGACTGGGGACGGACCCATTAACTACTCGTAAGGTGGATCTTAATAAGCCTGTGGTTTACGTAACGTAACGCCAACAATAATGCGTGGGATTTCGAAAACTCTTACGTGTTCTGCCAACATGGACGCTGCAAGCCTTGTGTTGGCAAAATATCTTCAGGAAAAGTAATTAATTGATTGGATTCATTTGTTACTGTCTGGCAGGAAAAAAAAAAAAGAAAAAACAAAGGTGTGTAGTTCACTGGATATGGCAAAATGATTGCCCATCACCGACCCAACAGGCAGGAACAACAGCCCTGATGTCCTCCTTACCTGAACGACACTTAATTTGTGTTGGCCGTTAACACTCATTTGACCACAGAGCCTAGTGTTTCAAGAGGGTCCGGCCTTTGGGTTTGTGCGGGAATGCAGGCACCCGCGCGTTGCCTGTAGGAGCAATGGCTGTCACCAGGCTTTGTAGAGTTTTAGTTCCAAATGTGTGCACAGGAACTGGTTAATACAGTTAAATGCACACGGCCTATAAACTGGCTAGACTCCCCTCATTAGGGGAGGCTGCTGTGAATGTCGGTAGACACAACCAGTGCTGATGGTCTGTCTGTTGGTACTTGCAGAGCTCAGGAGCTCTTCTGGTGTGGCAGAAAACCTGCCAAGTCCGACAAGCTGGGGGGGTCACCCAGCTGCCCCCGTCCACGTGGCAGCATGAAGCAATCTCAGTGCGTAAGCTATCAGTCGTTTGTGGAGCAACCCAGCAGGATGTTTTCTCTCCCGTGATCGTGCATCCAGGGAAGTGGTTGAGTCTCCATCCTTGGAGGTATTTAAAAGACGGGTAGACGTGGTGCTCGAGGACACGGTTTAGTGGTGGACTTGGCAGTGATAGGTTAACGGTTGGACTCGATGATCTTAAGGGTCTTTTCCAACCTTAGTGATTCTATGATTCTATGATTCTATGTCAGGTGTGGCTGCAATCCACCATCTACCCGCAGATGCACAGCGTGGAGGGAAGGGGGACATTGCAGAGGAGCGCTGCTCCAGCCGCCCTTTCCCGGAGATGGTGCAGCCGCCCCGTCACATGAGGCACTGCACCAGAGCCACCACATCAGAAAAAGTGAGGGAACAGAAAGAAAACGAGGAGATTGTTTCAATCTTTGGTGAAACATGTGCAAACGTCAATGGAAGGTATATCTGAAGGCTGAGGAGAAATTACACTTATGGTAGCCTTCCTATAGTTGGCAATAGCTGACCAGAGTAGCCCCATTCAGTGCAGGTAACCTGTGGGATCACTACCAAAAGGAAAAATGTTCTTCTCTCTGCTGTTGCATAACATCTTGGGCTTTCTGTGATTAACAAGAGATTTTTCATCAGAACCCTTAGGATTAGCCTATCTAAACCTACAAAATGAAGAAAAAGTGATCTTCCCTTATTTGTGTACCAGATCCATGGAGCCAGGAGCAGATCTTTAGAATAGTGCATTTAACAAAAAAAAAAAAGTCAATTTAAGAGCAAATCAGTCTTACATGAGCTGAACATTTCTAATGTAAAAAGGCAGCTGAATTAGAGGATTAGGTCACACTGCCCGATTAACATCATTTGATCTTCTGCTATTGAAAAGCCACTGGGCTTCTTAGAGAATGGAAGCATTCAAACTTTAAATGAAACCACAGGCCTGGCTTAGAAAAAAGCTGCTAAACTGAAAACAACTTGCCTTGCTTCAGTAATTGTCGGTTTCTCTCTGCTGCTGGGGGATGCATCCAAATCAGGATTTAGAAATCCCTCACATTTCGATATAACAAAGAAGGGCTACAAAACTGAACGGGGGCGTCTCAGGCACTACCTGGGAGAGGCTTACAGCATATGAAGCTTGCCTGGTTTTGCCATATCATATTTCTTTCTTGTTTAAAGGTGGAAGAAAGATACTCAAAGGTTGGTTTGATGTTTGTTTTCTTTGTAACACATTCACTGTCAGTTTTGCTTTTTAACTTTTGGGAGGGGAGGAGGCGACAAAAAAAATGAAGCTCACCCTGGACTGCAAGGCCCACTCAGGATCTGAGCGGTACCCACTGATGACATTTGATAAGAAAGCAAGAGAGGAAGGGAGTTCTAGTTGCATTTGTTATGTTTTTAAACGATATTTGTTTTAACTCGAATGACTAATGAACATTTTCGATGAAGGAAAGTTTTGTTAAAGTTTTAACTTTGTGCTTGGGTGCTTCCAAGCAAAATCATAACAGATCAGCCTTGATCTTCTGGAATTTTCTAAGGTAAAACAAGAAGGAAAGAACATTTATGTGATATAATTAAGGCCTTTGGCAGTGAAAACACCAAGAATAACAGTAAACCCCACATAAAAAAATCCTCTGGCTACCTCTCATATCTTTTCTGTTAAAAAGTTTATACTGTTTTCACTTGCTGTACTTAAATGAGTTTTGAAAAGATTTTTACAGTCCCCTGCCACTGTCAACACTTAGTAAAGTGAATAGCAAGCAGACAGAAATTAAAGAATTTATTTCCTATCTCTAATGACCTGATGATCAGTTTGCTCAAAGGGGTTTTCTGTGCTCTTTGGAAAGTATTAACCAGTATTCACAAGCAGCCTCTTTTTTTTATTATTTGAAAAAATGCTCATTTACAATTCATGATGTTATTTTCAGTCATGGTGTTATTTCAGTTGCTATATATGGAGAAAAACAATATTTTAAAATATGGAAAAGCTATGAATATTCTTGCTGTTCCCCCCGAATCGCGCTTTTAGGCACTGTGCGTTCATAGAACAAGCACACCGATCCTGCTCAGTCTACTGCATTTTCAGCAGTTTCCCAAATGCCAGCCAAGTCAGACCCTGCTTAGCTTCCAAAATCGGATGTGATCGGGCATGTAACAATGTAAAGAAAAATAAACCCTGAAAGGCAGTCTGAATTATAATGTAAATTTTTTTCTGACATGCAAGAAAGAACAAAATGGAAGTTTTATCACAGCTCTGCTTCCTTTTGAGTGCCCCCACCCACCCTTATTACTGTGAGCAACGTTTTCTCAAAATAAAGGCACACTGATTTGTTTGTTATTTTAGGCTCTGAGAAGAAGGTCAGACTGGAACGCTGTCCAAATCTATGCCTCTGGTTCCATTAAGGACCTATAACTGTGCTTATCTCCATCCGTTGCAAACCAGTTCATTGTCTTCCAGGGAGAGCTGTATGATGATACTATATAACTCTGTATATCACTTTATAGCCGTGTGTGCTCATGCATCTTTGCAGGATCTGAATGTGCTTCATTCCTGTCGGTTCTGACACAGGGAGAGATGCACGTAATTAGTGGCATTAGCCTCATGCCCCTCCACTGCGCCGCTATTATTTTGCTGGCTGGTGACACGGCTCCGAAGCCCCCCTTCCCCTCTGTCACCCTGCTTGGCAGCCGCAGCTGGGCAGCCTGGTTTCTGCTCTGCCAGCCCCGGCGGGGCTACAGCCCTGAGGCCACAGCGCTCTGCTGCAGGGGCTGGAAGGAGGCTGCTGACAGCGGGACCCGCAGCCACAGCTGGGGGCTGTGCTCCCTCCTCTCTCATGTGACTGATGCAGCTCCTGCGCTAATAAAAAAAAAAAAAAATTCTGCTTGCTATTTTTGTCCAAATATTTGAGCTCCTCAGACATCCCTGGACGAAACACACCAGCTATTGGCATGCTTTTGCTAATCCAGGGGAACCTTTTGCACAGGCCTCTGCTTTCTAACCTGAGACTGACTTCAATTATCCATTATTTTGTCTTCCTCCCAGTGTGCCTCTTGCTGAATGCATTGTGCCACCCAGCACAGTAGTCAATCATCACAGCTTACGGAGCGCTATACTTCACGTCTTGGCTTCAGCGTCAGTCATGTGCACCGAGTGGAGACAGCAAGTAGTTTTAAGACACTGGGTAGATTTAAGCATGCTAGGGCCTGTCTGTCCCTATAGTAAATAGCTTTGCTGACATTTAAGCTGCACATGGCTTGATGTTAGGTCAAACAAAAATGTCACACTATAATCACTTTTTAAATAGTCGTTTCCGGCTCAGTTAGTACTGTATAGTTCCAGAAGAGAAAGCACTTACAAGCTGACAGACAGAAAGAGGAACCGTCTGTATAGGATGTTTGCCTAATCCCATCCCTGCCCTTGCCTGTCAGGCTTGGAGGCTTTGTTTGTTTTAAAAAAAAAAAATTGCGTATACAGTTTAATGCCACCGTACTTTTCAGCTGGGCAGACTCTAAAGAAAACTCATGAATAAGTTCTGGGGAGAGTCCTTTGATGTAGCTGTGAGGGTTTTGGGTGGCCCAGGGGGGACCCTGCCCTCAGCAGCATTTGGGGCTGATACCGTGTCTTGGGGCAATATGCTGCTGAGATGCCATTGCTGGGAGGAGACATGTAGGTAAAATCCTAATGAGCTTTGACAGCTGAAAATGTGAGGGTTTTCACGTTCCCTGATACCACTCCTTAAATTAGTCTACCTCTGAACCAGCCTGTGGAGGACATGGAGCACAGGGGAAGCCATGCAAGACTGGCTTCCTCTCTCAGCCACCTCAGTTCGGTGTGTGACTGTCTCCACGTGGTTTCAGCGAGGCTCTGGCATCCCACCCTGCGCTAAGCAGGCACTAGCGTTCCCACGGGGCACAGCGATGGCTTGCCACGGGGCACAGCAGTAGTCCCTGGGGGCCTGGTCCCCCAGCCACAGAGAGGGGGCAGTGGGTCAGAGCACCCTGTGGTGAGGCTGAGGTGGGTGTGTGATTTTCCTCTCCACGGCCCCAAAATGGCTGGAGGGTAATGCCTTCACCCCACCACTTGGAGGTATGCACTCCGAGGTGGCTCCTTACCACTCCCACTTTCCCAAAATCGGCTATGAGTGAAATGCTACCCACCTGCAGCGTTTCTCTTTTGCCCCACGAGCCCTCCTGGGTGTTATGAGCAGTTTGTTTTGTGGCAATGGATGGCAGTAGTCAGGAGGTGACAGCTGAAGTTTTCCATCATGGAACAGTTGTAGAAGGCAAAGCATGAGAGATCTACAAAGACAAATGGCAGCGCGTGATCTTGCGTCCAGGAAGAACGGTGTTTGAGGAGCCATGGAGACCCATGAGGGAACAAAGCAGTCTGGCCATCAGCGGTTTAGCGGGAAGGAGGAAACCAGCCTTTCTTGACTTACACTGTAACACTTCTCTTCTTAATTTGATCTCTGGCTCTATTATTTCTAACAAGCTGGGAGGCTGAGAAGGTGCTGTAGACGTGACTGAATGCCACCATGAGAGTTGAGCCCAAGCCTCGAACACCCCCGACCGCTGCTTCGCAGAGGCTGCTGACCCCGGCTCGTAGGTCTTGCTTGTAAGCCATTTCCTTTCCTGATTAGGTCAGAACAGTGGCACCAACCTGAGCGTGTCAACACGGGGTTTCCTGCTATATTGATTTTCCTCAGTATTCTGAAGCAAGGTGTACGCTCTACTTGTTAAGTTGAAAAGCAAGAAAATTCCTGTAGAGGTATATTTCCAAGCTGCATTTAGACAGTAAACAGTAAATCTTCACACATTCCTCATTTCACATTTACAGCGGGTGGTGGCTACTGTCTAATTACATAATAATGAACATGGTAGATAAGCAAAACTCTTCCACATTCAGACTGTGGAAGATAAGCTTTTGCCAAATGCAGTTACAAACTATGGGGCACTACAAAAGGGGAACTGGGAAAAATATTATAACCTCCAAGAGGCAGGGCAAGATAATCTTTTGTTTACAACTACCCAACATTTCTTAACGCAGAAATAACTTTTGTTACACCTCAAATTTGTATCAGGAAACCATTTTCTTTTAGGCCCAGTTTAACAACTGGGAATGGCTGCACCCTTGCTCAACCACTGATGTGAAGGCAAGTGGTTGCAGTTGCATGCAAGATGCGGGGAGCCACTTTGGGGCTGGTGGAGAGCTCATCCTGACTAGGAGATAGGTAAGGAAGAAACAGAGGGATGGAGTATATACAGTGCACAGTAAATTTATGAAAAATGACCATGCATTCAAAGTCCAGACACTTCTCCCTGTTTTGGGCCATCCACCAGTACAAAGAATGAAATGGGACTAGAGGAGCCAACTGTGGGTGAGCATTCCTGAGAAAGCATAAAAGATGGCATGCACTGAAAAAAAAATGCTGTGATTTGTGATCTTATATGGATTCACCGGCCAAGAGGATTCAGGCTGGGGAGAAGAAAAGGCCCCACCGATGGTTCAGATAGAGACTTCCTAAATAGGAGTTTATGCTTTGTGTTGTGGAGTTCTTTCTTGTAAAAAACACAGTGCAGAGTAGGGGTGGGCAATGGTAGTTTTGTTACATGTAACATGTAAAATCATGTAAAATCATCATGTATGCCATGATGAACTATCGATGAAATGCAAACCTATCCCCCTTTGTTTTGTCTGCTCATCATCAAATAAAGACTTAGAGAACTCAGGGAAAGGAAAATTTTATTCAGTCTTACAGCATTTAAAATGCATTAAGGCATTCAGCTGAAAGACACTTTATAGGAAATCAGAATTTAATAATTGAATATTATTTAAACTATGACAGTTATCTGTTTTTTTTTTCTTGTTAAAAATACTTCACTTCCTTTCTATTGTACTGCACATACACAATATTCGGTAGTATGTGATTCGTAGACACGTTCTTGCAACACCACACATCATTTTTGTTAATGAAGATCACAGAATCACAGAATGGTTGAGGCTGGAAGGGACCTCTGGAGCTCATCTGGTCCAACCCCCCTGCTCAAAGCGGGGTCAGCTAGGGCAGGTTGCCCAGGACCATGTCCATCCGGCTTTTGACTGGCTCCAAGGAGGGAGACTCCACAACCTCTCTTTGTCATCTTAAGTGACAAAATATCATCCCTTTGTGCCGCCTTTAGAAAGAGAGGAACTTCCCATATGCAGCTGTTTAAATGAAAAAAAAAAAAAAGACACACTAGTTGAGAACTAAAAAGATGTTAACATTTCCACTTTTTGCTTTGCTGACTCCACATTCTTTAGTTATATGTAAAAATTCATGCAAGGATTTTATGAAGTGCTTCTTTACACCCACAATTTTACTGTTTCTTTGCAAGTGGATCATAAATCCTCAAAATTTTTTAAAGCTAAGACCTGCAGCCATGTACCATTGAAATTCCCAAGGATTTTTCAGTACTACGAATTGTCTTCTGAGGTACAGCTGCTTTTCATATCCCATATTTTTCATATGAGAAATCTAATACGGTAGTATCAACCTGAATTTCTGCTGTGCAGAAAAATACTGATTTTAACTTACCTGCCTTTTAAACTGAGGTTCTTTGGGTGAGGCAAATATGCAGACACTTACTTCCCCCCCCCCCCCCCCCCCCGCCGAAAAAAAAAACTTAATTTGGACACTTGGTCTTGAATATATTTTATATTTTAAAGGCAAATTTATAATCAATTTACAGGTTGTGTGGACATATCTAAATAGAAGACATGCTTTTTTGTGAATTGTGTATCTCGGTTAGGCTTTTTGACTGAGTCCATAGGCAGATGTTATGTATGACTTCCTAGGTGCAGTTGTGTTTCTGCTCTGTGAGAATATTTATTTTCTTTTTTATTGTTTGGCTAAGAGTAAAATTAGTGAATGGTTTCATAAGCAGAGGAGCAAGATCCCTGTCAGAGAGCTCTCTGAGCATGAAAAAGGCACAGCATGCATACGAAGACTCAAGAAAGCATTTCAAGACTGCTGGTAGTTGCAATATCCCAGTGCAAGGCACCCTGATAAACTGCTGCGCAAAAGTGTTCCACTGCAGGGCACTGACAGGTCGGTGTGGTGACATTAAGAAGATGACAGCAATGCTTGAACGATGATCCAGCATGAAAAATATTCACTGCTTTTTGGCTATTTGGAGGGTCATTCCAAATAATGCTACAAGAGAGTCACATTCTAAAATTGATGGGGTGAGGTTTGTAATTGTCTTGGATAATGCAGTTGGCTGACCTTTGTAAACTAGTTACTGTGCAATTCACAATTCACAATAAAACCTACCCCAATAAAATGTCTGTATATTGGCTTCTTTGTCTAGCTACTTTTTCTTGGTTAATAGGTTTGATTATTACAAAGCTTGTCAGTAAGATTCTTGCTGTCTCAAAGTTCTGGATTTTTTTTTTTTTTTACTATGTGAACATTTCAATCAAATCAAAAATGACAACTTAAAGAGGTGCAGATGGCTGTCGAGCTGGAGAGGACTGGCTGCCTAAATTAACCCGTAGGAAGGGGAGTCTTCTACTTGGCTGACTGAAGTTCGGCTCCGCTAATTTAGTAATGACTTTTTCCTCAGCCTCAGTTCATGGCTTAAAGTTTTGTACTTTCCCTGGTGTGGATTGTGACTCTACTAATGGTAAGCATTTTCTTGTCTTTAAAGTTGTTCTAAGGGGCAACTGTAAATCCCCCCTAAAATTCCTGATTTCACAAATATTTTGAATTTTCTTTTTTTACACTGGGGTGTCAGTTATTCGTTGCTGTTATTTGACTTTCTCTTGTGAACATTCTGGTATAAAAAGGAAAAAATAATAAGCATGTGCAGAAAGGTGAAAGATAAATCCTTACTTTCTTACAAAGCTTATTTTCTGTGATCTAAGATTTATTTGCTTTTTTTTTCAATTTCAATTTCTTTTTTCTTTAATTTCTTTTCTTTTCAATTTCTTTTTCTTTCTTTTTTCTTTCAAATTTTTTTCCCAGGTTTTTTGCAATTTCCTCTTCCTTCATAACTTAGCTCCTAGCAGCTATGTTAAGATAAGTGTTTTAAGTAGATACTACTCTGAAAGGAAAAAGTTTGCGCTCAAGAAAAGCTGCAAAACCTAGTTTGTCAGCAGAGGGAAAACTGGTGGTCTCACCATTCCCCATTCTTACTTCAAGAATGTTTTAGTGTCCAAAGTAGAAGGCTAAAGTACTATCAAGCAATAATATTTCAGATAATTGAGTTTGGGTTTTTTGTGGCATTGCGTGATAGTTAAGAGCTGGTCTTGGATTTTAACTTTTCATTTTTGAAATATGAACTCTTTTTTTTTTGTACAGATTAATTGGACATTTCTTTTATTGTGGCCGATGGCCAAGATACTCAGTTTATAATTGAATTACACATTTAGATATAAAGTTACAGCTCCATTTCATGCAACTTTTTGCTTTGAATTTGTGACTTGCCTCATAGGAAAAGGGGAGACCTTCTACAGTAAGCGTCTGCTGTATGATCCTGGATTTCATTGCTGTGAGGCGCTTGCACAGCACTGTGCATCCTCCCTGCTGGAAGCCCATTCCTCTTCAGGGAGCCCCAGGGAAACGGTTTCTTCCCTCTGAACGCCGCTGTGAGAAACAGGTTGTACTGTACCAAATACAGTTTGTTGGCATCAGTTTGAACTTTATTCTGCTCGTTTTTTTCTGTTTTCTGCATGCAAACATTTCAGCAAATCTTTCTGTTGTCTTCTTGGCTGCAATATTCCTGAAAAAAAGTAGATCTCTGTGACTTGCAAAATGTGGAAATGGGAGTTTCAATGAATGGTTGGAAGCAGTGCCTCCAAAACTTTGTTTGCGGGTGTTTTGCAGCGCCCAGCAGAGCACAGAAAATGCCACAGTCACTGTCTGTGATGAACACAGCTGGACAACACTCACAGCTTGTCTTAAACAATCCCCTGGCCAAAAATATTCCCAAAAAGAGGTTATGAGTAATTTTTAATGATAAGTATGTTTGTGAATTGAACAGTTCACACCAAGAAAAGACAAATGTGTCACTTGTAAAATACACTCATTGGAAATCATTTTCAATCAATTAGCCTTGCGAAAAATAGCCTGTGAAAATAATTATGAAGGTTGCTTTTATTTTGGGAATGGTCTTCACTGCTCCAGATATCAGATATTTTTTAAAAAAATGTTGTAAAGTAGGATCCCAAGCCAAAATTTTCAGGATGCTTCCCGTTCCACTGGAGTTGTGCAAGTTTAATTCAGTGCTATTCTAGTATTATACTCGATGTATTTCTCACAAATGAAATAAAACATTTAAATGCTTTATCCAAAGCATTGTAATGTCTTTTTCTTTGCTGATAAGATGCCTCTGTTTACATTTCTCCCTCGTTCAGTCCTTAAAATCTTTTTATGTTCTGGGGAGGATGGACACTGGGAGCATGTGCCGCGATAGCAGGGTGTGAGAACTGGAAAAAATAGTTATCTTCAAATTAACATAGTACTTTGGACTCAGGGATTTCTTTTTCTTTTTTAATTAAATAGAAACATTAGGTCATGAGCTATCATTCCAAAATTAAACAAACCTTTCTGAAAACATTTTTTTTCCTTAATTCTATCTCTATTTTTTTCATCTAAAACTATTTGCTGGATTTGATGTAAATTCTTGCATAGTTTCAACGTGTGTCTGCTTCTACTGACAGATAAACTGCATAGGTGAAAAAATGACTCACTCTAAAGCTATCACTTGCATACTAGAAATGTATCTGTTGCTTAAACAACAGCAATGGTTATAATTACAGTCAATTTATCACCCAGTCCTATGACACAAAACCATGTTGTCTTTTTAAAGAAGAACATATATGTACCTATTCTGCTGTTTGCTTTTGAATCACTCACTGCTGCTGCTCGATGACAAATTTTAATTACGGAGACAGTCTCCCAGACCCTGCTAGTAATTAATTGCTGTAACTTGTGTGTGCCTTTGTGAGGCCTGCAGTGTACCTGCAGATAAACAACTAATTAACAGTTTTATACAAGTGAAATGGATTTCCAGTTATTGCTGTCTTCCTCCTCCCCCCTATTCTTCACATGCATTTTGCTTTGGCATTAGGGATGCTTCATGGCGTACCAAACCAGATAACCTTGTCTTTCTCCCTCCACCATTTGGAAAGCGTTTAATCCAATTTTTTTGCTGCTGAGCTGCTGCACCTGCCCTCGTGCTGCTGTGCTGGTGGGAGGAGGCTTTCAAAGGACAGAATGAGCTTTTTGTATAAAACAAGGGAGTCATAAAGAGCATTTGGGCTAGAACAGTGGTAATAGTTCACAATCAGATATAACACTGCCAGAGAGTCTGTACTGGTGTTAAGAGTCTGTAGAAGTATCCCAGGGCACTAGATTAGCTCAGAGGACTAAGGGGAAAAAATGTGACCAGCAGTATCCAGTGTATATGGGCACAAACTAGGAAATCCAGAGGAATCTGTAACACGGTGTATTACAAGCAGCACAGAGGTGCAAACTAGTCCTGTGATCTGCTTATCTGCAGAAAGCTGGGATATTCAATCCAGCCACTTTGATCCTCCGAGAAAGGAGGGAATGCAGAATCATGTACAGCTAATTTGGTAGAGTTCACCTAGAGTACAACTCCAGTCCTAACGCGGGCCGGACGGCGTGACCCCGCTGCTGTGCGGGGAGAGCTGCCCGCCTGCCCGAAGCACGATACTTCTCTTTGGCAGCCCAGTGCCTTTCCACAGGGTGGGATTTTTGTCTTCAGAGTTGCTTTAAGGAAAAAATAAACGCCTTGCACTTCTTTTGCTCCAAAGAGGGACCCACCTCTTGAGCACAGTAGTTCTCTGTTTCCACTGATGTATTTGGAAACCTTTACAGCATTGCACGGGAGCCAGTGCAACTTCAATGCTTTATTTCTCGGAGGCACAGCAAGTATGGAACATATTACCTTACCGGGGAAAATCCTGACTTGGATTATTGCTCTGGCACTTTCCGAGTGGTCTTCTCGCACTGTATCCCAAAGTGCCTCACAGGGTAATAAATTACGTTACCCACAACCAGTATGACCTCAGTAAGATCCACCTATGGCCAAGAATAGCTCCATGTTACTGTCAGCTAATTAGCGGTGGTATTCGTTAACTGAGGAAGTGAGAGCCAGGAAGCTGTCCTTTACTCTTTGTAGCCAGTGTCATGGGATGGCACGAAAGCCATCTAACCAGTCACTGGCAGCTGGCCGAAGGGAGGCTAGATATCTCCAGGAGTTCATTCCTCTGGCCCATGAGAGGGGCATGGCACACACACGGTCAGCCTTGCGTGCACACCACATGCACGGTCACCTCTGGCGTTGTCATCCCACCTTCCTGCAAGCATGGCCTGAGCTGCTATCACCTTAAGCTGTGCACAGCGCTGATCTTAAACTCTAACCTTGTGTAATCTGATGGGGATGGCTCCCCAGTCCTGCAGCCTGGGGCCCTCTAAGTTTGGGCTAGTTTTTGGCCCACTCAGGGCTTGTTCCTGGAGCCTAGAGAGGCTGGTATGTCCAAGCACACTCAGCACGTTAATACAGCACTAGGCAAACCCAGTCAGGCAGTTTGCTGCCTTTCTGTCAGCCATCCAAGGAACTTTTCTGCGAATGAAAACCAAATAGCCCATATTCTAACATGGAGTGAAAAAGGCATCTCTGCTTGTGCAGCCTGACATTTTTAGTGCCTGGGTTTAATTCTTGCAAGCCTAAGTGACGAGCTGAGATGCAAGCCGATGGAGAGCTGGAGGAGCAGCATGCAGCTTCTTGTGCTCCAGAGGAAAAAGCCCACGCTGCCTCTCTAGCTGGAAGTGCTGGGGTGGGTGCTGCCGGCAGCATGCAGAGGGGCTGAGGCTCACTTTCCCACACACGGCACAGCCAGTGCCCAGCACTGCCTTTCCAGGCAAAGGCATCCTTCACTTGCAAACAGAACTGGAGCTGAGGCATTAGGAGGATTTTGGTCCATGTGAAAGGCAGGCAGAGAGCGTGGCAGGGACATGCGTGAGCCTGAATGCAGCTGCCAGTCCTAAGATCTCGTAGATATGCAGATGTGCTCTGATGGATTTCTCCCTGAATGTTAGCTTTTGTGGTTTCTCGGCTCCTTCCTGACTTTTGACAGCTCTCTGACAGCCTGCAGGGCTATCACTCCTTGTTCCATTCAGAGTTCATCCTCCTCTCTTAACCCCCTTTACTCTGTCAGCAACCTTCTTCACCCTCCCACAGACAGCAGACACCCAGTTCCCTCCTAGAGAACTTTTTTTTTTTTAACATATGAAAAATATCTTCATGCTTTTCCCTCTCCTCCTCCACTCTGCTCCACACCGCATATTCTGGAAGTCACCTTCAGACCACACTGGAGTGTTACCTCTATTGCCCAGGGCTGGGATCATGTTACAGCTTCCTCTTCTCACTAAAGATGTGTGCTCTGATTTGAACTTCTCCAAAGTTCAGGGATGTTTGGAATCCGGGCTTTTGGCTTGGACCCCTCTCAGTGCCTCGTGTCGGCATCTAGGAGTTGACAGAAGTTGTTTGTGGCCAGGGAAGCCAGGCCTGCAGGATGCAAGTGACCAAGAATAAAAGAAAAAAATCCTAGCGCTCCAACAAACAAATTAAAACTGGCCCTGCGATTTGGAGACATACCAGCACCTCTTTGTTTCCACCCAAGCCAGGCAGCGCTCACCTGGCTGCTGGAAATCCCAACAAGCAAGGACACTGCAGGAAGCCAGGGTCGCACACCCTGGCCCGATGGCACACGCTTTCATGTTCTTGCTTTCCCTGCAAGGGACTGGGCTAGCAGAAAGTGATGGAGAAGATCCTCGCAGAGAGATAACCCCATTTGGCATATGGCTGCTTTCCCTTTGCAATGGCTATGGGGAGGCTGGCCTGCAGGAGAGAAGTGATGGGCAGAACAAGCGTTTTTTGCTTTTTCTTTGTTTTACCAGAGTAGGGTTGGACCGCTCGGCTTTGTCTCCAGGTCAGGACTCCACATGACAGGGGGAGGAAGATGAGACTTGTTTCAAAGCCCTTACCAAAGCACAGGCTGCGTTCCCCTTCAGGCAGCGTGGCATCACGTCCCTCGGGATTACGCCTGCCGCTGCTGGGGGTCTCGAGCAAGGCCATCCAAGGCTGTGCTATCGCTGTGCCCCCAGCCCACCCCTCGGGGAGGGGTCCCACAGCGCCAGCCAGGTGTCTGTGCAAGCCCCGGTGAGCCCTCCCGCTGTCAAAACAAGCAGGGCTGTCATTTTCTCTCCTTCTGCCTACAGGAACCGAAAGCTTCCTTCCTGCCCTTTCCTCCTGGCAGAAAATAGGCAGCCGAGAGAGGGGAGAGTGAGGGCAGGGAGAACCAGCGGCCCCCGCACCCCCTGCTAGGAGGGAGCTGTTGCAGCCCAGGCTATTTTTAACCTGTTTTTGTTGCACGCTGGCAGCCGCGTCCCCCGTTACTTTCTTCCTTCTCTGTGTCTCTGTGTGTCTTTGCAGCGCCTTCCGGCTACCGTGAGATGTGTGAACTATATATGGCCTGGGAAATCTGCAGCAGGCAGTATTTTTAAACCCTCCAGGCCTCCGGTTTGCAGGCTGCTGTGACGCAGTTTATCTGAATTTGCGAGTTTCTCATGGGAATGCAGGGTGCCCGGCGGCAGCCTGCGGTGCTTGGCTGTTTATTTTTTGCCCTCCACGACGCAGCCCCTGGGGCCCGGGCTGACATCTCGAGACCTGGGAAGCAGTAGACCTTGTGTGTGCACGGGGGAGGGTTTAAGCCTGGCTGTCGTCATGGTGCAGCTTTCTGGATGTTGGCCGCAGGTCTGCGAAACGAGGTGACTTTTCCAGCTGGCCAAGCGTTGCCAGCAAACCTGGTGGGCTGGGTACAGGGAAGACCTCCTGAAACGCCTGCCCTCCTGCAAAGCGCGTGTCTCAGCTCAAAGTCCCTCTTCATACCCTCCGTGGAAACAGTTATCGCTTCGTGATATTTGGAAGTTAGCACTGCCAAATTTGTTTTGGTTGGGTACCTCACTCAATCCCCCAGGGACCTGCCCTGTAACCTCCGTGCCCTTCTCCGAAGGCAGCGAGGAGGCTTATGGAGGGTGATGTGCTGCTTCCGAACGGCGGCGCCCGTGAAGGCTGAGCATCGAGCTGGGTCCTGTGGGTTTTGTTCGTGAAGCTTGCACGTGGCGACGGACGCTCTGTGTCTGGTGCAGTGCTCTAGCGAGGCAAAAGCACTGGCTGGGGAAAACAAGCAAAGCAGAAGGTAATGCCCAGGCCACTGGGAAGGCTGATTTAGAAAAAAAAAAGGGGGCGGGGGATGGATGGGACACCTAAGTCCTAAGATAAGCCAAGGACATCAAAATCAGATGGAAGGTGAGGGGGAACAGGTTTGCAGTGATGAAACCCTGGTCAATAGACACCTGGTGTAGAAAAGACTGAATGAAAATACAGGAAGAAATATCTGGGAGCAAAGCCTTTGACTAGGTCCACTTGCCCAACAGACCTTTGTTCGTGCCTCTTCTTCCACAGCTGATATTCTCCCTGAGTAAAAAGGTGCTGCTGAGGACAGAGTTTCCTTATGATTTTTTTTTCTCGTTGCCACCATTTAATTTCTGGTTTATCTTCAATGGAGAGAAAGTAAAATGCTGTTTTGAGACTCTTCGCTGGAAACATCCTGTCCAAAAACATTCTTTGAGCATTTTCACTGTGAGAAAGGGCAGGAGCCACTTGTATTGTCTACAGCATGAACATCCATTTTTCTCATGGTGCTGCTTTTGTTGAAGTTCTTTCAGAAGATAAATAATGTGTTTTATCATTCACAATCTTGTAGATTAAAATTCTCTTCATCAGATTTTTTTCTGTGAGAAAATGATGTCCCCCCTGTATTCTTCTTTCAGTATTTATGATGCATATAGACTCAAATTAAATAACCCCTATCTGAAGTAGCTCATATGTGACTTTACTACTGTAGAAGAATGGCCTTGCTTGCAAGCATATTTGTGTTCCTATATAAATACGTGCTTTTTTCTACTGTTGTCTTTTGTCCTATGTTTCCTCAGTAAGAATCCTAAATCTGGTAGAGAGGAAGTTTACTTTCAATCTTTGGGATGCAGTGGATTCTCCTAGATTTCACTGGGCTTTGGACCAGCCCCTTCTAAAAGCTAATTTTATTTGAGGTGTTTGATTCTAGGTTCATGATAGTAATTGTAATTTGTGAAGCTTATCCTTTCAGGCTTTAAGGATTTACACAGTTTAAGGAATGCTAATCAGTGTTTATACGGTAATAATTTGACCTCTGCACTGCTCCATTAAATTTATTTTAATTGCTAATGAGGCACAATATTTCAATCGGCCAAAAAGTGAAGGATCACAGATATTATCAGAAAACCACTGGTTTGGGTACCATGACACTAGGCAGTATTATGGGGAAGGCTAATTTCTCAGGGCCAGTTGGACCAGTGTAGGAAAGCCTCTGTGTTCAGGAAACTGTTTTTCATGGATGATTAACTCCTTGGATTTATAAACGTTTAGGTAAAACAAACAACACCAAGGATGCGAGTTTAGCAGGATTAAAAGAAAGCACGAGATGTGTTTATCACCAATAGGTAAGACAAAGGAGACAGATAAATCCTCAGGACTCCACTGGTGAGAACCACCCCCCCAGGAATGACTTAGGAGCCCCATGAGGTTAGTAAAGATGTACTCCCTCTAGTAAAGAAAATTCGGGGTAAAATTCTGTTGAAGGTGGAATATTAGATTAGAAAAAGCAAGGATTTTATTTTCCAAGTAGAAGTTTGCTCTTGAAAACTGGGGGTTTTCTTAACATGGCACTGTATCAAAATTTGACTTTAATTGTCTTCTTTCTATCAGAGAAGGCCTTAGTTTAAGCACACACATTATTTTGGGATCAGAATGGTTTTATCATTCCAGAGATACTTTCCCAAGTGTTCCCATGACATGGAGTGGTCAGTGGACTTTTAATTCTGCGGATGCCAATTAGAAAACAAGGCCTAGAGGAAGTTCATTTCTGGGCAGTGAGAACACATCGTGGGTGGCCATAGACGCCACAAAGCCAAAAACCTCAGCCACCTGAGAAATTAAATAATGAACCCTGACTGAGGAAGCTTGTGGGCATTACATCACTTACACATAAAAACAAAAAATAGATTTATAGGGCACACGGGTGGCTGTGACATCACCAGCAGCCAGTCTAGAAGTCTCAGCTGTATCCAACAGACTAATACTCTTTAATACCATTCTTTGTAGAAGAGGATCCCACAAACCTACCTCGCAGCTTTGGGTTTCTGTTTTTCGGTTGTTGCTACAGATTGACTGTGACATATTGACTCTGGGCTGAATTGCCTAAGCTGCAGCTTAGCGTGCTTTGCATTGGAGGCATAGGATGTGTGCCGAGTGTTTCTCCAAACAAACGTAGCCCTGGAGAGATGAACTGCTGCTGCAATTTTAACGGGGATTGGGAACTGACTAAAGGGTTTTCTAGAGATCTGATGTGCTTGAAATATTTTATTATGGTGGTACTGGCTGCTCAGAAGTTGGTATCAGGCTGTTCTCTTTCAGAAATTATCCTACAGAGTTACTAACAGTCTGAAAAACAATTATCTGAAAAAAAAGTATTGCCTAATACAAAAGCTTGAGAACAGGCACCGAGCGGCAACAGACCTGCAGCCAGCGGTGGCAGGGGGCATCGCTGCAGTGCTCCTCATTGGGAATGGTGAGAGGAGAGCCCTAGGGCTGGCTGTAAACGAAGGAGGAACCATGGGAAGAATCAGGTGGTTTTGCAAGGAGAAGGGCAGCAAGGCTGATCAGCGACTGGAACAGCTGCTGGCAAAAAGAGGAGGCACGTGGGAGGCAATGGGATCCTTGGGGACAGTGGTTACTCCTCGGGGTCTGGGCCTCCATGTCCACAAACACAGCTATAGGGTCCTTCTGAGTATCATTCATCTCTGTTGCTTTAGGCTCTGTGCAACTCCTCCCTTGCCCCAAGAGGCACCCGTCACCTCAGGGAAGGGGTCGGACCATGACCAGCACATATCCCTGAAAAAGCACCTTCTGTACACTGACCCTGGGCAGTCTCACTGAAAGCATCTCTGAGCTTTCTTTAATTAAAACTTTGATTCGGGCTCAAGCAAGAGAAAACAAACATTGTCCGGTTCCAGCGTTCAGATCCCTCAGTGTAAGCCAGGTGCCACAGCTGGTCCACACAACTGCTCTTGGTGGGGCAGCCGGGACCTCCTGCTGCATGCCAGGGAAGGGCAGCAGTCAGGGACGAGCCCAGTAGCTGTCTCAATGCCTCTTGCTTTCATATTGAGTCTCAAAATACGTTTCCTGGTCTTGATATTCTCACTCCTCTCTCTCGCCTTTCTTTTTTTCCTCCTCTCTCTTCCCTCCCACCTTTCGACTTGGGACACAATGCATTGCCAGAGAAGCAAAAAGAAGGGGAAAAAAAGAAAGAAAAAAGAAAAAGAAAGGAGGAAAGAAAAAAAGCCTATGTCTCTTTGTTTGTTTCTAAGGCAACAGGTAGGAGATGCAGAGCGCTGGCATCCTCCCAGCTGCACGCCCACAGTGTCGGGGCTGCTCGACGCCCCACGGGGACTTGTGGGAGGCTGTCTGCTGTCAGCAGGGGCGCTGGGGAAATGGTGTGAAACAAATAAGCCTCGCTTGTGCTCCCATGTCAGCCTTTTGTGTGGGGCTCCCGCTGCGGCTGCCCAGTCCCCAGCTCCGCTTGCCAGGCGACTGGAGGTAGATGAACCAGCAGGCAGGTGAAAAATGTGTCTCGGGTGGCCTCAGATGCCAGCCTAAAGGCTGAGACACATTAAAACAACAGGGCTTGAAATAAATGACTTCCTCCTCCTGGGGCTGCAGCCGGGTCACGCAGGAAGGGGGACAGGATTATCACTTCAGGAAAGAGAAGATGCATTTGGCAGTTACAAATTTTACTGAAATAGATAAAAGAGAAGGCTTTTCCTTCAGTTTTTTCCTTTGGTCTCTGAACTTCCTTCACCTGCCTCCATCTGTTGTAAGCAATCGTCATGGGAGGACCCGTGCAGCAGGGGTCACAGTCCCGTAACCGGAGCAGGAGGACATTCAGATCGAAGTGAGTTGAAGACGGGCAATGCTGAGCCCAGCTGAGCTGCGTGGGCACTGCTGAAAGCCATCCTGGCAACTCTCCAGAACCTTGTGGGTGCAGTTAGGGGCTTGGGCTAAAGCAGAAAGAAGCTTGTGGAGAGGTCGGATCACACCAGCCAGCAGGCTGGGTCCTGCCCCTGCCTCAGCAGGAGGGCAGCCTCAAATCACTGTCGGAGTGGCTGGCCAGTAACGCTTTTCCAGCCTTTCTACCAGGTTAGGGCTGGTGAACATTTCCATACAGACAGGTCGCTTTGAGCTAGGCTGCTGGCACATACAGGAACATGGCAGAGGAAGATAGAAGTTGTGATCAAAATGTGACGAAGGTGTCTGAGGCAAAAGGAGATTTACTAGAGGCAAGCTATGAGGTCCTGGCCCCTTCCCTGCCTTTCCTTCTCTTACTGGTGGGGGGACACGCTCCCACTCCATGTGATGTGGGCTACACAACCAGCCCCAACCCTATAGACTGAGGATGGAATCGTGGTCTGCCTCACTGATTGTGACCTTGGTGCTCCAATCCTGGCTTTGCCTGGATGCTTTTGAAGGCTACCGCTACTTGGAGAGGTTTCATTGAGCTGACCTGCCTCCATTTGCTCAATATTGATCACCCAAGTTCCCATTGCCTTCAAAACTAACAAGACTTGCAGAAAGCTCTGCAGAATTTATTTCTGAGGTTTTCTGAAATGCTAAGCAGCTGACCTGTCTTCATAGCTGTTGCACTAAATTTCAGAAAAAGCCCAATCAGTATCCTGAACACTTTTTAACAATAAATTTAACTTCATCTACTTCAGTTGACGTCAGCAGAACCCCTGGTGCCTGAAAGAAAACTAAGCCGTTTGCAGGATCCATAGAGAGTGCAGGAATACTATGCCCAGCAATAAATAATTGCAATTGCTGGGTAATCTATGACAACAGAAATGATGCAGGAGTTCAAAGTGCCAGTCTTTGTGTTTTCAGAAGCTAGGGTAGGAGTTTCTCTGCAGGCAGGTGTGTTGCAAACCTGAAATTATTGTCAGGGAAATCCAGTGGAACTCTGTTCCAAAGAATGACAATATTTCTTTCCTAGATTATGATGATTAAATTTAAACATGAGACTAATAAGTCACCCCTTGCTCAGCCTAGTTGAGTCTTCCAATAACGACTTTTGCAGGCAGAGTGAGTTAGGTATTGGTAGTGAATAGCAGGCTGTAAATTCTCTGAGATTACATCTGTACGTATATGTGTGGCTATGGCCGTGTGTCTGGAAGGTGTGAAGCATGTGTGTGAATATGTGCTTGCATTGGGGGGTGTTTAATGAAAGCAGTGGCAATAACAGCAAGAAACAGAAATACCCTCTATGGGATGGTTGCCGAGATCCACCAGCATACCTGCTGTTCTAAAAATTGCCTTTCACGTACATTGTACCCAGGCTAGATTAAACAGGTCGGTTTATGTCTATATATCCAAATAACCTTATATGAATAGACAAAACCACCAGGAATTCTTTCTACATTTACTTACCATTTGTTATATATGTAGGATGGTTAATAAGTAATTCTTGGAGCTGTAAAACTTTGCTTGTTTTAGAAACTTTACTTGTCTTAGAATAGTAATGCCTTCTATTTCTAATTTAGCACTATAAAGATACACTTTAAAATGCATTTTGAAACACTCTCAAGCCAAGTTACTTAGATTTACAAATTCGAAGCAAGCACACAACATGACTTAATTCAAGCTCCAGACGAAGTTTAGGTGTCTTGAAAAAGATCATAGATTCATAGGAACAATCTGTTGTGTACGGAGATCTAGAACTTCCACTCATTGGAATGATAACGTAAAATGTTATGAATTGGGGGTTTTGTGGTTGTTTCTTTTTTACATTTGGAAGATAATGTGTCCCAGATCTGTCGTACTTCATCTTTATTCATATCCAAGCCTTTTGTTTCCGTGCATCGTTTATTTTGTAGTGTGGCTCCTTTTGAAAGAAGCATGATAAAAGAGAAAATTGAATCTTTCACACAAAAAAAGTCCTTCAGCTTGTTAGAAGTAAAGAACTGTAGCTTTTATTTTACTATATGGAGCATGATTACTTCAAAAAACAGTTTATTTTCCAGCACCAAGCTTTCTTATATTCAAGATGTCTTTGTCTCTCTGTTTTTCACTTTCTGTCATGGGGTTTTTAGGATTTCCCATTTTCTAACAAATCTGCATATTGCAGACATGAAACCCTGCCTACACAAAAAAAAACCAAAACAAACAAAAAAACCAACAACACAAGATGATGTTTTTCCTTTACAAGAGAGATATAAGTAATTCTGGGACAAACATGATGAGCAATTATAACATTGTAACACTGGGGAAATGTGGTGTTTTATCTAGCAAAAGATAAACAGAAATATGCTCTTTGCCCTAAACAGTATTCACCAAAGACACATGGAGAACACCTGTGCTTACAGCTGGCTCACGGATCAGGCAAAGAGGAATCCAGATCTGCGCCATCCCGTTCTTGAGAGACTCCAGCACGATCTGAGCAACACGGAGTTTATGTTTTCTGCGGCAGAAGGGGAGGTAGTAACTGACTATATGACGCCAAACTCGAGAAAATGTTGAAGCGTGTCCCAGCTTAAGCACTTGAATAATCACATTACAAGTCAAATGTTCACACAGAACTGCTTTACACTGTCTGGCTCATAATATTTGGTGTTTGGCCAAATGCATAAATTAAAAATAGCTTCTCCTGGCTTCCTAAGGGCACCAGGACTTGTCTGTCAAAGGAAATACAATGTGCATATCATATATCCTTTGATTGCCCAAAAGGCCCGTACTGAGACATGCTGATTCAAAATGGGGCTTCTTTTTCACAAACAAGATGATACAGGAGGGCTGCTTATGTATCCACTGTGCAAGCACCATTGCATTTAGGTTTACAACGATTGTAATGGAAAAAGACTATTCCCCAAGGTCTGGGGAGAACAACTGCTTTCCAAGACAATTCCCCTGCAAAGGCTGTTGGAGTGGAGAATCTCTCTGCTGTCTTCTTAAACCAAGTAGGGGTGCTCAAAAGTCTGTGAGTGCAGCTGCCTCACAGCTGCCCAGGGCAGGGTTTGCAACATCTCTGCTACTCTGGGGGATGGCATCAGGGCTAGCACTGAGGACCTTTTGGCAACGTACAGCATAAGCACCATTATTGATAGTGTCAGCTGTGGGACTGTGGAGACCCTATGGCCAGCATGGAGGTTAGGTCACTAGGGATGCTCCAGCTAAGGCTGGGAGCCCTGAGTGAACATGCCCAGAGGACCAGCCTTTTTTTTTTCCTGGACAAGACAAGGCCTCAGAGGCACAGTACAGAGCCTCACTCGGGAGTATCCAGCCCAAGAACATCATTCCCCTGAGAACTAAATGGCCTTTTGAGCAAGACAAGTGCCTTTGGCAGGAAACTCACTGGCAAGTACACAGACAAGCCGTCTGCTCCCACACTGGTGACGGGGCGAGCAAAATGACAGTCCCTTCCTCCTGCCCCCTGTGTGTCCTGCTTTAGGTTTCATTGGAATAACAGTAACCTTTAACCTCTTTTAAGAGTTAAAATAATTTCCAGATCTTGAAAGATGCAGCATTACCTGATGCTGAGTGACTTCTAACTACGGCCAACGCAGCAGCAGCGTTTGCTTTTCACCCTTCCTCACCCTTGTGCCTCCACCTGAGCTGAAGGGACCATGTCTGCAAATGAAGGCCCACTTCTGTTTTCATCAGCTTTCTGTGAAGAGACAGGAGGAAGGCAAAACAACTTCAGCTACAATTGTACTCATTACAGGGATTTTCAGACACTTGAATGGCCATTGCTTTACTTATAAACTGCATCCCACTGCCAGCTTATAAATTACCAGTATTATTATACCTCTCCTTTCAACATTGACTATACTCTTTGCCTGCTGAAACGAAGATGGAAAAATAGGGGGAGGCACAAACACCGTTTTCCAAGGCCAGTTCTCATGTTCTCAGGATTTCGTGCCCAATAGCTTTCTAGTCAGTGAGGCATTAAAACGCTGAGCTTTCAAGCCAGTAAATTGCAAATATAATCTGCTGGTCCCCTCAGCACAGAAAGAAGTCTGTCCAGCTGGACTGTTTCTACATATCCTGTCAGGCAGAGAAAGATGTGCCCCAATTGTCACCTCCTCCTTTGGCTCCTGAGGCGACTCCGCATAATTCACTGAGTGTGCATAGATGTGGCTGGCACACACAGCGGCGCAAGCAGCAGGGAGGAAAGCAGGCACTACCAGAGGAAACAGAGCATAATGAGAGCACAGCTTAGCACCCTCCCACATATGTGTACGCGCACACACATATACACTCACGTCGTGAAATATGAGAAAGAAGGGAGAAACTGGAGGGCAATGAAGCATAGCGGGTGTCCAGGGAGAAGGGGCTTGACTGTTGTGGCTTCTTTTCAACCGCAAGGATTTAATGCAACGTTAATCTCTGGTGCTCTTGACATCCCTGATCACAGTCTTCTGATTTCATCTGAGTCGGCATTTCCAGCACAAACGTCTATTTTCTGTGGGAGAATTGATTCCATGGGAAAAAAAGACCCTACATCTCAGCTGGATACTGATTTTTATTCTCCAATTAATTAAAACAGAAAACTGTTTCCACCCTTGAATGACGGAATTGCAAAAAAGCTCAGGGATAGCTGAGGTTGGTTTTAATTCACTTGATTTCTGGCATTTAAGCGGAAACATAAAAGTGACCAACTTAAGTATATTTAAGAAGAGACATTATTTGAAAACAATTGAAAGATTTCAAGTGGATTATCAGCCAGGTGCCTGAGAATCAAATCCTTTGCTATTTATACCAGCAGCAAAGCTAATTTGACTCAACAGCAGCAGGCAGCAATCTCCGTGTATGGCCACAATCTGATACCTGGTGCTGTGATTATATCACATTCCCCTAATTTACCCAGGACTGAATAGAGCCAACACTTAACAAAATCCACCAGCGAACCCTGAGGCTCCTACCTTGCCTTGCCACGCAGCCTGTCTCTGCTAGCAGTGAGCTTGTGCTGTCAGGGCTGTGTGTCGATGCAATTGCTGCATTTTGCACAAGGCCTAAGCACTTCTGCTTCAGAAGAGGAACAGTTACACTGTCGTGCTTGAAAACACAGGGTGACTGTGGCAGTGTATTTGCAATTGCAAGGGCACTTACCCAAAGTGTGACCAAAAGAATATCTCAGGCTTTTTAATTGTTTTCCAAAGCAGTACAGTAGTCCTGTAAGTTTGTCATTGCCATTGAAATAAACAGAACACTGTGGTCTTAAATTAAGAGTGGGCAATATGTGGATATGCTGAGCTGTCACAGGAAATGAGGGAGAATTGACTACTATGATTTTATCTACCCCAAATGTTTTTATCTGACTACTTTCAGAAAGCATACCTGTAAGGCAGTGAGGCTGAGTGTCTGTCTAGCTGTGACTCTGATCCCCTGCTCTGTCAGAGAGCTCATGGAATGATTTTAGAGCTAAGGAATTACATCTCCACTAAGGGATGTACTGGTCTTCTACCTTGTTTTTTTGTGTGTGATGCGGCTCCATGCTCTTAGACAACAAATTTCTGCTGCATGTGAGAACTGATGAGCAAAGTGACACTTCTTATCATCTCTGAAACATGGCTGGTAGCTGTTTACAAAATCCCAATGAAAGGAGCAAATTATTGGGAATATTGTGTGATAATACCAAAATACTTATGCTTGTCTAATCTGCAACTTCCTTCTTTCGTCCAAAACCTTTCGAGTAAATATGGTCCGTCCGTCGACATGGTTGTCATGCATGGTTGACAGCAGGAGTCCAACTGCTGGAAAATGTGCTGTATGCATGCTAAGTGGCAGCTCTGTATACAGTAAAATTATCATTAAAAAAAAGTCATGGAAAAATGCCCAAATACATATTTATTATCCAGAAAACTATATTTATTACAATGCATTTACTGTGCACTTTAATGTCATTTTAGCATGGCTATGTGAATACGTTTTAAAGCCACATGGAAAAAAGTTCAAACAAGACAAAAAATAGTGACTTTAGAGAATAAATTGGGAGTGTAAAGTTATTATTTCTCCCTTCAAGTTGTGGTTTCTCATGGCCTGCTGGAGCAGACTGGTAACCTGAAAGCTGAAAAAAATAATATGTGTACTTGAAACATGTATCTGAACACTTGGGGTAAGCCGTCCTTTGTGCCAAGTTTTCTTTCACATATGCTGTATGAGAATTGATTGCCTTTGTGATTTTTATCCTAGCTGAAACAAATGCACATGTTGTTCTTATTTGTATGAATGGCTAATCCATTTTAATATGCTGTTTTGACACATGTACATGACTTTTGCAAGTTAATAGAGGTGACTCACATCCGTCATGCCTTCCCTTCGGTACTTTTTCCTCTATACTGGCTTATATTAAGGATAACAGGGACATATATCCTTGTGCCAGTGCTAATGATGTGGAATTTTTGAGGCCTGATATGCATCAACTTAGTAGAGTACCAGTAACCCCAACATGCATCCCTTTTGGAACAACCCTCTACAAAATCAGCAGTGTATGAAATTCCTTAAGGCATTTTGTCTCACTTCCTCAGCTTGCCCCCAAGATGCCTTCTGCTGGAACTCTCTGCGTGGGGGTTAGGATGAGGACAACCTTTTGGTACAAGGAATAGTCAGGGAGATTTGTGGTGACTCCTTAGTATTTTCTCTTGGCACAAAGCAAGGGACAATCAGGCATAGAGTGGCAGCTAGGAACATTCTAAACCATTTCTCTGGATATTAACTGTTTTCTTTGAAAATTAACAGGTAGCTTAGCAAATCTCCTGCAAGTTGGCCCATTAGTCATCAGAAAGAACCAAAGGAAAGGATTCACTTGGCCTCACCTTATGCGCCTAATTTTGGTGTCATTGCCAGATTCAGCGCAGGAGCTTGAAGTGGGAGCTGTGAATCATCGGTTGGAGGAGCCTCTGTCATTCTGCTGATTATAGGGGGAGTCTAAGGAGAGTCACCTTGGGCAAGACATGGTTTTCCTCTCTAAAGAAGTCAAGAGTTCTATTGTATTTAAACCCGTACTCCCAAACTTGTAATCAAGATGTTCACAGGAGAAGAGGATAATCTTGTGCTGCAAGATATTGGAGAACATCAAAATAAGAGTAATCAAACTATAAGCTTTGGGGAAAAAAAAAATCTCCTAATGGAAGCTGAATATTTTCCTGAGCCCTGATTGTTTCCATCTGCACTACACCCTGGCTATCCCATGTGATTGTAACTGATTAGCGAGGAGGAGGAAAACAATTTTCCAGAAATATTTTGCTGCACTCATGCAATAAGTACATTCCGGTTCACAATTACTCTGTATGTAAAAGCCAGGTCCTTCTACAGTATTTGTATGAAAAGAGTTATCTAAACAGGGACTGTGTACAATGTAGCTGCCAAGGTGCTGACCACATGAATACCCTGTGACATAGATTTGGCAAGAATGAGATTAGCCTTGTTATTTTGGCCAAATTCCAGAATAAGTACCCAAAGTTGGACAACCTCATTTTCTCTCAGTTTCAGCAGGAGACACTGAGTGTGATGCTGCTGCTTTATATTTCAGGTAGTTGCTCCCATTATACAAGGGGGGTATAGAATACTACCCTCTTGACATCCCATTTACTCTGGCTCTCTAGAAGTAGAAATGACAATTAATCGTAGAGGACAATCACACCATTAGATGGATCTTCTAGCTCTTTCCTAGTGCTGCTTAATAGCTGCTGCCTCCCAGTCAGGTGGGTGGAAGGTTCCTGTACCTTTAGGAGGCTTCAATCTGGAATACTTTCTATTGACTTCAGCAAATTATCTGCTTGCAAAGTTGCTGAAAAGGTCTAAGGAAAAGTTTTTCCCAGGACCATTAAGTCTGAGAAGTAGCGCAGAGTGCACTGAATCTCATAATGATATAATGCACACTACTAGATCAGAGGTCTCCATTTAATTTTTTCCTGGTGCTGTTGGGAAGCACATGGCATCCTGTCTTCTCATTGCAGGGTGAGTCCTGCAGCAAAGAACAAAAAGAGCTAAGTAGCTGTGACTGACAATTAGAGACTGCTGTTGTCATGGTAGGAGGCAGTAGATGTCCACAAGAGAGGTCTGGGATCCTTTAGGCAAAAGGTCTGCCCCAAAAGTACACCCTACGCATGCCTTTGTGTAGGCAAAGACTTCATGCTAACAGCACGTGCTATTGGCACTGTTAGTTCTTTCAAGAGAGCTGCTGGAAAAATGGAGCTAGGCATGAACAAGGGAGACTCTGCGTTGGTCTCTGATTAGAATCAGTGCTTGAGACAATGCTGGTCTTGCGGAGCAGGCATTGGCATGGAGTCAGGATTCCTAGGAGATGGAAATGACTTTTTCTCCCAGGGCTACCGCTCCCATTAACTGGAGACATGAGACTGCCCCCCTTGCTACAAATTTGACTTGATATCAGACTCATTACTCAAGTTTCCTTCATTCAGGCAGTGTGACAGGCAGCAGAATACTGGCCAAACATCAAGCAATGGGTATAGCACCCTGCAGCTAGGATCCAGAAGTCACTAGCCAGTCTCTCTATATAAACAAAATACTTCTAAAATATAGTATCATGCATTTGCTAATTAGTTACATAGATGACTGTACACATTTCATACGTATGCACAGTAACCACTACGCTGCAAAAATAGCTGACCACACAAATATCCTCATCGTTGCTGTTGGAGCTCTTCCTGCTTGCAGGCATTTTCAGCTAAAGCTGCAGGTCTCTTTGGGCTACCTAGGTTGTAGACCTCTTGCTTTCATTACCTGTCAACATCCACAGTACTTAGCATTATTCAGCATCTTTGCTTAATGCATTGTAGGTAGTAGCTGACAGCTTCCCTGCTGGTAGTCACGTACCATTTTCCTGAGCAGCAAAGCCCCAGTTTACGTCCCAACTGGTCTTGTAATGAGTTGGGAGTTTGTGTGTAAATAAAACCTAGATGAAAACCCAAATCTGTACCATTTGAAAACCAAGCTGCCATTTGATGCAGTGTTACAGCACAGGACAGGCTCGTCGTGCCTGGCATCGGCAGCTGCTCTCTGTAGATTCCTCTGCCCTGGGGGACGAGCACTCATTTCAGAGCCGGTCAGCAGTGGCTCTGCTACCTCCTCCCACCAAACGCTCCCCAAGGGAAGCGCAGTGCTCCCGCCAAGCCTCCCACGGGAACCTCACACCAGAGCCTGAGCAGGCTGTTGGACATCAGCCCACACCTGAGGTGAGCTCTGCAACAGGGCTGTTGGATGCTGATGAGTACCCTGGGCTCAGCAGCAAGAAAAGCTGGGGGAAAATTCAGTAAACTGGAATCGTGCAAGCTTCACTGTTCTGTACGTTTCAGTTAAGCTTCATGTTGACACTGAATTTCTTTGAACGTGATGCCTAAAAGGTGCAGAGGTACAAGTTTGCATGAACCAAAGTGAAAGAAAAAAAGGGGTTCAGTTTTAGCATTAATGATGATGTGTCAGAATTTAGCATGAAAATTTCCTAAACTCCCTCTGACATGAAACTAGGTATTAAAAAAAATCTGTGTTTTAAATGCACATTTTAAAAACTTGGAAATGGCCCTAAAACAGAATATGTTACAGACTTGCAGCAAAAAAACTTCTGGCTTAACTGTAGGTATTTCTTAATATTAATTCAGTCTACACTCAGTCAAGACTTTCATTGATATCAGTGGGAATTGTCCTGAAAAATGGTTTTACAAAGGTTGTGAAGGCTGTTTGATTTGATCAATTTTTAATTAAAAAAAAAATTCTGTTAATTTCATCTTTGCTTCAGTCATGTGTTGTAACCCTTAGTACTTCTCAATGCTGCTTAAACAGGAATTTAGATGAAAGTGCTTTGTGGAATATGGCTTTTGTTAGAGTTAGTAGAGCTGCTAAAATTCCATTCTTTCAGTTTTAAATCTGACATTTCTTTGCAGGCTAATACAAAGTACTGATACATACATGCAAGTACATAAAAAAAAAAAAAAAAAACCAAACCCAAACCAAAAAACAATGCAGGCAAAAGAACTGGATTGTAGATTAATTAAAAATTACTTTTGAAAAATGTCATAGAGCAGCTCTGTCAGTTCATGCCCCTTCAAGTTCCCACGCATTTTCATTCATATATTTTATTGGCCGTTCAGGCTCTATCCACTTCTTCTATTTAATTAAACAGAATGTTTTCTTCCAAAATGTTGCATGTGCCAAAAACTAATGAAAGCCAAAGCTTTCCCAGCTATGGACAAACAGACCCCATTTTCAATGGATAAAATTCACCGTCTGATGGAAACCCATTATAGCAGCCTTCCAGTACTTAAAGGAGGCCTACAGGAGAGATGAAGAGGCACTTTTTATCAGGGAGTATAGTGATAGGATGAGGGGTAATGGTTTTAAACTGAAAGAGGATAGATTTAGATTAGATATTAGGAACAAATTCTTTACTGTGAGGGTGGTGAGGCACTGGAACAGTTTGCCCAGAGAAGCTGTGGATGCCCCATCCCTGGAAGTGTTCAAGGCCAGGTTGGATGGGGCTTTGAGCAACCTGGTCTAGTGGAAGGTGTCCCTGTCCACAGCAGGGGGGTGGAACCAGATGATCTTTAAGGTCCCTTCCAACCCAAATTTTTTCTCTCACATTACTTTATCATTATGGTATGCTACATTTATTGGTGAAACAAATACCACACTTTTCCAAGATTTAGATACCTCTCTACTGCATGTCTTATCCCGTTTCCTTATTCTTTGTTTCACGCAATATTTCCTTGTAACTGTTGGAAACCTCAGCAGACTGGTGAGACGTATCTGCTGCCTTATTTTCCTTTTAACTATGAAATTATGTTCTTTGTTAATGCATAATTTCTTTATGTGAAAAGGCAATTCCAAATGTTGAAGATCCCACCAAGGATCCCACCAAGCCTTCTCCTCTTAACACTGAACTGGCCCAGCTCCCCCAGCCTCTTGCCAGAAGTCCTATGCTACAGCTCACAACCAGTTTGTTGGCCTTTGCCATACTGGCTCCAGTATGCCCATGTCTGTCTTGTACAGGGGAGCCTGGAACTGGACCCAGCGCTCCAGGTGTGCTCTCCTCAGTACTGCGCAGAGACGAAGGATCACCTCCCTCAACCTGCTGGTGACACTGCCGAATGCAGCTCTGTATGAGGTTGATACATACATGGGCAACTACAGAAGCCAAAGAATCTATTGTACTGTTCGTTGCACAGGTAAAATAACTAAGCAAGGGCAAAAAAGGTAGGGGTGAAAAAATTACTTCAACAACAAGACAGGGTAGGATTTCTGGAAATAGAAACAAAAATGCTTTTTCAGAAAAATGTATCTGGAATACCTCTAACAGTCATTTCAGAAAAAGAGTAGTAATGTGTAAGAGGGATGCTGCAACAAGAGACACTGATTTAATTCCGATTGCAACATGATAGTATCAGAAGGCAGAGGAGTGATACTGGGAACAGAATCACTGCAGCTGCAAAATTTGCAGTAGTTCACATAGCAAATAAAGGCCAGAATCTTAAGGAGGAAATTCAAAGCAAAAATATAAAAAGCAAACCTGACAAATCAAGAAGCAAGCAAAACATGTTTTCTACATGCAAACAAGAAACATACACATTTTTCCACATGAGTTTTACCTGGAAGTATCAGAATTTCATCTGCTTCTTTCCTGCTTTCAGATAAAATCTTCTAGGTCATCCTGTTCAACTGTTCCTAGAGTGTTTGCACTAAACAGATGTTCACAACAAATAAATACACAATGAATTAAAATAATCTTTCTCAAACTGCTGAGACTTTACTTAGAGATACCTGACAATATTTGTTCTCCATTCATGCAGATAATTCTTCAGGAAGAAAAATATAGTCAACTTTGAATTTGTAATGTGAAAAATGTGCATGTGCAGACATTCACACACACATAAACATATTTAACAAGCATTTTAATGCTGGTTTAACTATTATTTTCTCTCTTTCCCTCAGAATAAATAGCAGAAAAGAAGATGACAAACCTTTTCATCTCGTTATGCAGTGATTACTTCCACCACCACCTCTCTGATGTCCTCCAAAAGAAGGCCAAATCCTGTTCAGGCCTACGTACCTGCAAATTGCTTAGAGATGTATGGGAGTCACTGAAATTACTGGTGGTAGAATCATCACACAGACAAATTACAGAAACTAAGAGCCCTCCTAGGACGGCTTGCCTACTTTCCATGAGACATCATGCTTTCAGTAGCTGTCAATGTCAATTCGCCATTGCAGCAATATAAAAGACTGCGAGAACCCTGTACATGTGTCAGTCCTAACAAGCTGTAAGGCAACTGAAAGAAGCAAGGGCGGAAATTATATAGAAAATGTGCCTTATGTGGGCAAAGCTTCTGGAAAGTGAAGCGACTTGCCTGGGGTTACATGCAAAACCAAGGGCAACCCAGCTCCAAAGCTGGCTGGGCCTGTGCGCATGCCTCAGTCACATATTTCTTGCAGGAGAAGCTCCTCAGCTATGGTCTACAGACTCTCACAGACTTTCTGATTCAACCAGTATGGTTACCCATAACAGTTTCATTAAACTATTTCTGTACAGTCTTTTGCTTGTTAGTCTTTCCCCTGGTAGAAGACTATGTTGAAAATAGTATGTTCTATGCTCCACTCCTAAAACAAACAACATGCAGATAAATATGGTGCAAAGCACTTACCACAACTGAAAAATAAACTTCTAACCACAGTGAGGGAGGGGAAAAGAGCTGGGTATTTTGTGGTCCCTGAAGGAAATTGAAATCTGCTTTTTGGTGGAGACATGCTTCAAAAGATGAAACCAACCAAATGGGGAAAATGTCTCTTTTTCTTGGGTATGGGCGCAGCACATATTAATGGTTGCCATAAGTTTAATGGGAAGTACTATTGATATTATTGTCTGTTTGTTATTAAATAAAATCATTTAAGCTTTGTTCTCCTCTCCAGTGGATTAAAGAAAGACATCACCCTGAATCAAATCTGATCAAGTTGCGTTTTAGCATATCATGACTTGCTACACTACATTTCAGACAGTGGCTGCTGCAAAACATTTTGTTTAGTGCCTTGTTTATTATTGTTTTTCTAGAGGAAAAATGGTCCCAAACATAATTTATTTCTCTCCAAAATTCCAATGGTCTGCTATACTTTAAAAGAAAACAGATGATAAAGGCTTCTTACAAAGTTTTGTGACTTCTTTAAGGGATTTCACAAGTCAACTGAAATTATTTACAAAAGAAAGAAAGAAAGAAAGAAAGAAAGAAAGAAAGAAAGAAAGAAAGAAAGAAAGAAAGAAAGAAAGAAAGAAAGAAAGAAAGAAAGAAAGAAAGAAAGAAAGAAAGAAAGAAAGAAAGAAAGAAAGAAAGAAAGAAAGAAAGAAAGAAAGAAAGAAAGAAAGAAAGAAAGAAAGAAAAAGAAAAAGAAAAAGAAAAAGGAAGGAAGGAAGGAAGGAAGGAGGGAGGGAGGGAAGGGAAGGGAAGGGAAGGGAAGGGAAGGGAAGGGAAGGGAAGGGAAGGGAAGGGAAGGGAAGGGAAGGGAAGGGAAGGGAAGGGAAGGGAAGGGAAGGGAAGGGAAGGGAAGGGAAGGGAAGGGAAGGGAAGGGAAGGGAAGGGAAGGGAAGGGAAGGGAAGGGAAGGGAAGGGAAGGGAAGGGAAGGGAAGGGAAGGGAAGGGAAGGGAAGGTGGAGGCGAGGAGAGGAGAGACTTAAAGTTAGTTGGTGTAGTTATTGAGTTTATTTTTTAAATTAAAATGACTAGGATTTTCTAGACTAGTGTTTGTATAAACATTCAGAAAGCTGTTTGTGTTTCTGTGTACTTCAAGAAGTCCCCAAAAGGATTATAAGAAAATAATTTATATCTGTTATTGAACCAGACATTTTCATGTCTCCACAGGCTCTCAGATGATTCATGTCCTTTCCTAGTGACAATAATACAGTAGGCTTTTGGCCACTAGTGAGCAGAGCTGGCTTGGGCTGGTGACCTGGAGATTAAATGTTTACTGCCAATCTCCTGGGCAACCATCTCCCCCTACAGGCACCTTTAAATAAATCTTCCCTTCCTTATTTCCAAAAGACACTTTGGAAATAGGCCATTTAAAGCTATTGAGAACACTTCCAAAAATCCTTTTGTTTAAGACTTGTTTTCATAAGTATTTTGTGTAAGACAGGCAAAGTTTTCTCTCCTTAAATTTTAAGTAACTTGCAGATCTTAACATGGTTTTTTTCCTTTCATTTCTCAATGTCTTATGCCATAGCCTGTGGCATGGCACTTTGCCCACGAGCATTCCCGCATTAGACACTGCTTAGGCGCACAAATCCCAGCTGTCATCTCTGCTCCAGGGAGGAACCAAAAATGCACTACAAGCTCCCAGTCCAGCTTCCTCTTCCATATCGCTTTCCACGCCCCAGGTACCCATACCTCTGCAAACCCCATATGAAAACCAAATTCTAAGAGAAAAAGGAATGATGGAAATATAAAACTGGTCCTGATCTAAGCTACTAAACACAATTTCAAATGAGGGAGTATGAGAGTAAATTGCTCCACCTATAGCCCAGCATACATATGCAGTATTTATGTGTAGAAACAGAGAAAATAGAACATGACACAAAGCTGTGTTCTTGGAGATCAGCTAATAATCTCCATGTTTAATATTCCCAGAAGGCAATGGTTAATATTCCCATTGGTTTCATTCAAAGACATGCCCATCTGTTTGCGAAACTATCATAAAAAAACAATGGTTCCAGTTCTTAATGACCTACTCAGGCCTTTGTCAAACCAGTTACTGGAATTTTTATCCGGGTTAGGAATTCAAAATAGGGCACAATAAATAATTTATAATTCAAATTTTAATATGATGAAACACTCAGAATGAAAGTTGAGTCTAGGTTTTTTTATTATTTTTGTAACTTTCAGTGCTAAGAGGAGATCCCTACCATACTGTTAAATGCTGTATGGTAACACTCACAACATGCAGTTTCTCTCTTTACATCTCCATATGTGCAGAGTAAGTTATGTCACTCTACCTTCAGATTTTTACCACTTCCTATCTCTTAAAGACATGGATGAAATACTTAACTAAATGCAGACACAGATACCTTGTGTTTTGAATTTCAGCTACAATTTTTTAAGTTTGCATTCTGCTAAGAAAAGAACAAAGTGAAACAGCAAATTCATTTGTATTTAGTAGCTATGGGTGATCCACTCACAACTCTGTCTTCTCTTTAATCTTCTGATCCACAGATGCCTAAAACAGACCACTGCAACTCGGTGTGTCTATGGTGAGGGCAGCAGCAATGCTCCTTCTGCCATGTGCAGCAAGCTCATCCCTTGGTGGAGGGGATGAGACACTTCCCCTTTAGGCTCCAAACATTGCACTTCCCTTGCCAGTTCAGGACCTGTGGTCTAGTCTCGTCACATCATTGCATCAGGCTTACCCATGGCCACATCTGTGTATACTAGTCAAGCTTGTCTGGGCCAATGCAGCTCATCAGCCAGTTATGCACATGACAGCTCCACACTTAGAGGACTTGGGCTTGGCTGATGCCTGAAAATCCAAGGAATTTACATGACTTGCATTGCTGACAACCACCAGAGCAGACTGCACAACCCTTGTGTCTGAGGAAGCCAGTGTCTCACTTTGAGGCTGTTTAAACTAGAGAGAAAGGGAAAGAAAAGCTCTTGCCTTTCCCTCACTTTCCTGATGAGATGGATGAAGCCTCCCATGGGGAGGGCAGAGAGATCTCTGTTCTCCTAAGCATCTGGGTAACCTGGCTCTGCGTCCTTGCAGCTGGAGGCAGAAATTGCTTCCCAAAGAAGACAGCTGAACTCACTGATTTACCAACCAAGGTTACGAGCATTGTTGCTGTAACAGGCAAGGGTTTGTACCCTGTGGTGAGTGGAAACTTAGAGGGACCAGGGAGCAAGGGAACCAGGAGGAGCATATGCGGTAAGGGTCTTCCCTTGAGTTGCATAAGAGATGCCACAAAAAACTCTTGTGCAGGCTCAGGCTTATGGTCATTTCAGCAGAAATGTTGTCTTAGGATGGTCTTTCACAAATGCACAGATTCCACTACACAGGGAAATCCCACCTGCTTTTTGTTGCTGTGACTCATTTGCTGAAATTATTAAGACTCTTTCTGGTACAAATGGAAACACAAAGAATTCAATGCCTACTGTAATGTTATGGATCCAATTTCCAGGATGATAAAGCAACCACATCTTTAATTCACATACCTTCACTTCTGACAAATTCTACAACAGACTTGGGTGCAGAATTGAGCTTTTCAATGACAACACAACACGGAGTCCTCCAATGAGTCCCTAGAGCATTTCTATAAGTGCTCTAGACAATACAAACCTGTTTAACCTCTGGTTCTGCTGAGCATTTTCTGTGCTGGATGTTCTGCAATAAGCAAATTCATGTGTTGAGTATCTAATGCCTTTGATATAAAGAATATTGAAATGGAGATGTGTGGAATACATGTAAAAAAAAAAAAAAATAATTTATCATTAACTGCATAAGGATCATTTCCGTAGTTCAAGGTGACCAATTTCTGAGTAAACTGCAACCCTTGATCGAGGTCCCATTTGGAATGAGAAGATCTGTCAAACTCAGAGGAAAGGACTTTTGCTGATACAATAAACTGTGAGTGCTGCTGAAAGGAGAGACTAGGGGACAGAGAGCAAGGATGCTACAGAGAGTCCCAAACAGTATTAATGTGGAGAAGACTGACAAGTTGTTAATCAAGAAAACAAAGAATAATATGCGAAGAAACTTCCACAGAGAAAGTGTACAGGAATCTCAAACACTAATGATGAATGGATGGATTACAGGTAATTTTTCGGCTTGACATGCCCATTTTCATATACAGCAGCATGTCCTGATGTAAAAAGAAAGAAGGAAAATGAAGGAAAACGTGGCTTATAGTTACTGGGAGAAATTTTTTAGCTAAAGTTAGATGACAGTAATATAGCAACACAATAAGGATTTTGAAACGATGAAATGACTTAAATGCAGCATGCCATAGTAAAGAGCAACAGAATGTGTTGGGATACCATCATTGAAGAAAAGCAATGGATTTTACGTTTTAGAGGAGAACTAGCTATTTCATTAAACTGCCTGTGTATATCATGATCAGATGAGGAGTTGCGCAACCTACAGCTTCCTCCAAGCCAAATTTGAAGAGCAATGGCTGTTTGCTGGGGTTGTTAGAAATCGCGTACTTGATTGCTCAACAATGCAGTTGTAATTAGAAGAGTAAAGACAACTTTATGGAACAAGAAACAATTTAAGAGTTTTATTCTCCCCAATGGGATGGTGAGAACTGACGAAGCAGAGCTTGGTTGCCTCCCTGCATTCCTTCTCACAGGGCATTTGTGTATGCTCTGTTGCAGGCCTGCAGAGCCTTTTAAGACATCCTCACAGACCCACCGTGGACAGGTGGGTCTCAAAGATAGTGATGGAAGGGGAAAAAAAGGTTTAATTTTGAATAAGAGAGTTGGAATCAGTTACATTCACAAAGAATATTAGGAACGACTCTGATGGGGTAACTCAGCAGGGATCTTTAAGCACGGAAGATAGTTGAAGGATATTAAGTGAGCTGCACTAGCGACAAACCATTTCTTCTTTTCTGCAACTGCTTTTCCCTTTTTGAGCAGCATTACAAGTTTTCAGATTTTGGTAAGTAAAGAACAGGTCTGGTTTGAAAGGCTACCAGAAGAAAGGAGGACCTAGCAAGAAAAAAGCACAATTGTAAAGAACCATCTTCGTTATCAACCCTCAGAACTTAATATCCAAACAATTTCCTTGGCTCCCAATTTAGTTGATTCTAGCTGTGCAGTGAGTAGAGACACATAAGATTCCTGCTTTATACAGGACACTTCTGATATTTTTTGTCAAGAAGACAAAGGATTGATAAGACAGTAGAAAATGGAAGCTGTCAAGTGTAGGTTTTCATTTTAGGCAGAAGGCTGGGAAAAACAGCAGGGAAATCTTTGTGTCCTAGTTGGACAACTAGTTGGACAAATATGGTCAAGGCCTCGACAGTAGCAGATGCTGAATGTAATCGCTAAGAAGGTTTCCAAGATGGACAACAGGAAGAATAGACTTTGTTCTCACCTTGTGTCCAGCTGTGGCATTTGTATATTAAAACTGTAAGGTTCTGGCTGGCTGGCTTGATCTTCCATCCTCACACATTTTATTACATGGCTGCAGATTTTTTGTATGTAGCCTTTTGTAGGTGGCTGAAGAGAAGACAATACCAGACCCTTCCAGGGTGAAATAGGGTTATCTTGGATATTTATTAGTGCACTCTCTCTCTGCATCCAGTAGGCATAGCAAGGTTCTGTGGGGTGGCCAAGGTGGAAAAGGGTCTATGATCCAGCACTGCAGGTACCGTGGGTTTTCCAGAGAGGTGGGAAGGCTGCTGGGCAGCTTCAGAAAGAGCAGGGTGCTGCTGGAGACCTTACATATCTCTAGAAATGAATCCTAGAATCGTAGAAATATAGAGCTGCAAAGTACCATAGGGGATTATCTATGCCCTCCTTTTACTCAGGGGTAGGATGACATTTGCCAAGACAATCTGAATGGGAAATTTATTTTATCTCCTTTTAAAAATCTCCAGTGGAGGAAACCCTCTACCCTCCCTAGGCTGTCTGTGCCACTGTTTCGATATTTCTTTAATAAGAATTGCTTTTTCCTAATACATAACTTAAACACCCTTTAGTTAAAATTAATCTGGTTATTTCTTGTCTTAAGACTAGTGAATATAGTGAACAATAAATTAATCTTCTTTATAACTGTTCACATATTAGAAAACCGCCATCATGTCCTCCCTCATTTTCGTCCATTTTAGACTAAACAAACTCACTTCCTCTGACCCTTCTCACAGGTCAAATTTCCCTAACCTCAGCTCCTTCTTCCTTCTATTCTTCTTACTACATGCTTCACATGGGGTGGTGTCCTGGGATCCCAAGGTCAATTCACTTCCCTGGGTAAGGTTTGGACTACTGAGGTCTCACCAGAGGAAGAGGAGACAATGTCCTCCTACATTTTACAAGTAAAAGTTCTGAAGTTAGTTACACTCCAGAAGTCTACCTTCTTTGCAGTAACGCTGTTCATCTACAATAAATAAAAAGAAAATGTAGGTGGGAATTCTGAGGTCCTCCTTTGTCTTGCTGGTGGATGTAAGGATTTTGGTGAACGCTCCTCAAACTGGGCTGTAACTTCATAATATATATTGGTCACATTAATATTTTATGACTAATCTTTAGTTATCATTCAGGAACTTAATTGTACTGTGAAAATATTTCTGCCTCCAGATGGGGCAAGATGGTAGAGTGACAGAGACAGACCTGTAGTACTTTCACAAGGTCAGTCAATGTTGTGTTGCTTCTTTATATTCCTATAGTGTCCTATACACCACCACCGTAAACATGCTGCCTGAATTTGCACTGCTTTTGATTTTTTTCAGTACATGTAACACAGTAAAGAGAAATACAATCTATCTGGCAGCTAAGGAGGGAATGGCGTGCAGCCTGGACTTTAATTTTCAGAAAGTTCATGTGTCAAAGAGTAAGAAATGGCCACTCATCTTTCAGAGAAACAAAGCAGCACCATGAAAAAAGAAAAAGGATTTCTACAGAGAAAAGCCCATACAAAGGTTCTTGTCCTTCTGCAGCTCACCAGGCTACTTTTACAGAGTTTTGGTTTTTTTTTACTGGAGGTTTCTCTACTGGAAAAATTCAGGCAATTGTACTCTACCACAGGGAGCAAGTTCAAGAAATAGCTATACGGAAAGATCCTCAAGGAATATTTTTCAGAACATCATCAGGCAGTCTTGTATTGATTACATGGCTGTCTCAGTGGGGCATTTCGTGCATTCAAAATAACAGCATTCCCTGTAAGTGCAGGGATAATAGTGACAGACATTTTTAAGGCAAACTGTTTACCAGAAACAGCCTATGAGAAAAGCACATAATAGACAAGACTGCCCCTCAGGCAGTTGCTGTGGATTGAAAGAGACTCAGAAGTTTTTTGAGTTTTTTTGTGCTGTTCTGCTCCTTTACTACCCAGGATTAAACTGAGAGATCCAAGACCAAACTTGTAACTTTTGGACTTTCTGAGACCTCACGGGATACCTTGTCTTCTCATTCAATGAAATATTTTTGCCACGAACTTTTTTTCAGATCATCATAGTTATTATAGAAGTTATCTTACCTGTGGCTGTGCTGTTATAGTTCAAGCTGGTTGTTCAGTTATTGGCTAGCAAAGCCTGGCAAAATGGCAGTTCTGAAGAGGCTGGTAGACACAGGAGCAGAGGAAGAGAGAAGCAACTTTTTTTCAGTCTCAATGTGAAAACAGAACATTTGACATGGCATCTGTGTAGTGTCCATAGCTGTAGTTTCATTTTGGACATTTTGGTTCCATAAATATGAAAAAGAAGGAGGGAGGAAGGGAGGGGGAAGAGATAAATACTCTGTGCAGAGCATTCTACAGTAGGAAAGCACCCCAGAAATGCCAGAAAGCCCTGTTTCAAAAGCAACTTATTAAAATCCACACGATGCTCCCCATTTACAGCAGTCAATGCTGGGTCATGTCCTGAGCACACAGATACAGGGTTTTGCTTCATGTGTGAATTACAAAATCTCAAACACCATGAATTAACTAACCCTAGCAGTACATCACCAAGATGGAGGAAGAGGGGTTTTTATCTGTTGTTCGTGATTAGTTGTGTTGAGGACCTGCAGTAATTTCACATTTAACTCTACAGCATTGAAACTGATAACAGTTTAGTCATTGCCATTAGTAATAAGGGAGGGGCAGAAAGATTATTCCACAATTCTGAACTTGGCCCATGTTAAATAGAGACATTAAACAGGATGGAAGAGGACAGTCTGAAAGCTGTAAATTATTGAGTCGCATTTAAGCCCCTGCACAATTGCTTTTTATTAGAAGCACTTTCTGGAAGCTCAGGCATTTGTGACCTAATACATAAAGGCCTTCATTTAAAAGACATGGAGGTTGAGAGACTAAAGGCAAGGCATTCAAAGGATGGATGTTTAGTTTTGTCCTCTGCATAAGCTGCTCTGGAAAAGCAAAACTCATGCAGTGTCGTGAGCTGAGTGTCCATTGTTAAGATGAAGACATTTCCCACATTTTTCTATGTTAGCCTTTTATATGTGTATCATGATGTTTCTCACAAACATTATTTATTAGTAGACAAGTTGCCTCCTGATGTTCCCCTAAAGAGGCCAGCATATCTGGCAGGAGCCTAGTAACCAGAACTCAGCTGCTTTTTGCTAGAACCCCACGTGTACACCATCATTGTCTTATCAGACATACACATTTGCATGTAGGATAGCAAAGATGTAAAACTGAGTTTCAATGCTAGACTCAGGTTTCCTTCTGCACTCATGAAATTTGCACAAAGGAAACACTGGTGTTCAGACTAGTAGGTTAGACAATTTTCTTTGGCCACAGACATATTACACTTCCTAAGATTTAAGGTAATGTTATTGTGAGTCATTTAACACCAACGGATTTAAAATAGGGTATGAAGGGACTACCAAGCTTCCATGCATTTTTAAAATGCAGTTCCTAGCCTTTTCTCCATAAAGAAACACAATGAAAATATAAATTATTCCCCCAGGGAGAGGCATAAACAAAGAAATGAGAATAGAATATTAATTACAATGGTAACATTAAAAGATAATTAGTGTTTATAAATCAAGGGTGAGGTTTCACGACTGGCTTAGCCCAGTCTATGAGGAAATCTGTGCCAAAGCCATGGTCCCTCCTTCACTGCCTCCTGTTACACATCTCCCCACATCCCTTTATTGACAATAGCAGTCTTGGGATCACACACCAACTTGGACCAGCTAGCTAAGCAAAAGGAAAGTGAGAATAAAAAATATCCCTATCAAACCTCCTCCCTACGTAGTGTATGAGGTGTATGAGGGTGAAGGAAAAGCTGCAGGAGCTTAAAGGAAAGCAGGAAGATGGAGAAAAATGTTGAACACTTTGGGCAAATAACTTCGGCTGATATAAATCTAACACCAGTAGGTTCAAGTACGCTTGTATCAACTGAAGTTGATAAAAATCAGCCATTGTTGTCAAATTACTTCTGCAGCTAATCTCCAGCAACCACTGTCTTCATCAGAGCCTTTGTTTCACATGCTTCTACACACAGCGATGTGTTTCTTACCTAACATTGCTGCTTTTCCAAGCTGACTGAAAAAGCAGTATTGGATTATTTGACACTGAAATGAATCTAACTATAGAACACTAACCATGAGTCATCCAGCCTAATATCTAAGTTAGTCATGGCATAGTCAGCAATGAGACAAGGTAGCCAGTTTCAGGTCTGGTTTTAAGATAGGGGGAATAAATCCCCTTGGGGCTGCCACCCCTCTCCATGTATCATGACTCCAGCGTGCTTAGATTTGATGTCTTTCAGGACATCATAGGTCAAAAAGTCCAAAAAGTTGTGCTCAGCTTCCAAATGAGAACTTTTTGTTGTTGTTTTTTAAAAAAGAAGCTTGTTAAAAAGCTAGAAGATGTAGCTAAGAATGTTATGGGGATAATAGTGCAGGACTCAGTGCTGAAATCTTGCTATTGGTTCCTCACTTGTCATCTATTAGGTTAACCTTGAAAAAGGTTAAATGATTAAAAGATTAAATGGCAGAATAGGGCTCTTTATTAGACACAAGATATTCTTAAAAAAGATGAAGTTGTACCCAGGCAAAGAACATATACAGTAATATGCATTCTAGCATATCGAATATAAAAACATAAGTAAGCCAAAAGAGAGCAAGAAGCAAATGCTGAAGGAATCAAAGCCAGGACTAAATTCTTCTAGCACATCAGGAAGGAGCAAAATGCCCTCTAGAGAGTCCAGAAGTCTAAGTGATTATCACTCAGAGAAGTTAAATGCCATGTCAGTGTGTGATGTGCTGGTCCCCTTCTTTTGAAAAGGATATATGAAAACTGGAAAAGAGCAATAAAGATGAGAAAGGCATGAAACATCTTCCACATGAGGAACAATTGAGTAGCAGGAGGAGTCTTCAGGCTGGAAAAGAGACAACTTGAGTGAGATATGATAGATGTCTACAAAATCATGAGTGGCCTGAAGAAGATGCTTAGGAATTAACTTTTTCCTGTCCCTTCCAATATATGAACTAGGAGCCATCACACAAAGGCAGTAAGATCCAGGTTTGGAGCAAACAAAAGGAGATGGTTCTTCATGCAACATAGATCTATAGCTGTTCTTGTCCAAGGAAAGAGTTCACATGGGCTCAAAGACAGACTGGACAAGTAGCGGAGGAAGGATCCGTCGAAGGTTACTAAACAGACAAACTGCATCAGGTGCCCAAAAATTCTCCTCACCCAAAAAAAGCTGGACGTGGCAGAGGACTTAAAGAGGGAAGAATTATACATTCTTTTCCTGTCCTTATTTACCTCTAATCATCCATGTATGGACTCCGTTGGAGAAGGAAGACCAGGTAAGAGGGCTATTTGCTCTCAACTACTACAGACATTCTTGTGGACACTCCTGCATCCCATGCTGCTAAACTGAGATGAAAGCACTACCCAAAATAGCCACCTAATTTTTATACAACTAAACTAGGTAAAGTGAAGCCCTCGTCTTGTAAATGTAAGATGCAGAGATCTGCTCATCTTTTTTTCTTGTGATTCTTTCTTGAAAAATGGGTTGATCCTTCTTGCATTTTCAAGCAGTTCACAGGGTCACAGGGTCTTGAACAAGTACCAGTCTCCAGTTCTTCCCATCTGCTTTCCTCATGTTTTCTTGTTAGGTTTTTGGAGGGGTTTGAGGGGGTTTTTTGCATTGTTTTTGTATTTCTCAGGAGAGTAATTTTCTGTTTCCAATTTTTCCACTTTCCATTGACAAATATTATTTCATCCAGTATCATTTTTAACACATAAGCCAGTCTAGACCTGTTCGTCTCCTAGCAGCTAAGCCCTAAGGATTCTAGCGGCATACTTCAAGGGGTGTTCTCCTTCTGCATGAGGTAGAGGGTTTGAGTGTGTGTACGTATACCTGCATAGCTCTGCAGGGGAATATACGCTTCAGCTCTTGCAGCAGCAACTTGTAAATGCATAATCATGTGTACAAATTGGCAAGGCTGTAGACTGTGAGGTAGCTCTCTGCTATGATATATTTTAAAAATAATTTATACTCAAAATTCTGTATATTACAGATATTTTTTCACAGGCTGCCTGAACAGAAAGCACCAGCTACTTGAGAGCAGTGTCAGAGTCAGGATGTGCATTTTTAGGATAGATTTGTCAACAACTCATAAAATCTAATTTCTAACCCCGATGGACTATACTGTGGAAAAGCACTGATTAGTTAACCTTATACAGGTGTGTAGGCAGATGACTGTCAATGTACTTTAAGAAACACTGCAGGTACATCATGAAGAATATGACATGACTATAGAGGCGAACAAATGAAAAGGGCTTTTTAAACCATTAAAAAGAATTGCTAGTTCACATAGTGGTTCAGGTGATTTTCTTTTGTTCACTTTTATGTGTGTGCATGTGTGCATATTTCATCAGTGCTGGAGGAATTATTTTTGAAAACAGAAGACTGTAACTCCTCAATAAAAGAGCATATACTCTCCAGAAAAAGTGAAAATGTGTAAAGCCTTAAGTCAAGATGTCCTGCCTTTCTTTCCCTAGCCCTAAACCCCTCCATTTTGCTAAGAATGTCAGAATTTTACCACAGAGGCAATGACGGTATAAAGTAACTAGGTAAAGTCAGTAAAAGCCTATGCATACAGTTAGTTGCCATCAGCAAGAGGTGTCATGCTCTAAGTATGTGCAAATAATGTGTATAAGATTGCACAGACATCTGGTAGAGAGAAAATTTTTACTTACATCCAGTACTGAGACAAACAGTAAGACTGCTGTCTTCAGAGCTATAAAAAAGAACTCATATGGTTATGCTGAACATGTGGTTGCTCAAGGACGATGTTTCTCAAAGACAGTCAGGAAAGGGAAAACACAACCCGGACTGCTTTCGTATTTCCATGTTTAGTGGTTTACAATAGTGGAATTCGGGGCCTGCTATCTATTATAATGGAGCGAGTATGCAAGTCATGGCATCATCTGGTTTAAAGGCCCATAGCTGTTGTTCTTTTCCATCTAGGATCAGACAAAGCGGCATGAGGCTCTACATAATTAAGAGCAACTATCCCACAGCGGCAAGGAAAGCAGAAGAGGTTTCATTGGGAAGCAGGACTGACTACAGTACTTTAGAGACATGATTGTAAACAGAAGAAGCAAACCAGAGAACATTTAACAGGAAAATAGCACCCTGACCCTCTCTGGATTAAACGCTATCAATCAAGTTTAAATTTAGCTCCTACATGGTCCCAGATGAAAATAAGGCAGTAGGGGCAAGGAAAGCTTAACGCCTGAGAATATTTGTATTGCATGGTAAGGAAAACAAGCCTAAAGTCAACAAAGGGCAGCCTGTAAAAACAAATAGTCCTGATGAGAATGGCGCTGCCACCAGAAAGCTCGTTAGCAGCCAGAAGCAGCAGAACTGTCTCTCTGCCGTTTCTTTGCTGACTGTCCCCAGCCCAGCGCTACCGCAGTGCTTCTGACTCAGCTGCTGCCTCCCTCCTAGCGCAGCCCCTGAGCCCTTGCCAGTACCCACACAATGCACACCCTCAGCATGAAGAGTGTTTCCCCGGGGTGGGCTGGGCTACAGTGGGAGGCAGGAGTGGAAAAAGAGCAGGAAATATCTGAGGTTTTTTTCAAATAATATTAATGTATACATACACACATAGTAATTGTCTTTATCTGTTCTAAGATAAACCAGCAGAGGGAAAATTTGCATGTAAAATGATGAGAATAAACACTGCCATGCCCACCAGCAAGCACATGGGATTTCAGAAATCATGTGAATTCCAAACCCAATGTCCCATCTGTCATCACCTATTCACTGCAGGGGGAGTCACAGCTGTAGGGCAATGAGACGCTCCATTTCCTCCCCATGCATGGGAAAACACAGCCGTGCATTTGGACAGAGCTGAAATATTTAGTGATCAGTAAGGAACAAAAAATACATTTTTTAGCCTTGAGAGACAAGATGTAATTTTCACAAATCTGCATTTAGGTACCTGAAAATGAGCAGTTCGATGATGTCAGAGCCCATTTATACAGCAGTTTTGCACCCAGGGGTTTTATACTGATCACAAAGATCTGTTTTGGAGATCAAGTTCATCTTAACATGTGGCGGAGTGTTAGGTCTCCAAGGCGACAAAGTCATATCTGCAAGGGTTATAAAGGATGTCGGCCATCATTTTTTTGTTTGCAAATGCCATTTTGTCCTTTTGTCTTCTCTGGTCAGATCACCAAACTGCTGGACAGATGGACAAAAAGGTAAAAATATCTGGGAAGTTCCTCAAATGTAGCAAGTTGAAAGGGAACCTCTGCTCTCTACAACAATCTGAACACTTTTCTGCATCATCGTACCACCTTTCACCTTCCTAGCTCTACTGCACTGATTCCTTTCCTCCTCCAAACCCACTCATGCACATTAAGCAGCTAACACCTGAACACTGTCCTAGTGCCTTGACTACTGGTATATATTTATGTATATAAACATATGACCACACACAGTCGTTATTTTTCATGAGCTTTGTGGGTTTGCCTGTATTAGCGGAAACTGAGGTTAGTAGATGCATTGCCTAGGTCAAACGCATTGACCTAGTCACTATCTGTTCCCTCATGAAGAAACCCAGTGCACTGTGTATAATCTGGAATAGGTGGCAGAGCTAGGCCCTACACAGCCGGTGTAAATGCTGGTTCAGACATGTCCCTTGTAAAATTGGTGGCAAAGTTCCAGTCAATTCAGCAGAGAAAACCCTGCTGCAAGGCTGACTCTTCATTTCCTTACCTGTCACCTGTTGTCTCAGGGTGCAATGGGCAGATAAAGCTCGAGATAAAACTCTTGCATTTAAAGCACCTATATTTGTATAACACACTAGTACACAGCTTTGAGTGGGCTTCATTTTCTGATGTCTGTCATTCGTCAACTTAGATGCATGCAAAGTAGAAAGGATATCCATCAAAATAGAGGACCCATCCACCATATATGCAAATTTAGAAATAAATTTAAATACAGTGTAAGAAAAAAGCAACTAAGACTTGAATCCAACCTCTTGGAAAACACATTTAAAGCGAAATAGTAAGAACGTAGAACACTCTTCTATATGCAATTTTCATTTTATGAAAGACATAAGCTACAGCAGTGTAATTACAATTATGTGGCTAAAGTATCTAGCACTTCTGACAATAAATTAGAATGTTTGAGGTTCAAGAATTTACAACGATACTTATAAATCTATCACTTCAGGGCTTTGATTTTGTAAATCTGTAATCTACAAATGGATTTTCTTAGGGGTAACTTTTACCCTATAGATTGTACAGTTAAACAAGATTCATCCTGACACCATTCATGTTCTTTTGGGTTTTTGGCATTGCCTTTAGTGGCAACAGGAGCTATAGCTGAATTGCATTTTCTTTTGCAAACAGAATGAGGAAATCAAAAAACAGGGCCAGGTACCTATTGTGCTGCATTAGTTGAGATGACTTGGAATAAAGAAGAAAGAAAAAAATTAAATCTACAGTATTAATTCATTTGTTCATAAACAGAACTGATTCCTCAGTGCCTCACAATATTTACATACTCTTGCTTCAGGTTCAGAACAACAGTTCTGTGAAAATGAATTTGAGGATCTTCCCCTAAAAAAAAATTCAGATAATAAAAAGAAAATATGAAACTAACAAGGAAGAAAGGTTGAAAGTTCCCTATGCTGTGAAGAATGTGGGAAAATCACAAACAGTATTAGACTGACATATTATTTTCCAGAAGTATTTAAATAAAATCTCCTTTGAAATCCCAGGAGAAACACCCTTGTCCTGGTATGTCTAATGAATGAAAGAATGCTGGCAAAAGTCTTCAAAAAGTCACACAACTGGTAAAATGTCCATAGGTAAAAAACATTAGGTGAGTCCATACTCTCCTTCCCAGCTCTACGACATGATACCAGACTGCTATTTACCTTCCAAAAAGGTGCTTTTCTTGGCAAATATGATGATGAGAAGGAAAGAGAAAGAAAACAATGACAGGTTGAGGTTATTTCAGGCTCCACACATGTTCATCCTTGATTGCTCAACACAGGCAGTGAGCAAGCATGCTGGCTCATCTCAGTGCTGGTGGCAAATGGTGACAAATGGAGAAAAGCATCTCCGGTTTTTCAGGACTGTAACCAAACTCCTACTGTCCTGGTTTCGTAGCAGGCACTGTAAGATGTGGCGTAGAGTAGCAGGAAGCACCTCCCATGGTTCCGGTTGCATGGCATTGCAGAATGCCCTTGGGCCAGCTTTATGTGCCTCCCTGGCTGCAGACCGGAATGGGAATGGAGAAAAAAAAGGGCAGAAATGGTAGACAATCATGGCAGGCATTCAGGATCTCACACTGTTTTACTGATGTTAACCAGCCTTCAGACAGCCCTGCCAATAGAAGTGTTTGAAGATCTGTTTGGGTCAAGGTATGCCTCCACGGGGTGCCCTAGACCAGCCCCAGGAGAGGAGCTGGTGGGTCTTGACCTCCCCTGCCATCCTCCCCCCAAAGGGCCCGACCGCCATCTGAGGCTGCCTGGCTGCCCTCGGGAGCTGGGCGGCTTCGGGAGCGTTTCTTGTATTAAACCCTTGTCACAGGTCAGTTACTTCCCCCAGTTGTGCTTCCCCTAAAAATACCCACGTCTTGTGGCTTCTGTAGTCACATAACTTCATGTCTCCGTTACTCCTTCCCCAGAGGAATGAAGTATGTCGAGCTGCTGGCAGTTAAACTGTATTTAAAGACATTTTTATTTTCTGAATCATATTCAGCGTGATGCTTGTTTTAATTATATTTTATGCGGAGTGCTGTAAGATGCATGCATGAAAGCCTGTCCATAAATAAACATGTCTTTAAAAGTCCTTATTTATTTTCCTTGAGTCAATTCCTGCTCCTTTCCCGAGGTGCACAAAAGCCGGGATATATGGTCTCTGAAGCCCAACCACAAAACCCAGACACCACACGATGTCAAACGGCCTCTTCGCACCACTGCTGTGAGGTCTCGCCTGTGTCACGGCGCCGGGGGGACGCCCACCCCGCGGACATCCGCTCTGGGGCCTCCGAAACGGGGCGCAAGCAGCCAGGATCGCCTGGGGGGCATCAACTGCCGTGTCTTCTGGAGGGGCAGGCTCTCTCCAAAAGCCGCTCTTAGGGCAGCTGTGGGGGGAAAGAAAAAAGCCTAGCCAAGGAAACACACTGCAAACGAGTGGCCACCTCCTGCTCCTGGAAGCCGCTGACAGCCGCAGGGGCTGCGCATGCAGGATGCAGGCCTCGGCCGCGAGCACAGTTCCCGGTGGAGGTGCTGTGGCCTGGCCGTGCCCCATGCCGGGGCTCAGACCCCCTCGGGGCACCCGTGGGCCGGGGGAATGTCACCTGCCACCGGGCCGGGGCGAGGGCAGGGGTGCCAGGGTCAGCCCGGGGCGGGGGGGATCAAACAGCAATGGCAGGCGTAGGCCTGCCTGTCAAAGGACCTCTTTGAGGCCGATAAAAAAGCGATTCATTTTCATTTCCCAGTTGGGCCCTGTGGAAGAGGCGAGGCTGAGAACAAGCCTGTGAACGGCCCCGGTTGGAGGGCGGCCAGGGGAGGCCGCCCCGCCGACTTTCACAGGACCTCTTGCTGCCGCCGGTCACCCACAAGCAGCCTCAAGCGCAGCTCACGCCGCCCGGCCATGGCAGACCTCCTCCCCCACGCCCCCGGCGCTGCCTGCGGAGCTGCCCCATGCTCGGCTCTGCCAAACCAGCTGTCTCCTGACAGGAGAAAATAATCTGGGATCAAGGACAGGAAACTGGATCCGCACATGCAGGCGAGATGAGAAACTCATGTTTTGCAGCAACCCCCCCGGCGATGCGCTTCCCCTGCAAAGCAAAGAGAAATGAATATAAAACAAATGAAACAAAAGCAGGTACGCCCCACTAATTTTTTTTTTTTTACCTTTATGTGAAAAAAAGAAAAAGGAAAACCTCCAAGTGCATTTTTTTTTGACATCAGTGCACTCTCCTGCTCCTGTTCCCACGACAGCTGCCGCGCCCTCACTGCAAACGCACACGGCTGTCCAAATATCCAGGGGTTTTACGGAGCGATGTGCCATGTGGAAAGCCACTGGTGAAGGCCAGGGGGAGGCCAGCAGCCCTGTATGGCTGCAAGTCCCGGCAACTGTCTGCCTCTTGCTCCTGCCCCTCACGCCTGCCCCTTGCGCATCTGTGTTTCAACACCCCAGTGATCCCTCACACTGCTGCTGCAGCCCACGCTGCCTGGAAATACTTTGAGTGACCGAATGTGTTGCTTAGAAGAAGAAAATGGCCTTTGATATGTTTCTCAAAAAGAGGCTATTAAAGAAAAGCAACCCACAAGCCTTCTGAGTTGGCCGGCCGGCTGGAAAGCGGCTACCAGTCAGTCCTGCGCAGAGCAATGGCCGACTGCCGGGATGAGTGGAACCATCTGGTCCCCCTGCCCTCTGTCCCCATCACCCTCGGGGGGGGATGTTTAACGGGGTTGTGCTCTCTGCTCCAGCACCATTGCCCTAGCAACACAACCAAAGTGTTTGTCAACATGTGAGCAACATGAATGATGGTGCCTTGTCCGAAAAGGTCTGGATTGCATGTGTGGTTCTTCTTCACAAAAGCTGGTTTCACCACTCGCCTCACAAAGAGCCTGAGTGGGAAACCGGGAGCTGGGAGGGAAACTTCCCTGGGAGTCAAAAGCATATTTTTCTTCTAATTGCATAGGAACTGCCCTGGCCTTTTGGAATCAGTGGCGTCTAAACTAATAAATAGTACCAGTCTAAAGCTGAGGAGAAAGAGCTACAATTTTAACAAGTGCCTGCTATTTTTAGATAATAGCAGATCTCCTGCAGAAGTGCTGGAAGCCCGCTATGCCCTGCCACTGGATTGTATCAGACTTCTGAGGGCCTTTCTATTTCATAGAATCATAGAATATTGTGAGTTGGAAGGGACCCACAAGGATCATCGAGTCCAACTCCTGTCCCTGCATAGGACAACCCCAAAAATCATACCATATGTCTGAGGGCGTTGTCCAATTGCTTCTTGATTGTTGGCAGGCTTGACGCCGTGACTACCCCTGGGGAATCTTGTTCCAATGCTCCACTACCCTTTGGGTGAAGAACCTTTTCCTAATGTCCAACCTAAACCTCCCCTGGCAAACCTTCCTGCCGTTCCCTCACGTCCTGCCATTGGTCATCAGGGAGAAGAGATCAGCACCTGCCGCCTCCTCCTTCCCTTGTGAGGAAGCTGTAGACCGCAATGAGGTCTCCCCTCAGTCTCCTCTTCTCCAAGCTGAACAGACCAAGTGACTTCAGCCGCTACTCGTACGGCTTCCCCTCTAAACCCTTCACCATCTTTGTGGCTCTCCTCTGGACACTCTCTAGTAGCTTCGTATCCTTTTTGTACTGTGGCGCCCAAAAATTTTCTTTAAATTTTCTTTAAATTTTCTTAAATTTATTTCCTTAAACCCTTACTGAACTAGGTCTAAGGAAGCTGCTTATATCTCCTCATTGTCTTGCTGTCAAAGGTTTCAATGGAAATCTATTCACTGAAATCCCTTTTTTCATCAGCAATTTTTTCCCAGGCTGGATCAGATGTCAATACTATCTTTAATGGGAAGGAGCAGGGTTATGCCTGAACAATGTTCTGTTCTTTTAATGAACAACACAGGTTTCTGCAGGTTACTTTTCACCCCCTCATGTTCCCACAAAAAAATCCAATTCCTTAGTGCTATCCCTTATGATACTTTCTTCTTCTCTCCTTTTCCTGCTCTGCTTCATGTCAAAGTCCATGTTCTCCCATGACCATCTCATCTTGATGCACATCTCTGTCAATTAACAGTGCAGTTTCTCTCCATAAAAAAAATTGCAGCAAAACTGTTCATAAAAAAGGCACAAATGCATGAAACCTTTCTATTAAAATGACACAATGGATGAACTTTGCAAGAGTTTGTTGCTTATGTGAGACATAGCCCAGTCCTTCCTCATTCAGTGAACAAATCTAAAGCAGACAGATCTAGTGGAAGAAAATAGAACTCGGGAGAAAATTGATCAACTAGATGGAAAGATAAAATCCTAAAAGTCCTTATGCAGTTTCAACCTAATCCAGGTGGCACCTAAACTTAAAGAAGCTTTATATCCTAAAACTGTATAGACATCTGAAAGGTCTACCATGGGGAATGAACAAAAGTATCTTGCCTGTAACAGAGTTGGACAGCCAAGTTCCAGTTGACATCTAAGCCTGATCAAGGTCCAGAGATGTGTCTTTCCTTCGTCTAGGTCCTTAGAGATGCTCAATCAAAAGGTGTTCTTAGAGTAGTCTCAAAACTCTACTATGAACTGGCTACCTACAAAAAGTAGCATCACGGTTTTGGGCTTGGTTTGTTTTGTTTGGTTTGGTTTGTATCAATCCCTTTAAATAGTAACTTAGCAATTCGATTACACAGCTAGACTGTGGAGCACCTGGGCTTGGCTTTTCCCTTTCAAATCCCCATTTCCTATGAGGCTGTGCTGACTGCCAGACTATAGTTTAGTGTCAGAGGGTCTCTCTCTGCCTCTCCTGTTGGTGCTGGATTCAGAAGGCTGGGAAAAAAGGAGCAACTGGGGAACTCGGAGAGCTGCTGGTTCCTGCTCCGAGGAGTGCATTTGACGCAATGGCTGTTCCAAGGCAGAAAGCATGCCCTCCCTCCGGTTCGTTCTAGTTGTAGCTGTAAGTAGGGTTAGCAGGCTAACTTTAGGCTGTTCCCTGCTTTGGGTGCCATAGGGTGGGAAAACCAAGGTGCTATTCATAAGCGTCCTGCACCCTAGGCTAATGCTGTGTATGTAAAGTGCAGGAAGTCTGAGGTAACACACAGGGATTCTGTATTTCTCTGTGGGGTCGAAAATCTAGGCATTGTGTTGCCCAGATTTTTATTTACATAAGGACAGCACACAGGTACTATAATCTAACTCCAGGGGCAGATTAGCAGCTCCTGTGAGGATGAGGGAGCCACCAGCATTGCCTGGTGTAGTATGTGGTTGTATCACTCCTCTGCACAGCCTTCTCCTCACCACCTTCCAGATTCATACAGCCCTGTAGCTCCCACTGAAGCCGTTGAGAGCCAGGATTTATGTGCATAAATACCTCCTTTTCTGCAAAGAGCCCAAAGTCTCTGTGGGTTCTCTAAGCACCCCTCCAGTAGTTTCTAGTGTCCCTGTAATTTATACTGTAAACTCCCTACAGTGGAGCAGAGGGCTGAGCTAAATGCAGAGGGAGAGAGACAGAGAGCAGAGATTGTCAGTAGTATTTCTTGGTAGTCATCAGAGTGCAACATGAGATGTTCCCCATACTGTCCACACTAACATCTGTGTACAAGAAACAGAGAGAGTTGTAGCCACAGAGGGAGGTATGTTTTATGTGGTATACTTCTGTTTGGAGTAAGCTGTTCTGGATGACTTCAGTGCACTTTCACAAGTAAACGAAGTTCTTGTGTTTGTATTAAAATGTTAATTCATCTTTTTTAAGTTTTAAGCCACAGTTTTAAAGAAATATGAGAAAGACCTTGCCCCCTGCAGATGTGTATCAATCTACAAAAGATGCAATATGGTTTGCAATGCCAGTAGGGCTGGTAGAGGTCCTTTGATGCTTAAGTACGGGAATTTATGAAGCATATTTAGTGTTCTCCCATGTGGTCTGGTGGAAATTATGTCAAAAGAGTTGAAAATGGGCTTTGGATGTGATAAACATAAGTACTAAAAGAGAGTCAAGTCTTTAGGATCACTAAATTATATGAACAGATTTCAAAAACAGAGAGCTGCTACAGTCAGAAAATACTGTAAAAATGTTGAAGGGAACTGTTTGAGGAAGGAATTGCTGCATATCATGAAGTGACGAGACCGGCATAGAAAGAAACAGGAAGAAGAGTAACACAAAGTCTTTCGAGGGATCCAATTTATTTAGGGTGAAGAATAAAACAAAGTGCTGGCAAGACTCAGATAGCAGCACAGTTTCAAGAATGTTTTACACTTCACATAAGTGGGCAATCTAGAAGTGATAGAGCAACTGAAAATTTTCCATCACTATCTTTTAATTGAAAAATAAGATTTTAAGTACATAAGTACACCTGAAAATGTGAACATTTTGTAAAACAAGACAAAAGAAGCAAAAAACTGCAAACCTTGTTATGGTTGTGACAAAAATACTTGCTAATACTTGCTAAACAAGAATTAAATACTTTTAGGATGAAAATTACTATTTCACTGAGAGAATATTTTCTTTACTTTTTAAAGCTTTAAAAATTGGTGAAGGTACTGCAAAGCTGCCACTAGATTTTATTAGATCTTGTATTAAAGTCTAGGCTATACAGAGGGAGGTGACAAAAATGAAAAAGCCATTGTGTCCTATTTGTCTACCTTGTTCTTAGTGGTATTTGTCAGTGATGTTTATAAACTGTGTAGGTCTGCATTTCATGCTTTGTACAAATGTTTTTTCCGTAGACGAAGTGCAACTATAAATCATACTTTTGGACTAGTTGGCATGTGCTTCAGGAGTTTTGCTTCTGTAAGTTAAGCATCGTAAGATGAAAAACAGATGATTAAAGGTTAATATAAATTTTTCTTCTGTGTGCAGAGGATGACCAGTGCTGATGCTAGCTGTGAATCAGCCATGAGAAAGATAAAGTAAAGAAGCACCTTGCACACTCCCTCAAGGAAAAGACAGGGAGAAGACATAAAGCCTTTACTAGGAACAAAAACACTGCTAGAGAGATATGAGTCAAACCAAGAAAGAAATGTGCTCACTGCATGCTCAAGAAATTAAATTATTATGAGTACTCCTGAACAACAGCTGCAGATCCCTCTCTGATCAGAGAAGTACCTCTCTGATAACTCCATACCCTCCTTTTGTGCCAGGACTGTCAGCTTCTCTGTGTACTATATTTTTCTGAATGAAGCTCTTTTTGTCAGTAAAAGGCTCCATCACTGTGACATTGTTTCTGCTGTGTGTGTCTCCAGGCTGAACTTTATTTCTGAAACTACAAATTTGTGATTATCCTTTAACAAAAATGTTTTATTTTCCTTATCTGAATTCCTACTGCTTTCTCTGAAATGTTACCAGGATCCGCACCTGTAACAATCCTTCTTAACCAAGCCATAATTATTCCCTGTGTCAGCTACTGCAATTCTCACTTTAATGGTCTCCTGAAGCCACGCTCACTAGACTTTAAAGTGCCCAGAAAACTGCAGTCAGACCACATTATTCGCTAAGGCGCTTCACCTCTTCTCCCTTCTCTTAACTTTACTCACTTACTATCCCTCTGCCCACAGAGTTAAAATCAAGTGCAAATTCTTTTAATTCCCTTTTGTCTCACTCTATATTCAGCCTTTGGCCTAAGTATAATTCAGTTCTCCTACCCCAGATTTTCCCTTTTTTATCACTCACATGGATCAATTTCTGTGAAACACCTATGAGCTGAAGTTAGAGAAGTGGAAAACTTTTCTAGAGGTTTCTGTGAATTTTCCCAGGTGAAGAGGCAGAAGAAGATGCTTAGCCTTTGAAGAAAGTTTTCCATTTTGAAAAGGAGACTACCAAAAAAATCTACATTTTTCAATTCTTTCCTGGATTTTCTGTAAGTCCCAGGAGTAGAAAAAAATCAGATAAACACATCAGTGTGATCTCAAGCAGTCCTACGCCTATGCCTTTCCTTTCCTGCTACTGGCCCCTTACCTTGTAGCAGCATGGGAATCAGCTCTTTATTTCCATCTTCCTTCTTTTATTTTTACACTCCCAAGCTTCTTAGACATCAATATCCCTAGTTCATGGCTGTCCTCAAAATGCTGTTCACCTTTCCTACTTCCAGGAGAAAACACTATTTTAACAACATTGTACTTCTGTTCTTCCAGGCAGCAGTAAATCTATATACAATAAAACTTGTCTTTCATTTTTCTGTATGCTATCTTAATTCTATCTTTTGTATTCTACCTTCTGTCTGCTTGTACAATAATTGCCATCTCCACTTCTAACCCATGACATAATGAAGGCTGCTGTAATCAATTAAATCATATTCTTTTTAACTAGTAGACAAGTATATTCAAGAGATTGATTTCTAGATCAATCAATACTTCTTAACAATGGGCTCTTATATCTCCTAATGTTCATGAAATTATAGTGCTAAATTCTTATTCTTGGTTTCATTGCTCCAGCAGTCCTAAGCACATCAACCATATGCGGCTGGAAAACTTTAAAATTAAACATCAGAAGAGTAGGGGGAGGAAAGTTTCCTTTTGCCTCTCAAGAAAACGCATTGTTTAATTCATTCAAATATAAATGGAATGCTCATACTAAGCCACTAGGATGTTCCTAATTTCTTAAAGATGTTTCTTCATATGATGAAGTATCATCTGACCCAATAAACCAACGCTAGCCTGAGCTTGTAGGTTCGCAAAAAATAGGCATTGCCCAACGACCTTCCCACTTCCTTTCCTTTTGGTTTTCTGTATGAATGAACCCCTTTCAGGGGAAATGTTAGAATGATATTTTCAGATCTCCAGACAATATAGGATCAGACCACAGAATTAAAGTATTTTCTTTGTCTTAAGATAGCTTTCTTCTCTAAGTATGAAAAAAACATTTGGATCAGTTCAATTGTTTCCTTTGAATTCAAAGTGAAAGAGAATTAAGTGGTTAAGCATACAGTTTACTGGTATTATTGTAAGAGACAAACTTTTTCATCTGGTCACTTTTTCGGTTTTGTGTTAATTTGAACATATTCTGAAAATTACTATGTTTAGCTTACAAGGAGGGTCACTGTGCTTGGAGTTCATGCAAAAACGTCAGGTGAACTAACAAAATAATGTCGTTTCATCAAGGCAGTGCAAACACTGTTATTTTACTTGAAACCCTGAAAAATACATGTTAGCTTAGATTTTATGTAGAAAACAGAAATTCCTCCAAGTGACAAAAAAAGGTTAAAATACACTTCTCACTGCATTCTCTTGGCTGGTTCCACTCCCTTACACCTTCAGTCAGGGCTAGCTGTGATTTTAAACAATAACATTTACTTTTAACATAGAGGGACTAGACAAGTACTCTTTCTAATGATGTGAGAGAGTTAAATTGCTTTGCCACTTCTGTTGTCATGCAACTCTTGCATTATTGACCATGGAAATAATGAATGCTCAAATGCATCTGGCATCTTGTGTAGCTATCTCTTTTATTAGATAAAGGTGCATCACTGAGAAAAATGCCCAGGAGCTACTGGCTTTGTGCAACCAAAGGAATTCATTTTAGAATTTTTGATTAATAAAAAAGCTGGTTTTATATGTCTAACTCTCAAAATATCGACCCTAATTTCTAATATCATCACACTTGTATTTCAGTAAGTTTGTGCCTGATTTAGGTAGATAACAAGAAGGCAAGTGGGCCCCCAAAATCAAGGTATCTGTTATGTAACTAAACAGACATTTTTGATATCTAAACACTGAGGTCATCTTTCTAACTAATTTGTGCTATTCTGAGCTGTCAAAATAATCTACTTTTTATTTTCTACATCCAGTCTGCTTTTATGCTGGCGTCAAGTTAAAAATCATATGCTGTTAAAAATTTATCTAATAGGACTATATATTAGAGATCATTATTTATTAACCATGACTAATATTGTTCACTTTTTTATTAAAATAAATTGTTGGTGCCTAACTTTGGGCATGAGGAGCCTGGCCACTGCCTTGAAACCTGTCTTTGACCATGGCACGATGCAAAACCACGCAGAGAAGATAAGAACCACCCCAGTGACAAGGACGTTCACTTCCCTTCTTATCTCAGTGCTCTATACCCAGGAAGGGATGGGGCTCTCCATAAGGCAGGGACTCCAGAACAAGGATGAGACTCCTTCTTCTGTGCCTTGGCAGATCTCAAAATTGCCAAACATCACTGTGCAGCCAGAGTTTGGGGGAATCCGGCCTTTATTTCACCTCCCTGCTTCCTCTCCAGCCCTGGGAAGGAGAGGCCTGTGGCTATGTGGCACCCCCAAATGTTTCTCCTCCTACCATCCTTCCTCATGCAAGGAGAAAAGACAATTTGAATGAGCAGAAGCATGATGGCCAGAATTGTCTTCCCTCAGGAAAAACTTTCTGTCCTCTTCTGCCTCTCTGCCTATGCCTGGGCTGTTCTTTCTCTGGAGGTAGAAAGGAAGGAGGTGACCCATCAGAAAGTGCTCTCCTTGGTCATCTTAGAATTGTCTCAGGTGTGAATCAAGACCAAGTCACCTTAGTTCCTCAGGAAAACATGGTGAAAGCTGGCAACACTGTGCATGAGGATCTGGCAAAAGCTTCCATATGAGTAAGAGGTGCATCCTCCAGACTTTTTCTAGGACTGACTGGGTCTCATGCTCTCGGTTTTCCATTTTCACGAGGACCAAATGTTGCTTTAAAAGTGGCGGAGGAAAGAACAGTATTTAAAGTAAGCCAATTTAAAGCCTAGGCTTTTGCTGAGCTTTTATAATCTGCCATTTACTGAAAATATCTCTGTGTGTGAGATCTTTTCCCCTTAAGAACATATGTCCTTCCTGCTTGTTCAGACTCTGATCCTAATCTCAATTGTTTGATGTCATAATCTATAGTATGGGAATGCAGAGAAATCCCTTCAAAAAACCTCCAGTGCTAATTGAGAGAAGGTGCCTTCTGGGGGTTTTCTGTGTGCAATAGTTTCAGGAATGATTGGAAGAAAGCATATTAATCAATTTTGCAGATGACTTGCAGTGGGAAAAGATCATAAACCACTTAAAGACTGGGAATAATGTGGAACACAACTTTCATAAAACAAAGGAAGAATCTAACATCACTTGGAACATACTGGATGTCCAGATCACTTCCCATAGCTATTCAGCAAACATTTTTGAAAACATTTTGAAAACCAATATAGATGTGAGAATGAATTGATGACAAAGAAATAAATATATTCATGCCTTAGTCTTTGGAAGCACCAGGAAGAAACAGAAGTGCTTTCAGTATTCAGTGTTATGCTCCTAAATTCCAGAAAAGACAATGCAACATTACTGCTGCTATACTGTGTTGTTATTCTAGCAAACAATATGAAACAATAGCAATCATATATCCTGTTCAACCATATTGTATTACAAGTGCCATTTTCTTCATACTGGTAGCAACAATGAATGTCTTTAGAGGACATTTTAATTTCAAATCCCATAGCAAGATTTACAGTCTTCAGTTCAGGAGAGGATGACTTTTTCTAATGAACTCAAAACAGTTTTTCCTGATATTCACTAGCAATTCTAGTTACGTATACAGATCGCTTTCATGGAGTCTTGCTAACTGTGTGGGTGCAGAAATGCAAGTGTCGTGTGGATGTCGCAAAGGTCAGTAATTTGAAGCTTACAGCAAGTTACATCAAACACCATGCATTTGCATCAACATGCAGATGTTAAATACATTTGCTAATTTTGCTTGCAATCTGCGAATTGCTTTGGATGTTATTGACAGAATCTTGTCAGAATGCATAGAATTGGAAGAGTCTAGGCTAAAGCAACTGCAGCAACAGGATTGGTAAAATATGCTTTGAGAAACTGTTTCAGGCCTCCAGACACTACCATCTGAATGTTTTCCCATTGCCTTTTATTTACAAAGTACGAAATCTTTAGTATAGCTTTTTTCTGACTTTTTAATAACTGTGTAACATTATGGTTTTTTATGACAGCTTGCATTTCAGAAATTCAAAAAGAATGATGACATCTGTAACTGCTATGATTTGACTGTAGAAAATAGAAAATCTGCATTATATAGTATGCTTTAGACAGGTCTTTTGATTAGTGCTGCGTTATCACCTGGGGGAATAAACACAAGAATGAGACTAGAGTGGTCTCATCCTATTATGTGGTCCCTAGTCAAGCCATTTTACATTTCTGTTTTAGTTTCCTGATTTATAAAAAGGGGATTAAAAATCTACCTGCCTTAAACAGATATTATAGAGGAGTTAATTGATAATGTCTGTACACTGCTTTGGACATCTAAAGAACAATATGTGAATGATGAGTGTTGTTTTCTCTTTCATTTATTAGTCTGTTTAGGTCTCATTCATTTTTTCTCTCTCTTCTCTAAACTCTTCCTACAGTAATCTTATATGTCTAATATTGAAACATCCAAAGTTAGCTTCTTGCTTCAGTCTCATTGGACCTGGAAAAATTCTTCTCTGGGACTATGTTGCTCTTTCTTTTTATATTCCTTGTGTCATATTGACTGTTCTTTGTTCATTTTTTCTTCACTGTATTAAAAGTCAGATGAAACCCTTGTCTTATCATACTTATTCCCTTTTTTCCAGATTTCTTCTACTGTCTCTGAATCATTTATTCTTACTTCTTTTCTAACTGTTAATATACAAGAGTTTTCTGAATATACTGTACACGCGAACATTAAAAAAAATCAAGTCAATTCTAGCTTATGCATTTACAAGACTCAGAGAATTTTGTATTCCTATTGTGTAAGATGGCTTTCTTATAACTTAATTATGGTAAACAAGAAAGATCAGGCCAAATGAAGAAAGATGGAATGTTTTGTTTTCTAATGAATTTCACACAGACATAGCAGTTTCTCTGCTGCTGGCTTAAAACAAGGCAGACGCAAGTGGTATGAACAACATTGTCGGCAGCAACCTCATTTGCTTAACCTCAGTGCATTAAAAAAAGAGAATAAGTTTTTTGGAATGCAAATATTATTGTGAAATGGGAAAAAAAGAGGAAAGGAAAAAATATAGGTTACACATGACTGCTTTTAATGGAAATAGCATGATGTCGTTTCTCCCTTTCTTCATGGTTTGAAGTCAGCGATCCCCAGAGAGAAAAATTCTGAAGTTGTAATGAAAAGGGATCATTTCAGAACACATAACAGGCAGTTCCCTCTTCTTTTATGTTCTAGGGAGAGAGAATGTTTCCATTGTATGTGGCTTTTTGATATATGACTTTGAAAAGAATACTCAGTCCTTCCATGAAAAGGTTGAATATTCCTCTCTTTGCTGAGTTCTCATTCCTGAATTACATTGAATTCCCACTCCCTGGTTATGCATAACTTGCTAAAGTTTCCCTGTGAGGCTTAAAATTGTATCACTTTAGTCTAGTAAAGATATTTTTAAAAGAAATACCAAGCTAAAACAAATAATGCCTTGCAGAATAAATATCTGAGACATAGAGGAGGGAGAACCAACCCCATACTTCCCTTTTTCTTTCTCTCGTGGTGAGTACAGAAAAATTTATGCCACTAAAAGGGTTTGCTTACATTAAATTGTGAGGCCATTTGTTGGTGCAATGCATTTCAAACTCAAAGAATACTTGAAGGCTGAACTTGAGACATTCATACTATGCAGTAATTGCTCCATTTAACAATTAAATCTTAAGCAGTTCTATTACTGGATTACTCTTTTGAAGTCTGGCTTGAAAACCAATCCAATAGCCTTGTAACAGTTTCTAAAACAAAACTGCAGCTTCAAGCAATCCACGCTGTAGATGTTGCATTGCCGTTCTTCCTGAGCTGCCGGTGCAGCTTAGCGTTCAACAGCGTGAAGAATTTCTAACAATTGAACTAAAAATAGATCTCAAACAACAAAAGGTGAAGCAAGCAGAGGTGCATGTTTATGGAAGTGGGGCAATATGGTAACATCTGCAAATATTAGCTGAAATTTTTAATCCTCTTTTAATTAGGCTGCTTAGAAATAATTTCACATGTTAAAACTTGAAATAAAGAGTCAGAGACAGTATTCCTGCATGACAACTTCCAGCTGCCTGATCAGATGTTTGCTTTGCCGGGGACGTGTTCTACTACCCTGAATCGAGAAGTGTTCTGTTCATCTTGCCTGACATTAGGCTAATGAAAATGTTATTCACCTATACCTAAATATGTACCCTCATATCCTTTGTAGAAAGGGTTTCCCAGTTGTTCATTTTATGTGCATTTTTCAGGATGAGATGAGTCTCCCTGTGAATTTTTCTTGCTGTTGACCAGGAAAGGGAGCTAGGTGATCACTCCAGACTTAGGTAACTATTATTTCTGTGTTAATTCATGGTAGAATTGCATCCCATCAGATCTCAGACTGGGACTTTGAATACTGTTTGCAAACTCTTCTCAAGCAATATTGAAAGACTACAGACCTCATAAAAAATCTGGGTATAGTATGAACTCAGTGTTTCACAGCAGGGATATGCACTTCATTCACAAAGACCAGGGAGCACAGGCAGTCACTGCGGACAAAAGTTCTAGTCCACGGACTAGATGACTTTTATGAACACACTTCTGTTTTAATGGAGGATTTATTGACTTTAGTAGCTTTGTGAGATTTAAATTGTCTTTTAAATCAAGTATGCAGGATTTAAAGTTTTAACTGACATGCCCAGGCAACTTACATCTGCATTAATTATTTTGGGATTTTCCAACAGTGTTTTGCGGTATTCATTTTCCATTTCTATAATAAATAAGACAGTGGCTACTAGTAAGTGAGATGCCATAGGTTTAACTCACCCAGTAGGATTTCATTCAAGGTGACTCCCTAACTTTTCAGTGCATGTTGACAAATAATAATCTTATAGTAAGTAGATAGTTTTGTGAATTCCTGCTTGGAAATACAACCCTCTCCTATCCCACACACTCTCTAAGAGCTATCACAATGACTCTTTTGATGCAGGATTCAGCTGACCTAACTCGAAACATAAAAGGTTAGCACCTTGTCTAAGTTAATTGTCTAGACAACTTCTACTTTCAGTGGAGAGACACAGGTAACCCCATCTTAAAGCAGATAGGTGCACTGAATTACTTTCCTGAGGTGCCAATATCATGCATTCTGAAGGAGCAAAGATGGCAAATGAGGACAAGATACCTGAATTGAAGAGAGCTCAGATGAATCCCAACACAATGAAGTCCATACTCTATAGTGCAGAATCCTTTTCATAGAGGTTTCACAGAATGTGGTAACTAGCGTTAGGCTTTTTTGAGAAGAGCCCTTTCTACTAGAAAGGCAGAGTTTCACAGAAGATAGATGATCTATCTTTTCCCTTTTCTCTTCATTTCATTTCTATCACATAAATCCCTCTGAATGCATTGTGTTGGTTTCCAAAGTGTCCAGAAAAGTTGAGGAAGGGTGGTATAGGCAAGGGCAGTCTCAGCAGGGAGAGTAGCTCAGAGAGAATAACCTGGGATACAGATGGGGCTCACACGCTGCTGGGCAGTGAGGGTGACAGTGAGGGCAACAGGGAGATGAAGGCATTTCACAGCAGACAGTGAGAACAGCTGGGCTAGCAGAATGACATTGAGTGATGGGGAGTGACAAGAACGGTAATGGGAATAACTTGGGTTATCAGCTTAGAGGGAAGAGGTAGGACTTGTGTAGGGCTACTGTTCCCTATATCACTTTACACTCCAGCCACAAACACTTGAAACTCATCAATATACAGGTTTAGCTCATGCCTAGCCAGTAAAATGGGTTGTTTTGGCAAGTCTCCACTTACTTACTCTCATACACTTCAGAGCTAGACTTGTACTTTTCGTAATGTATTTCCTTGCATGGTTTCTACAACAAGTTCATTTTGGTCACTGTGGTTTGGGGATAGACTTGACCAAATTCAAATCTGTGTCACAGCCATTTTAATCACAGAGCAGTTAGAGATTACAGCATTTTCAAATGGCCCACATTTATGACTGAAATCCAAAAGTCCCATACATGAAAATCTGCAGCAATCGAGTGGTTAAACAGCATTCAACAAAATGAGCTTGCAGTTGGATAATGAAAATTTGAATCAACATGCTCTGGTAACCAATAACCATACACTGAATGCCAGCTGAATATTTAAACTGAAAATGCAAAGCAGAGAAGCATAACAACTCGATTACCAACTTCCTTTCTATAAAGGAAATATTGTTTTAAGTGAGCTGTTCTAATGATCAAGTATACCACAGGAATGTGTCAGCAATTACAGCAATCAACACAGCACGTTTTTTTCAACTTCTCTTTATCTAGCATCTCCTAAATACTAAGGGGGAGGGCTATGTCCTTTGGCCCTAGACTGTATGCACAAAAAATGCTGGAAGCCAATTTTAAATAATTAGTCCTAAAGGAATGCATGTACTCACTGTGTGATCTCCTATCTCAAGCAACGTTAGGCTTGTGTAAGGATGATGCAACTAAGGGACAGTGTAATCTGCTGAGAAGATACAGAGAGAACTGAAATATATGATACATTTTGAGATAAGACTGGAAGCTTGTGACTAGGTAACAAGAACCAGTTCATAACTCACCTGCAGCATAGGCAAAATTGATGTCTGCTACCCCAAGCATGAAGACTTGTGCCAGGCAGGGGCTTGATTAGTCCACCCATGGTCAGAGCTGGAACAGAGCTGCAGGAATAGGCCAGGAGGAGCAAGATAGGTACAGCTTGCAAGGGATGGTAGAAGTGAAGGCAGAAACAATCAATGTTGCCTCAGCAGAAACTGCAACCTTGTGTTTTCTGCCTTACTCTTCAGCAGCATCTTCCATCCCGGCTTTCCAAGGCTCTGACACTGGCAAATTTTGCTGCCCTATTGCAAGCAAGGTTTGTAGCAACTATTTTGAGGTGTATAGTGGAGCTGGGTTGCAGCAGGATGATATGAAGAGAGCAGAAAGGAAAGACGAAGAATTTCTTAGGAACAAAATACTCCGGGGCACCCTGCTATCGCAGTGCCTGATAAATAGTGCAACTTTGTGCCGGGCTGAATACTGAGCACCTGCACACGCTGGAGGTACTTCACCTTTGTAAACCCAGCTGGGTGCTAGAGAACATCATTGTTATAAGTCCAGTGGCTGCCATCTTCAGCAGCTGCTGAGCAGAAATTGCCATCTATAGCAACTACTTGGTGG